>NW_021703773.1:7613065-7805565 GCF_005190385.1 Monodon monoceros | reverse complement strand
TATTGAATGCAGTATTGGCTCCTAGGGTTCCCTGAGCTCCTGCCGTGTCTTATTTTTAGAACTCTCCAGTGGGCACCAGTGAGGAATATCCTTAAATTGCCCACACTGACAGTAATAGGGGCAAAGTGTTTGGCTCAGATGGGTGGTACTGGCCTCTTCTGATCGGATCTTATGCTAAAATTATAAGCACTATTGCGTTAAGTGAAAACAAATGATTTGGCAGAAACATCAGAGATGTTCCCTTGGGCTAAGGATGCTCCCTGTTTTCAATGCCTACATCCTCTGCTTTTTGTATGCAATAACAGAAAAAACATGAACCAAAAATCAGAAAGATCTGACGTCTAATCCCAAACACCAAGGGTTCTTTATGACCCCAGGCAGGATACTTAACCTCTCCCTGCCATGGTTTTATCATCTTTAATATGACAAAAAGACATCTTTTTTTTTTCCAGAATGGACGTCCTAAAATAATGAATCAATCCATGCAAATAAAGCACTCTGAGCCTTTTAGAAAGGACAGTCTCACAGTAAGACAAGACATTGGTAGAATGCCATTCAGTTCTGATGAGCCTTTCCTACTGCCTAGACTGCTTGTTGTCAGGTTTTGGAACCTGTCCTGGTGTATCCCTTCCTGTTTATCATGCACAACTAGTTAGATGTTTGTTCCAACTCCCATGTCTAGTAATGTAGAAATAGAACCAAACCCTGACTCCACTGAGAGCTGCAGAAAACTCTTTTAAGAAGAAGGCAGGTATGCAGTCTACAGAGAGAGAGCTTTTTAACTCACATATGGGTCTCGCTGGATTCCTTTTCAGCACAGAAAATGACCTGGTTCTATTGAATTTCACTGTCAAGGTAGTTTCTTGTTTACACTGAGCAGCTGCAAAGTCACTGGGTAGTGGATTAGTGCCAGGAGCTGCATACAGAGTTTGCCAGTACTGGTTTGTGTATTTCGAGGAGCAACCATGAATTAGTCTGTGCAGTCAGTGCAAAACAAATCTACATTAGTCGTGTTCCATATCCCTGCCTCCTAGATTTCTGGATATTCCTCTTAGGTTTCCTAATTAGGGGCTGTGATTTTTTCCCCCCTCTTCTTTGCAGTCTTAGGCGAATTGAAGATGGATGTCTGGAGACTAGGATTTTAACAGACTTTGCCAAGAAAAAAAAAAACTCAAGCCGTTCAGCTGTTTGTTCCTTTCCCTCTTAAACTCATTAAGAATGTAGCCAGGGCTTCCCTGATGGCGCAGTGGTTGAGAGTCCGCCTGCCGAGGCAGGGGACGCCGGTTCGTGCCCCGGTCTGGGAAGATCCCACATGCCGCGGAGCGGCTGGGCCCGTGAGCCATGGCCGCTGAGCCTGCGCGTCCGGAGCCTGTGCTCCGCAACGAGAGAGGCCACAACGGTGAGAGGCCCGCGTACCGCAAAAAAAAAAAAAGAATGTAGCCGGAAGCCTTATGCTACCAAGAGCCTTTGGCTGTACCATTCTAAGTGTAAAAGTAGCAGCTATCAAGGTACTGATAACAGGCATTAAATGGGCTGGTGATGTTGATGCTGATTACCCTTTGACTTTCTGCCATCATCTAAGTCACGTGACAAAATGTAACGGTAGACAATCCGATCTTGATGAAAGGGTCTCCCTACCCAGGGAACTTGTAATTGTGTGCAAAGCCCAAAATACTTATTTCAAGTTCTTCAAATCATCCATTCAACTTAAAGAATGGCTAAGATCTTTTCAAATACTATATGAAAGTAGTGAGGCTGGCCTAAGAAATCACAAAAAGTGGAACTACTTCAAGCCATCTCTTAAACTGGGAGCAGAGAGTTCTGTTCTTTTTCTTCCTGGTAGAAAAGGTCTACACATTTTTTGAAGTATAGAATCTCATAGAGTATAAACTTTACATCAGTGGGTCTTAATGCTGGCTGCCCATTAGACTCATTTGGAAAGCTTTAAAAATTACCTGAGTCCTATAGCCATCCTCAGGTTCCTGATTGCAGTGTGTTGTTTGTTTGTAAAGCTCTTCAAGTTGTTTTAAAGCACTGTTAAGGTTGAGAATCACCTGTTGTGGCATTAATTGATCCTACCAGCTCAGTTTCCCTTTAGGTCTATTATATTAATCTTACTAGAAGGTCTGCAGTAAAGATTCCAGTGGAAATCCAAAAGAAATCCAAGAACCTTTGATGAAATTGTGATTCTGAGTTACTCAATGGCGGTAACTGTGTCTTATGTCTTCTTCGTGTCCTCTTGAATATGTATGTTGTATGTTATAGGGGAGGAAACATTTTTCCTCTATCCTTCTAGCTTCTTTTGGCAGGTGTAATAATTAAATTGATTTAAGACAGATTAGCAGGAGAAAGACAAATTTAATTACATACGTATAGGAGCTCCATAAGAATCTGAGACCCACAGGCAGTCTTGGCAGTTGAGGCTTATATGCCATCCTGAGCTAAGGAGAAGGGGGCAGGGGTTTGGGCCTTCAGAGGGGGAGGAAGGCAGTTCACGTGGAGATGCAGATGTTTGCCATGCCCTGTAGAGACCGTGGGACTCGGAGAAATTTGAACAAACAGGCCCTGTGAGCTCTACTGATGCACCACACCTAGCTCACAGTCTTTGTAGTTATCACTGGTGATAACTCTCTTCCCGGACCAGTTCCCCTGTCTAAACTCTTTTAGGCAGTTAAGGGGAGGCAAAAAGCTCTTCCTGAGTCTTCTGAGCCTTAATTGTCTTCAAGTCAAAATAATCCACATGCCAAAGTGGCACTTTTGGGGGAAGCTTATTCTGAACCCCTTCCATTTCTTAGTACAGGACTTTAGTTGTCATTAAAGTTTAGAATTTATGGTGATGACTTTGTTGTCATGTAGCTATAACACATGATATCTGCATATATTCTCAAAGTGTAGCCTTCTTTTTCTACCTTTGATATATTCTATATCCTTCTTACAGTCTTCATTTGTCATATTTAAAAGATCTTCTAGCCTAGCTGTGAATCTGATGGAGGTCTTCCAACTCCTTATTTACCAACCTAAAACCCTAGAATGAAAACAAACACTATGAGTTACTATCATTCAGATTTCTTTTTAAAAAAGGGATTTAAGAACCCAAACTTTAAAATGACCATAATTGCAGAGGAAGTTGAGCTTCTTGAAAAATAATACATTGTTTTGTTTGTCCCATCTTACCAAAGACATGCAAGCTCTGACCTGGATGGAGACGTGCAAACTCTTACTTTTGAAGAAATTCTCTTGTCCATCACACTGGTTGTTTCATTTATTCCTAGTTTTCCTCCAACTCCTTAAGGGTCAGTTTTCCAAATCATAATAAACTTGATCTCTTTTTCAATCTCAGTAGTGAACATGGAAACATGGACTGGGCCCTGAACAGGAAGACTCATTATTTTTCTCTATCTCTTGTCACTTATTAGAAAATGCCCTCTAATAAAGTGCCACAGTGCAGTTTATGGAACTCAACTAGGACTGTGAATCCAATTTATGCCAGGAATTTCTTCAAGGAACATATGGCTAGGCCTCATCTCAGACCAACGAAATCAAAATTTTGTTTGGGGAAGGGAAGGTCTGGGATTCAGATGAGTGTATTAAAACAAAAAGTTATCTGAGATGTTCTGCTTAGAAAAATTTTGCTTCTCCCAATATCATTAAAAAATTATTTTAGATTTTCTGCCAATAGTTTTACAGTTCGTTTTTGTTTCTAAGTCTGTAATTGATCTTGACAATTGTATAGGTTTACGGTCTGACAAACGTCAGGATCTTGCTTTATTTTTCTTCTAAATGGATAGTCAAGTGACTCAATATTACTAGGTGATTCTGATGTGAGATCAGGGTTGAAAAGTAAATTCCCAAACCCTCTTTGACCATGCAATCCATCTGACTTATTTATTTTTTCCTTTTAATTTTATTTATTTATGTATTAAATAAACAACAAATGCACATCATGAATTATTTAAAATCTATTCAAGGTTAGCAGAGAGGAGAAAGTCTCCCTCTCTCCTGTTCCCCGGCCACTTAGTTTTCCCTAACCTCCCAAAGCAATCACTGTTCGCTTTCTTGAATATTCTCCATCTGACTCCTTCTCGGCTAGGCAGCTATGTACTTCTCTTACCTGTTGATCATGGAGAACGCATGCAGCACCCTCTCACTTGCTACTGGAGAATTATCTAGGTCGTTATTTTGAATTTCCAATCATCAGCTATTTGTGCTACTCCCCGGATTTTTGTGTCCACTTTTAGTTATACCATTTCAGCATTAAGTATTTCAGAAGATACATCACTAGTCACAAAGGCCATGATAGCTCTCCCTCTATGCCCCCCCCCCCTTTCTTAATCTCAACTGTGTAGGCAAGGACTTCCTTGGTGGTCCAGTGGTTAAGACTCCACGCTTCCACTTCAGGGGGTGTGGGTTCGATCCCTGGTCAAGGAACTGAGATCCTGCATGCCACTTAGAGCAGCCAAACCCCCCCCCCAAAAGCCAGCAATCCCCAGGTTTAAGAAAGCTTCAACTATTCCACCCATATTTATAAAGAAGAAAAAAAAATCAACTGTGTAAGCTACATCAAATTTGGAATTGTTTTATGGATCAAAAAAGTGAACAGCAATGGAATAGGAAGACACCTGAGCTTATGTTAAAAGATTTGGGTTTGATTTCCTCTGGGAATGCATCTTGCAAACTGCAAAGTACTTAACAAAGTGGAGTTTTGTTACCGCCACTGCTGTTGCCATCACCCTTATATGATGTGAGATTCCAGGGTACCAAGAAGGCTCAGGCATAACCATAGGAAGATTGATTTGGTCTAGGGGTTGCACCTGCTGGCTCCATCGTTAAATTAATCACTAAATCAGAAAAAGAGAACCAGATTTTAGGACAGAAAGGAAATGCAGAGAGTAAGATAAAAAAGCAGACAGCCCAGCCAAAAAAAAATTATCTTTGTATCGTACTCTACTGACTTTTTTGTTTGTGCTTAAAAATGACTAATTGAGAGCACATTTGAACGTGGCATTTGCTTTAATCAGTGTTTCATAAGCAAGTTGATCTATAAAGGCCTGGACAATGTAAATACAAAAAATTAGCAGTTAGCCGTAGGAGGGAAAGTTGATGATGGCCCTCCAAATTTCTAATCAGGATAAATGCCAGAAGAAAATGCAGGTGGCCTCACTGGGTTTAGCTTTGTGTTTTAGCAAGTATTTGAGTTTATGACATTTCGTTTCTCGTAATAAGAATCAGGTCCGAAGTAACTCTTGTGAGTTTCCAACTGGGAGAGAAGAAAATGTGCATGACCTTATTTACAAATGATGACCTGCCATATACAGGTTTGTCTCAGTTGTAGGCAAACTTCATCTGAAAGGCAGCAGATGAATATATAACAATGATTGTACAGGTTTTAGAGTGAGTTTTAAAAAAATTATTAAAGTATAGTTGCTTCACAGTATTGTGTTAATTTCAGGTGTACAGCATAGTGATTCAGTATTTTTGCTGATTATATTCCATTATAGGTTATTACAAGATAATGGGTATAATTCCCTATGTGATACAGTAACTCCTTATTGCTTCTCTATTTTATGTATAGTAGTTTGGATCTGTTCATCCCATACCCCTGATTTCTCCCTCTGACTTCTTTCTCCCCATTGGTAACCAGTTTGTATTCTATGTCTGTGAGTCACATTGGTGCAGCCATCGTGGAAAACAGTATGGAGGCTCCTGTAAAAACTAAACGTGGAACTACCCTATGATCCAACAATTCCACCCCTGGGTGTATATCTGGAAAAAATAAAAATACTAATTTGAAAAGACAGATGCACCCCCATGTTCATAGCAGCACTATTTACAATAGCCAAGATATGGAAGCAACCCAAGTGCCCATCAACAGAAGATGTGGTATATAATTGTATAGTTTTTAAAGTCCACGATTATCGAGATGGAACTTGACCATTTGAGGGTTCTTTAAAATGAACTGTTTGAATGTTGGATCTGCGATTGGGAGTTAATATCCAGAACTCGGCAGACGTGCCAGCTGATTTTGACATCAGATTCAGTGGGGCAAAATGCGTTTGGGGGGCTTCCCTGGTGGCGCAGTGGTTGAGAGTCCGCCTGCCGATGCAGGGGATGCGGGTTCGTGCCCCGGTCCGGGAGGATCCCACATGCCGCGGAGTGGCTGGGTCCGTGAGCCATGGCCGCTGAGCCTGCGCGTCCAGAGCCTGTGCTCCGCGATGGGAGGGGCCACAGCAGTGAGAGGCCCACATACCGCAAAAAGAATGAGTTTGGGGATTGTATTAGGTTTGGATATACATTTTAAGTAGGATTGATGTGGCTCAGGAGTGGACTGTACAAATGATTTATTTTCACCAACAGAAACATTTGGGAAAAAAAGGTGTGCAGGAAAGCAATATAACATGGAATGAATCAACCCTTCTTATTTTTCTTGAAGTAGCAAGTCAAACATAGAGTTTTTTTTTTAAATGACATGAGTCTAAGTGTTACACAAATAAATTTCCTCTTTTAAACATGCTAATGCCTTTTCATTTGCTTATTTATTATGACATATGTTCACCTCTTGGTTATTGAATTTCCCTGTTGAAATGGAAACTGTCTCTTCATTTTAAAAGCGATTTTGCCAAAGAGACATCCTGGGCATGTTTCTGCTTCTATATTTCTAAGCCATCCAACAAAAGAATCATTATCCCAGAGTCACAGATGTGAGAATGTCCAAGGCAGCGTATTTGTGTCGCGCTGTATGGGACTTTTGACTCTGACTGTTGGATTTTAACTATGCGCATTTCCAACTCCACTGAACACCGCTTAGGTGAGCTAGTGTCAGTCAGGTGAGCGCATTCATTTCTTTTTGAAAGCCCTGAGCTTTCCTCTTTCCAGGTGCCAAGCCTGCTGCAGGGTTGAGTGCCGAGTTTTGAAAACAGAGTTGGGGATCAAACCACTTTAAAGCTAATTGCTGTTACATATTATTTTTATTTAATTAAAGAAAAAAGTCTGTCCTGTTCCTTTTGCCTCTCCCTGCCCAGGGCCCACATCAGTGGTGTTCAGAACTAATCTCAGAGGTTTATTGTAGTCACCTCGGCCTCCCTTGGTTTGCTAACTGCAATCTTGCAGCCTCCGGGGAGCAGTTGTTCTCAGAGATTCAACCTGTTCCCTCCCAGGGCTGGAGAGTCGCTGCCAGCGTTTCATTTCATTTTTGTTCCATCTGCAGGGGCTAGAAGCTGGTTTCATACTTGACATGTAAAGGCATTTGGGGCATATTGTTTGTTTCAATATACATTAATGATGATTCTAAAGCCTGTATTGCAGTCCGGCTTTTCCACATGCTGTAGACCCCCATTACAGGCTGATTGAACACAGGTACTTGTGTTGAATTGGACAGATGCTAAAAGCATATTGTCTCCTGTCTTCAAAATATCTGTCAGAATGCCGTTCACAGTCTGCTCAGGATTCCTGATTGTGAGGCCGACAAACAAACCAAAAAAATCAAGAAAAAGTGGAAACTGACTGGAAGGAAAGCCCTGCCCCATTGCCATTCCATATCTCATTAATAGTATCAGGTTCTACATAAAGCTAACGTGGTAAATAGGCATAGTCTCACCAGCAGACTCTGGAATATTCAACTCTTCCCTCTGTCTCTACAGTGTCTTAAAAGCGGTGTTCAAAACTGTTGAACACACATTCCTAGAACTTTCGTGGTTGAGTCAAGGAAGTATTTGGAAGGTTGGAAGGATGAAGGTGCACAGGTGTTAATATTTTCATATTTTTTCTTTTGTTGTATTTTATTTATTTAATTTTTTATTAACTTTTATTGGAGTATAGTTGCTTTAGGATGTTGAGTTAGTTTCTGCTGTACAGCAAAGTGAATCATATACCCACTATATATAGTGGATATACATATATCCACTCTTTTGTAGATTTCCTTCCTATTTAGGTCACCACAGAGCACTGAGTAGAGCTCCCTGTGCTATACAGTAGGTTCTCTCGTTAGTTATCTATTTTTTTTTTAACATCTTTATTGGGGTATAATTGCTTTACAATGGTGTGTTAGTTTCTGCTTTATAACAAAGTGAATCAGTTATACATATACATATGTTCCCATATCTCTTCCCTCTTGCGTCTCCCTCCCTCCCACCCTCCCTATCCCACCCCTCCAGGCGGTCACAAAGCACCAAGCCGATATCCCTGTGCCATGTGGCTGCTTCCCGCTAGCTATCTACCTTACGTTTGTTAGTGTGTATATATCCATGACTCTCTCTCGCCCTGTCACAGCTCACCCTTCCCCCTCCCCATATTCTCAAGTCCATTCTCCAGTAAGTTATCTATTTTGTATATAGTAGTGTATATATGTCAGTCCCAATCTTCCAATACATTCCACCCCTCCTTCCCCCCTTGGTAACCGTAAGTTTGTTTTCTGCATCTGTGACTCTATTTGTGCTTTGCAAATAAGTTTTGTGTGGACACAGTCTGAAGACCCATGGGATGGTTACTGACTTCTGCTAGGCATTGGGACTTTGAAAATCTGAACCATCCCCTGTTTGTGTGCAGTGGCAGAAGCAGCCAGAAATCTTCAAGAATCACTCGTTAGTAGAAGAATTCACAGCTCTGCATGGTTCCCAAAATACAGCCTCAAGTAAAACAACTGGCTCATTAGCACCTACTTTTAAACCCCTGCACTTAAGCAGCATCACTGCCTTGCAGTGAGGATGATACAAATCACCTGTGGATTTCTGTGTAGCCGGGACGCTCCAATGTCACAAGTCATGCCAATTAAACAGCTGACTGGACTTCCTGCCGGGAGGAATCTTTTGCATCTTTGTGGCCAGCTAATGAAGGATCATTTGAGCAACTATATTTTTCCTTTTCCTCTTTTTTTTTTCTATAAGAAAAGAATTTGAAATTAAAGAACCCCCTTGTAAAAGCTGTGCAGTTTTTATTAATATGTGTATAATTTACTAGCATTCACAAACCTGGTGAGTAACTCACACATATCCTCTTGACTGGAGATTGAAGAAGAAGATCTGACCTCCTAGGAAACTTCTCATTACAATCAACTGACACAGCATCTTCTCTTCCTATTTCTTTCGCCTGCGCTTAGGCCCTTCTGGCTGTTCAGAAAGCTAGTTGCCAATATGGTACTGTACCAGCTGCCTCGTGGTATATTCTTAAAGCAAGATGTGAAAATGGAACCCAGGATGAAGTGTCTGTTGGCTCCATCAATTTGAGTACAATTAGTCTGGAGTCGGTAGAAGCCACAACTCAAGAACAGACTAGCAGGGGCTTCCCTGGTGGCGCAGTGGTTGAGAGTCCACCTGCCGATGCAGGGCACACGGGTTCGTGCCCCGGTCTGGGAGGATCCCACGTGCCGCGGAGCGGCTGGGCCCATGAGCCATGGCCGCTGAGCCTGCGCGTCCGGAGCCTGTGCTCCGCAACGGGAGAGACCATAGCAGTGAGAGGCCCGCGTACCGCAAAAAAAAAAAAAGAAAAGAATAGACTAGCAGATGTATTTGTGAAGACACCAGTCCCCCCCCTTGGGGAGCAGGGTGTACTTCTTGTCCTCCCCTTCCTTCTGTAATAGCGTACAGTTTAGGGTGTAAGTGAGTGGAAAAATCATACTGATGCCATATTAATTAGATCCATTAATACCGTGGGTTTTTCCGGAGAGGCTGCTATTTCAGTACATTGGAAGGAAGTGTGTTATTTCACTCACAACTTAGTATAGAAAGGGTAGACCCGGGAGAGCTATAAAAATCACCATTATATAAAGTGTCTGACAAGTCAAGTAGGATACAGGTCAGAAATGATGTGTGGGGCTTCCCTGGTGGCGCAGTGGTTGGGAGTCCGCCTGCCGATGCAGGGGACACGGGTTCATGCCCCGATCTGGGAAGATCCCACGTGCCATGGAGCGGCTGGGCCCCGTGAGCCATGGCCGCTGGGCCTGCGCGTCCGGAGCCTGTGCTCCGCAACGGGAGAGGCCGCAACAGTGAGAGGCCCGCGTACAGCAAAAAAAAGAAAAAAAAGAAAAAAGAAATGATGTGTGACTCCTTTGTTGTGGAATTACCCGAGACTAACTTAAGTTATAACTTGGTCGCTGCTATCTTTCTTTGCAAGGCTGGGTCTAGGCTACATTGTGAAGGTATAAAGTGCCCCCTTTTCCCACCTATGTTGTGTCCCTCTTCACCCCCCATCTAGGGACTATTTGCCGCCAAGCGCTACTTCACCCGGCCCCACCCCCACCCCCCGGCAAAGTTTGCTCTCAGGAAAGGTTATGACATTAATCTGAGGA
This sequence comes from Monodon monoceros, assembly GCF_005190385.1. Classification (NCBI taxonomy): domain Eukaryota; kingdom Metazoa; phylum Chordata; class Mammalia; order Artiodactyla; family Monodontidae; genus Monodon; species Monodon monoceros. The sequence goes on along the minus strand of NW_021703773.1, from coordinate 7,795,286 downwards.
TGCGTCAGTGTTTTCTTCTCTCAGAAGCACGATAGGAGTAGGTGAGAGAGCCGTGGCCTTTGGGGACCAAGCAAGGCCTCTCGGTACATCTGAAATGGCACAAGCTGAAATGCAGTATCCTCCGCCCCTCTGTACTGGGAGGGGAGACTTGCCCCCGATCTGCCAGCCTTGCCTGGAGAGTCAGCTGTGTGACATTGGCCTCAAGACCTCACCTAATAACTGTACTGGAAAGGGGAGAAGGGAATTCCTAGTATTGGGGAATAAATAGGGTTTAGGAAGGAAGGCACTTTGTTGACAAATAAACATCAGATCCCTACTGAAGCAATTCATAGAATGAGTACGTCTCCTGCTTTTAGAGACTTTGAAATTATGCTTTCAGACTGGGAATTTTTTGTCATTTATCCATTTGTTACTTGGCAGCAGCTTTGTATACACACTAGTGTTGTAATTTATACGCTTCAATATTGATTGAGTTATTCGTTTCTTATAAGCATGTATTTTTACAGCCAAAAAGATTTATTTATCAGATATACACGTATATGTATATAACCCTGCCCTTCAGTTTTAGATCACTTTTGACTAAACTTTTCTTTATACCATCATTTAGCTTTTAAAATGGTGAAAAAGAAGATTTAAACTTGGCATATATATATATCTCTCTCCCTACCTATCTATCTGTAGTGGGCCTTTCTGAATAAAGAAATTTTCATTGAAGACCCCTGGAAGATACAAGATAAAAATCAAACTTTGAACAGGGTAATGTACCTTCTGCCTTCTTCATGTCCATTAAAAGCACACTTTTTCAACACTGACTTTCTGGTTCTTTTACCTTTGCAGTGGTTATTTGTGTATGGTTGAGTGTATATGCACCAGGATTGTCGGAGCTGTTTCAAGTATAGCGACCCATGCCCTTACACTCTCCAAGTTACCGCCAGTTATAACAGATCTCAATATGGCCCCTTTCCCGTGAGTGTGTGACACACAGTGATGGCTGCAGTTGGGCTGCTGTTATTAGAACTCTGTGGAAATGGCAGAACAGAAGAATGTCTCATAAAGACGTGTCATGCTTAGAAAGAACTTGGAGCGGACTGAGTTTCATCGGGAGACCATTCTCTCAGTTACTCTTTGTTTTGCTGAACCGAGGGTTTTCAAAGTGGTCCTGATGTGAGCGGGGGCTTGACTGTTCTCTAAAGAACCAATCTTCCATTGTTAGTGACGGTCTAGCAACTTAGTTGCCATGTCTAGTGGGAGACCACTCACTGGACTCTAGCACTCACAAATGGAAGAATCGCCTCCATAATATACAGTGACAGATGCTCCCATGAACGTTGCCATTCTGCTTCCCTATAAATTTCAGTATATAGGCACACAGATAATTATTTGTTCATATTTGACTAAAACCAATGCTAATTTTGTGTGCATATTTATTTGGATGCGGCTTGACATCACTTGGAATAATAATAATAGGAAGAAGAGCCCTGTTATTTATTGAGTGCATACTACGTGCCAGATGCTTTATACAAATGATCGCATTTAATTTGCATAACTACATGAGTTACATGGCGTTTTCTCTCTTTTGAAGTTTGGGAACCGAGACTGAGAAGCAGTGATTTATGATTTACTTGTTTACCTCCAATGTCCATGCTCCTTCATGTCTGCTGTGCTGTGATCCTAGGAAATTAAAGTGGTGAAGAGTGCAAATGTCTTATTTGAGGCTCTCAAATAAATATCCCATGAGGTGGACACAAAGCTTCCATGTTTTAGTGGCTTGCTTTGGATTATACGGTTACTATTTGAATGGCTGGTGCTGCAATCCAGGTCTTGTCACTCTTCCTTCAGTACTGACCTCCAGGACTTCCCTGACGGTCTAGTGGTTAAGACTCTGCACTTCCACTGCAAGGGGCACGGGTTCGATCCCTGGTCGGGGACGTAAGATCCCGCATGCTGTGACACGGCCAAAAAAAAAAAAAAAAAAAAAAAAAACTGACCTCCATCAAGTGGAAATGAATGATACTTTTGCTTCTGAGAAGCAGCTGCAGTGTGACTTAGCCAGTGGTTTGGTGGTTTGGTCACTTTTATGGCAGGAGGTAATTCCACCTGCGTGGAGACCTGTGCTTATAGTTCAGTTGGTGATGCAAGAACATATAAGGTGATGCAAGAACGTATAAGGTGGTTGTACTGAGCAGGGCACCACCTCAGATTGTACTGATCCACACACACACACACACACGAACCACTGTCACTGCTCGTGTGTCTTTAAGTACATTCACAGGAGCCAGGCTGGTTATGTCGTGCCCTACAGATGCCATTATCACAGCAGCCCGCTGACCTTCCCTCTTTAACATTTCTTCTCTCTGAAATGTCCTCTCTCTCCCCATCTTGTCACTGCCCCTACTCTAGATGATAGAGGTCATCTCTTACACATACGAGCAGAGGTCTTCTTCATTCAGGTTAGAAACCATATGACTTATTTCTTTCCTTCTGTTGATTAGTAGACCTATGGGCATAGAAATTGACTCAAATTGTCAATGATTGGGTACAATACATAGGAAGGTGACAAATACTTGAGCTAACACCACTTCAGGCAAGTAACGGTTGGTCGCCAGATTAGTAATTATGACTAATTTTTAATAGGTGCCATATTTTGAAGATACAGCCATTGGAAAATACCTCCTGAAGGATGGAAAACTAGGTAGCATCTTTTCTACAGAAGTATGAAGGGTGACTGCTGTTGGCTTTAATTGAAAGTAAAGAGCTCGAGCTGGAGTCAGTTAGGACGTAAGATAGCAGCAAGGGGTTTATAAACTGAAAGAAGTTAATAAAGAGGATAGTAGTTCTGAGTGAGCTTGAGTGATTTCCTTTGGTTGAGCTTTGGTATGGATAATGTGGCAAGTGAGACAGAGGATGGCAAAGCACACACTTTGAAAATGCAGAAGTCTATAGGAATGTAAGAGATAATTAATACAGCACCTATATAACTAGGTAATTAATACAGTACCAGTGTCATATATTTAATTTTTTATTTACCCCATTAAAAAATAAAAAGGAACAAGAGGAAGTAATTTTAATGATATATTTTATTTGACAGGATATATCCAAAATATTATTATTGCTTCAACATGCAGTCAATCTTTTACAATCTCTTTAGTACTAAGTTTGGGGACTCTGGTGTGTCTTTCACATGTACAACACATTTCAGTTTGGATTAACATGTTTCAAAGGCTCAGTAACTCATGTGGCTACCACATTGGACCTGTCAGACCTAGGGTATCTGTCTAGGAATGAGATACAAACCCCGGGATTCTTGTGTGAGCTGCAAAATCATCTATAAAGCTTTTACAAAATAAGCTTTCCTAGACCTCATTCGTAGAGGCTTTGACTTGGTAAGCCTGGGGTGAGGTCTCAGCACCTGTTTACGAAGTTCTGTGCGTGATTTTGGCAGTGACTTTCAGGTTCAGCTTCGCACATGAGCCTCCTGAGGGGGGCTTAGGCCTCACGCCTCTCCCCCACTCTAACTGCTCTTTTTTTTAACTCAGCAGATAACAAATTTGTTTTTATATTAAGCAAGGGATTGACGTATTAGCTGCTGTAACTTAAACAGTGAATTTTATAGGAGTGCTAACTTTTTCTCTCCATTTACCCCTTGGTTGTGGGATAGTGGTTAGTGGGGCTATTTTTGGGGGGGTGGGCTGCACCGTGAGGCATGTGGAATCTTAGTTCCCCGACCAGGGATCGAACCCGCGCCCCCTGCAATGGAAGTGCGGAGTCTTAACCACTGGACTGCCAGGGAAGTCCCACGGGGCTATTTGTTTAGAGTGTGGGTGGTCAAGTACAGAGTTGAAACTGCCTCTCTTCTAGCAGAGGTGAGTGCCGGGGAAGTTGTCTTCACTCTGTCTTCTGCCCCCTTGGATGCCCATTACTTGTTTAACTCTCTGTGTCGCAACAGTCATTAAAAAGGCAGAAATCTGGGAAGGTTCTGTTTCAGCCCCTGGCTAAATGCATTATTCTTTTAGCTACGCTTTTAAGCTTCTTGGTGCTTCTGTTTATCCAGCCACAAAATGTGGTAAATGCTGATGTATATACACTCGGAGACCCCCAGGTTAAAACACTGCTGTGCTCTGTATACCATGTCACCTCAGGATTATGGTAAGCTACCCAGCATGCCCATGAGTTAAGTAAGTGTTTATAGAAATTTGAACAAGACTGTGCTTGAGAAGGTCAGATTGACTTGCTCAAGGACAGTGTGTTTCTCTAGGGCTCTGATTCTTCTGCCTCAGAACCAGTTGAATTCCTCCTATTGACTACTTTTCTAGTCATCGGCTTCCTTTTCTTCTACCCCTTCCCCTGCTCCCCACTTCAGAGAGATTAGATGGGCAGGCTGTGTGCTTGTGAAGATTTGCTTTCTGGTGACATTACCATGACCTGTTTTCTAACCCTCTCAGGGTTGGAAGAGACCTCAAAACCATTTAGTTAACCTCTAATATGATTTTTGCACATCCTTTTGAATATCCTGACATTTAATCCTCTAGTTTATTTTTTAGCAACACCAATGATAGGAATTTCACCACCTCCTAAGCCAGTCCATTTCATGTCTAAAACGGCTCATTTTCCCCTTTAATTTAACTGAAATATTTATTTCTGTAACTTCTACCCTTTGAAAGCATCTAAACAAGACAACCCTTCAAGTATTTGAAAATAAGGATTTGGGCCATGACACTCCCACTTCCATCAATATATTCCACCTGCCTTTTCTTTTTAGATTGAGTGATTCTGAGTTCTTTCAAGTGTTCCTCAGAAAACATGGTTCTAAGTTTCTTTACTTTCCTCTGAATGGACTTCAAGGACTATATATTAAATGTGATACTTTAATTAGCATGGCCCCTGTGCGAGTATGACACGCAAATCCGTGGAGCGTTCCATATTTTTTAAACATAAACAAGACGAAAAGACAACCCTCCGAATGGGAGAAAATATTTGTAAATGAAGCAACTGACAAAGGATTAATCTCCAAAATTTACAAGCAGCTCATGCAGCTCAATATCAAAAAACCAAACAACCCAATCCAAAAATGGGCAGAAGACCTAAACAGACATTTCTGCAAAGAAGATACACAGATTGTCAACAGACACATGAAAGGATGCTCAACATCACTAATCATTAGAGAAATGCAAATCAAAACTGCAATGAGGCATCACCTCACACCAGGCAGAATGGCCATCATCAAAAAATCTACAAACAAATTCTGGAGAGGGTGTGGAGAAAAGTGAACCCTCTTGCACTGTTGGTGGGAATGTAAATTGATACAGCCACTATGGAGAACAGTATGGAGGTTCCTTAAAAAACTAAAAATAGAACTTCCATACGACCCAGCAATCCCACTACTGGGCATATACCCTGAGAAAACCATAATTCAAAAAGAGTCATGTACCACAATGTTCACTGCAGCTCTATTTACAATGGCCAGGACATGGAAGCAACCTAAGTGTCCACCGACAGATGAAAAGATAAAGAAGATGTGGCACATATATACAATGGAATATTCCTGAGCCATAAAAAGAAATGAAATTGAGTTATTTGTAGTGAGGTGGATGGACCCAGAGACTGTAAGACAGAGTGAAGTAAGTCAGAAAAACAAATACTGTATGCTAACACATATATATAGAGTCTAAAAAAAAATGGTTCTGAAGAACCTAGGGGCAGGACAGGAATAAAGGCGCAGATGTAGCGAATGGACTTGAGGACACTGGGAGGGGGAAGGGTTAAAAAAAAAAAAGTGATACTTTAAATATAATCTGACCAGCACAGATTCACAAAATATGGATGAAATAAGGAGAATAAAGGAGCCACGGAAACCTCTGTGAAGGTTTTCTTTTCTCCTCTGAGTGATCGTAGAATTCACAATGTAGAAAATAATCATGCAGAAAACTTCTTGCATTACTTTTGTGAAACCAAGTAGGAGAACAGTGGGATCTTTCCTTTGCTAAATATTGCTTTCTGGTATTACACTAGCAGACTTGTTTTCAGGTTAACTTAATATAATAAGTAAACTATCCTCTGAAGGTCTTCTGTAAGCATCCATATGCTTGTATTCTTACCTTGAAGGCATCTATCTCTTTCTTGTACAGGGAGCAGACTTAAAACTATTAAAAAGTGGTATTTTTAACTTCTGAGTCTTGTTGCCCCTGCATGCCCCTTTTTAGTGTTTGAAATTAAACAGCAGGGAGATTTCGGCTGAATGGTCCAGAACCATTATAGTGAGCTAGACCTCTGAGATGCATTCCACTGTGCAGAGCCAACAGAGTACTTAATCCACATCATTGCCTGGCCTCTAGGGTGCGCACCCAGTGGAAGGCATTTATTTACCAAATTAAAAGCACAGCAAGTAAAAGCCAAGGTATTATGCAAGCCCATTTATCGACTCTTTATTCTGCTACTGTTTACTAAATTTCTCAGTGATGGAACATGATGGACGAGTTGATTCTTACAGTCACGTGGCTCCACTAAAGATGAAATACATCTTCCCTGCTTTATTCCTCTTGCATTGACAAAGCAGCTTATGGTAGAATTGGTGGTTATCCAGCTCCAGCTGGAGAGAGTATGTAGATTTCAAGGTTTGTTTTTGTTCTTGTTTTTTCATTTTTGAATTATTCTGTCAAGTCCGCTAGATGCAACTACATATAAAGAGATGCTGGCATGCTTGGGATTCAGTGCCCGGTTCTCTCGTCTGCTTACCTAAGTCCCTTCTTTCTCTTCTAGTGGATGTTCATATATACATAGGTGAGTACACACATACATGTACATGCATGGGTGAACATGGATCTCTAAAAACCCACCTGTGGCTACCTCAGGTAGCATCCACCCAGTCAGTAAACAGAATGAGAAGTCCAGGGATTTTTCACGCTACCACTGTACTGTGTGTTAAATTCTACTTGCTGAAATGCTTTTATCATCAAAGAACCTCTCATCTTTTTTAGCAGGATGGATGACAAACAGAGCTGGATATCTTTGTCCACCATCAGCCCTGAGAGACAAAGGGATTTATGCTGCTCTTTTTTTAAAAAAAATTTATTTTATTCAAGTATATTGATTTACAATGTTGTGTTAATTTCTGCTGTACAGCAGAGTGCTTCAGTTCATTATGGTTTATCACAGGATATTGAATAGAGTTCCCTGTGCTCTACAGTAGGACCTTGTTGTTTATCTAGTCTCTGTATAATAGTTTGCACCTGCTAATCCCAAACTCCCAGTCCATCCCTCCCCCACCCCCCTCCCCCTTGGCATATGCTGCTCTTTGAAGAGTGGGATATTAGATATAATAGTGATGAAATGTGGGTAGACAGGGGAGAAATTGTTTATGTCATTATTTCATTTAGGATCTTCCTGCACTATGCTTTCCTAACCCCTGTCCTTTCTTGTATACTGACCAGGCTGGATTAATTTATTCTTGGTTCTCTCTGACAATTTTGCCCTCACTGATAATCTCCAGTATGAAGTCAAATTGATCAAACCAGTGTTTTCTCTGGAATGCTCATTCATGAGTCACAGGCTTCTGGGATACATTTGCCCTTTCCTGCTAATAAAATTGCAAGGCACTCTATGCCAGGGCAACTTAAAACCTATGCATCTAAAACTCATGGGTACCCTGGGTCTGGTGAGTGTATCATGGAATTGTAGTTTACAAACACTTTCAACAGCCAACTTGTTTTTCAAACTAAATCTTTTCTGGAAGCTCAATATTGGATATAGATAAATGAAGTGTAGTTCTCAGGTGGAACTGAGGATGGATAGCTCAGAATCCCATGGCATGATATGCTGAGAAACTTGCTTATATGGTTTCCTCCTCATTCACTGACACTAGACTGAGGGACCCAAACGTATGTCACATCATATTTTTAATCCTACTTCTTGCAGAATAATGGATGGTGCTTCTTCCTGACACGTTTGCGCCCCACTTAGGACACATTTTCTGTTGTTCAATATAAGGAAAACACGCTGGTGTTCAGAAACTATGACATACACACACATATAGACCACACACACACACACACACACAGAGTAAATTTTTGTTGGATATCCATGTATCTCATTGGATGCCTGAGGTCAGTTAACAAGTTACTGTTGAAACCTTGATCATCAAGGACTCAGCTATCAGTTTTCTAACATCGCTTAACTTGGGCAACACAAAACAAAACAAAAATCTGTAGTAGTGAGGAAGTAGCTCACTCATGAAAAACAACAACTGCAGAAACCAACCCTCACTGGGGAGATGGTGGCTACTCTCCTGACCATTTTAACTTTTTGTTAAAGGCTTTAGTGCCTTCAAATAAGCAGTAAATAATCACTGGAAAAGTAGGCAATTTACAAAGGAATCTAATATGGTAATTGATTAGTCACTGAGAGAACGGGAGATGTTGCTAAACTGTAGTAATTCCATCTCTTTGCCCCAGTTTGCTAGTTAAATGGAAAATATGGTAGCAATGAAAGTGAAATCTGTTGGCTATTTTATGCTTCATTTACATTGTATAAAACACACATCATAGATGATTGTCAGCATGAATATGGACTGTGTTTTTCAAAAGCTACGTATCCCCCTTTCTTCTTTGGTGATGCAGAACAGGGTGTAGTGGGGGTTAGTGGCATTAAGAGGTCAAAAAGTGTTGTACCAGAGATTTTTAACTATAGATTTTTCATAATAAATAAACTGAGGTTATAAATTGAGCAATTAATTAGATTTTTCTCCATGTAACCTGTTCTTCCTATATAAATACTTTAGTGGATAGAGTATTACTAACTTAGTGTTTTGCCTCTGTAGTGATGACCCAGGTGAATTTATTCAAGCCCAATTGTTATTTACAATGTCAATGTCAAAATTTTTAGATACTTTTGCCACAATATCTCTAATGTATTGAACTTTAACCTTTCCTGAATTTATTTTATTATGACATTGTGATTTTTTATTATTTAACCTTTCAGGTTGAAAATATTCCTTGGAGAAGTGAGTTTCATAAGCTTATTCTACACGTTATAAAATAAAAATTTCTCCCCATTTTGTCAGTGTTATCACAGTATAATTTACGTACAATAAACTATATCTATTTAAAGAGTACTCTTTGATGAGTTTTGATACCACCACAATCAAGTAAAGAACATTTCTATCACCTCTGAAAGTTTCTTGGTATCACTTTTTGTCTATTCCAGTCCCAGCCCCAGCCTATGACAACTACTGATCTTATTTTTTGTCACTATAGAACCTAATATTTTGTTTGAATTTGCCTTAAAACTACCTTTTAAAATGTCAAGACCTAGTTTTTTTGCTGTTGGCAAACAATGGTAGAAGGAAAAATATAGTAAAAATTATATTGTTTGGCTTTTCATTTGGGAGGTATAAAGCCTCTGTAAATATAATGGATTATTTGTGAAGAAGTGCTTGAAGATAACACCCTAAAATCTCTATTATGTCATCATCTAGAAATAACACACAAACATTACAAATTTATACCAAAGGATTTTTTATGAATAAAGTACAAGACCCCTAAACATCAGATATTGAAAACAGGTTTGTACTATTTTGAGACTGTAGTACATAGTTAAGTTTCACTCTACATTTTTATAATGTTCGTTTGGTTTCCAAACTTAATACAATGTAATATTTAATTTAAAAATCATTTATAAGTTGTGCTTTATCTCAAATAATAATAGTCATAATAAATTATGCTTAAAATAAAGTGGCACGGACCACTTGTTAAATAGAAGAAAGTAATTTTCTGTGCAAGTTACGATTAACTTTAAATACACAGAGTATTAAAAGGAATTTTATGATAAAATATTTAAAAACATACTGATTGTAACTTAAACTGTCTTCCTTATTATGTCACAGAGGAATGATTAAGAGCATAGGTTCTGGGGCTTCCCTGGTGGCGCAGTGGTTGAGAGTCCGTCTGCCGATGCAGGGGACGCGGGTTCGTGCCCCGATCCGGGAAGATCCCACATGCTGCGGAGCGGCTGGGCCCGTGAGCCATGGCCGCTGAGCCTGCGCGTCCGGAGCCTGTGCTCCGCAACGGGAGAGGCCACAACAGTGAGAGGCCCGCGTACCGCCAAAAAAAAAAAAAAAAAGAGCATAGGTTCTGGAGTTAGGATATCTGGCTTGGAATCCTGGATCTGCGGTGTACCAGGTGTGTGATCTTGGGCAAGTCATTTAATTTCAGTACCCTTATCTATAAAATAGGGAAAGTAATGCCAACCTACATCATAGTATTGTTGGGAGGAGTAAACAAGTTTAGCCATGTAAAATGTTTAAAATAGGATCAGACATACGGGAAGACGTCTATTATTATTATCCCTCCCCAAAACAGTTAATTCTCCCAGTTTTGAAAAAATAATATATTATTATGTCACAGTTCAACATTTCAGAAAAATTTGGGAAACACTCCACTGGAAGATTTCTCATTTTCATTCTCTTATGAAATATTTCCTCTCTTTCTGGCCCTATGGTACTGTCCCAGATGCTGAAAAGTCCCAGTCCCTTTTTGCTATACTACCCTTTATACTGAATACTTTAATTCTAACTAGAATCCCTTGGGTTACAGCATCCTGAGGTTGGTGCATAATTCTATGAAATTAACGTTGTCTGCTTGGTAGTAGAAAAGCAAGGAAAAATTGTCTGATGATGGAAAGACGTGGGAAAATGGGTCACTTGTCAGTTAAATAGCAAGCCGTCTCTCATCTCACTTGCATTGAAACCACATTTTGTGTATTTTTCATATTTACATGAGGGTAAAGGTTCCCAATTTCTTAATTTAATTTGCCAAATAGTTGGCTGTCCTGCCTAAGTACTTTTGATCTGCAATCACTTCAAGGCCAAGGCAGCTTTGTCTAGTGTCAGGAACAATTAATTTCTCACGACTCTAATAAAGAATGTTTCACTTGGTTGCACACGTAAATAGTGAGTTTGTAGTCAAATAAACAAACACACAAACAGAACGGATATTCACAAATTACTTGTGAGATTTCTGGAGGTCAGTGTCCATGTCTTATACATTATTATATCCTTGACAATCAATAGTGTTGGCACATATGAGGCACATGAACTCTTGAGTAATTGAATTGACTTACTTGATTTCCAAGGCTAAGTCTGAAAGCTGAAACTTATCTTCATTGACTACCTTTTTCACATGAAGATTTGGATGATAAGTTTCTACTGGTACGTCATATTTCTCTAAAAATAGCAATAAGCAAATTGTAGGATGGATAATCTAATGTAGTGATGAGGGCTAGAGATGAGATTGTTCCACTTGGTCAGTAATATTCACAGGTAGCTTGGAATCTCCTCTTTCATCTCAAAATGTATATATTTTTTATATATATAAAAGAATATAAATAAGAATATATATTCTTAGTCCATTTGTTAAGGATATAACATAGAGCCTTAAATTATATATATTTTCCATATGGATTTTCTAAAATTTCTTTCTTGGTTTATGATGTGAATGATATACAAGAAGAAAAACTCACCAGTTAACTCCTAAAGAAGGAAATAGTAGTTTATACATGTTTAAATGTGTAAATTCTATCAATCCCTCTCAACAAAAATATAATCATAAAAGTTTACTCAACTCTGTTGTGAAAGACTAGTGTTAAAAAATAGTTGTGTAATGGGGCACATATGCTGAGTTTATTATTTCAAGTGTCCTAAAGGCAGTGGTGCCAGATTTAATATGAGGCTCCTCTAAAGATGCTAATTCCTATTAGGAGAATTTTGTATATTCTAATTTTGTTTCCCTCCAGATTTCTACTTATTGTACTAAAAACAAGATAATTCCAAAAAGAAAAATAATAGTTGTGTATTTTATTAGCATAGGATATGAACAGAAATTTAATTGGTTTATAAACCATCAGTATTCAGATGCCATAAGAATAAAGAAAATCCTAAAACTGTTTATATTGTAATATAAAATCATTCTTGGCTTCATGTTAATGAAGAGAACCATTTTCACTGACAATCACCCTATATTCTAATTTATATCAGTGAAACTTTATCAGTTAAATTTTATTTAACAGGTTATTTTTTCTGACTTCTAGTCTGTTTTGTTTGCAGTATATTCTATTATTCTCACTTTATTTAGAAGATAATTTACCTTTTAAACTAGCATTTTTTTTTTTTTTTTCTTTTGCGGTACGCGGGCCTTTCACTGTTGTGGCCTCTCCCATTGCGGAGCACAGGCCCCGGACGCGCAGGCTCAGCGGCCATGGCTCACGGGCCCAGCCGCTCCGCAGCATATGGGATCTTCCCGGACCGGGGCACGAACCCGTGTCCCCTGCATCGGCAGGCGGACTCTCAACCACCGAGCCACCAGGGAAGCCCTTAAACTAGCTTTTTTTTTTTTTTCATTAAGGATTTAAAATACGTCTTTGGATAAAACACTAAAATCTACTACCTGACTTGAGAAAGGAAGAATTTTAACTTTTATTGCAAAGCCTAATAATGACTGTTATGAAATTTTAGGATTTTATAGTAAGTTAAATCTAAACAATTTCATACGGATTTTTGTATATTAGCTGACTCATAATACTGAAATATAGAAATGAATTTAATAACATTTTAGTGAAAATATAGCAAGTTCTAATAAGGATCAGTGGTTCAATTTTGATTTTAAAAGCCATCAATTGTTGCCTTAGAATTGTTCCAAAATGAAAATACCTTTACTGGGGGCAGGGGAAATGTGGAAAATTAAAGGGAACGGTTTTAAAATTGTTTTAATTTTAAGTAATAGCTGTGTAACAATATCATCTCTTAACTTCGTAAATGAAAATATAGAACAGTTGCTTTTAGCTTTTTTAGATAATTTTGGTTTTTTTGAGAAGGAAGTGTTTCCCAGAAATAAAATTATCATTTTCCTTCCTCCTCTTCAATTCCCCCTGCCCCCCACCCCTTGCATAATTGTGATTCTCCTGCTGTAAATCTTGGGTGATTATCTAACTTAGAAATGACTCATATACCATTTATTAGGAACCATGTATTTTTTTAAATTAATTTTTATTGGAGTATAGTTGAGTTACAATGTTGTATTAGTTTCAGGCATACAGCAAAGTGAATCAGTTATACATACACGTGTATCCACTCTTTTTTAGATTCTGTTTCCATATAGGTCACTACAGAGTATTGAGTAGACTTCCCTGTGCTATACTATAGGTTCTTATTAGTTATCTATTTTAGATATAGTAGTGTGTGTATGTCAATCCCAATCTCCCAATTTATCCCTTACCCCCTTGGTAACTATAAGTTTGTTTTCTACACCTGGGACTCTATTTCTATTTTGTAAATAGGTTCATTTGTACCATATTTTTAGATTCCACATATAAGCCATATCATATGATATTTGTCTTTCTCTGTCTGACTGACTTCACTCAGTATGACTGTCCCTAGGTCTATCCATGTTGCTGCAAATGGCATTATTTCATTATTTTTTATGACTTAATATATAGCCATATATACTCCATTGTATATATATATACCCCATCTTGTTTATCCATTCTTCCATCGATGGACATTTAGGTTTCTTCCATGTGCTGGCTATTGTAAATAGTGCTGCAATGAACATTGGGGTACATGTATTTTTTTCAGATTATGGTTTTCTCCAGATATATACCCAGGAGTAAGATTGCTGGATCATGTGGTAGCTCTGTTTTTAGTTTTTTAAGGAACCTCCATACTGTTCTCCATGATGGCTGTACCAACTTACATTCCCACCAACAGTGTAGGAGGGTTCTCTTTTCTCCATACCCTCTCCAGCATTTATTGTTTGTAGATTTTTTGATGATGGCCGTTCTAACCAGTGTGAGGTGGTACCTCATTGTAGTAATTATCTACTACAGTGCCACATTTAACTTAGAAGTGGCTCATATACCCATTCATTAGGAACCATGTATTTTTAATGATATACCAAAATTCAAAAGCAAGTTAGGTACCTGAGAACTGTCATAAAAGTTCTTTACTAGATCAATTTCCAACAAATAAAACCTATAATTTATGTTACAGAGTTAAAATATTTTCTCTGGCAAATGATAGACCAAGAGCAATGATGCTGTCAATTATTAATGAAAGGATGGGAATCAGCCCTTGGTCTCTTCAAGTTGTGTGTGTGTGTGTATGCATGCACATGTGTGTGTTCACGTGTATGTGTGATTTTTGTTCGGTCTTTCAGTACCCTTCATTATTCTTTTACATTAGCTAGTGCTAAACTTATTTTTAAAAATGTCAATGACCTTTAAAACTGGAAAGACTGTGGAGTATTATTTTTTGAAGGAGGTTCAGTAATTTGGGTCAAAAAATGCTTTTTACTTGATTTTATGGGGGCATCTCCAAATCATTTTATCTTTATTTTATATATGATCAACCATTTGGCAGATCCTTAATTTTGTTTTGGATATCTTAAACATGATAAACAGATAAATTAAAAAAAACTCATTAACAATTAAATATGATCCAGATAGTAATACAGACAGTAAGGATTACATTTCACTTCAGGAATAAGAGGAGTGGCAATGGTATAACTTTGCAGTAGTAAAAACGTATTTTCTGACTTTACTCTTAAGTTTTAGTCATTTCTTTCATGCATTTCTGGGGAAAACTGGAAAAATAAATTGCCTTAAAATGACTTAGGAAGAATGGCCTTGGAAATTGTGACAACACAGTTGTGTGTTGTGTGAGATCCATGTGTGATGACCATAATACAACTGAATGTGTCATTATAATGTTTCTAAGCCTATGAAACAGTAAAAAAAAAAATCTGTACAAGGGGAAACAAACGTTTTTGAAGATAAAGTGAAAATATGTCTTAAGGGCCAAATAAATTTAAAATCCAATCAAATGATATATCTAAGACAGCTGTGAGTGGGGAGATACTGTAAAACTTGAATTTCAGGTGTTGGAACTTGCCTCTTTGGGGTTATAAAGTCATAGACATGGAAAGTATAAAGTGTTCAGAGTTCCTCTGAGGGTGTCAACAGTGCAGTCAGCCTCTTAGCTTGAATTTCTGGTCATTTTGAGAGCTGTAGAACACTGGGAAGTCAACTCCAAGGTTACATTGTGGGGACTGAAATAATTATTTCCTTGGGAGTAAGCATTTGTCAAACGCTTAGAAAGTTTTATCATGAAGTAAAAGAGGTATTTATCTCATTGTATTAATATTTATATAAAAAAGGATTTGTAAAAAATTGTACCTACAATATTTAACATTTGGATAATTATAAAAAATAGATTAGCCTGTGACTTTAATTCTAACTTAATTATTCAAAATTTTAATTTTAATAATTAATTTAGAACCATGATTTTTTTATGACTAATAATTTATTTATTGGAGTGTAATTGCTCTACAGTGGTGTGTTAGCTTCTGCATTATAACAAAGTGAATCAGCTATACATATACACACATCCCCGTATCTCTTCCCTCTTGTGTCTCCCTCCCACCCTCCCCATCCCACCCCTATAGGTGGCCACAAAGCACTGAGCTGATCTCCCTGTGCTATGCAGCTGCTTCCCACTAGCTATTTTACATTTGAGAACCATGATTTTAAATTGAGTCTTAGTAAGCTTGTAAACATTATCAGAGTGCTTAATATATAAATGTTTTATTCACATTATAATTTAAATATATTTGATGTTAACAGTAATTTAAGTGCTCAGTAAGGTAACGCTATTAAAGTATTCATAATATTAAATATATAAATAAAGTTTCAAATGTTTGAAGATGTTTAAATCTATGGTGAATATAAACATTATCCAGAGCACCATTAAAGGTAATATGTTTTTTTGTTGTTTTTGCGGTACGCGGGCCTCTCACCGTTGTGGCCTCTCCCGTTGCAGAGCACAGGCTCCGGACGCGCAGGCTCAGCGGCCATGGCTCACGGGCCCAGCCGCTCCGCAGCATGTGGGATCTTCCCGGATCGGGGCACGAACCCGTGTCCCCTGCATCAGCAGGCGGACTCTTAACCACTGCGCCACCAGGGAAGCCCTATCTTATTTGAAATTTATTGTGCTTCTTAGAACTGAGTTTTGGTGTCTTTTAGCAATTCTTGGAAAATGCCAGCCATTATTTGTTTGAAGGGTCCCTCTGCCCCTTTATTTCTACAATCATCTCCTTCTGGAACTCCAAGTTTTATATGTTAGACCTTCACACACTATCTTTCATGTCTTTTAACCTTAGCTTGTTTTCCATATCTTTGTCAGGACTTCCTACTGGATTGTTTCTTAAGAATTATCTTGTCGAGGTCTATCCTGATGGGGCTTTTTCTGTAAACCTACATTGTTGGAAATGCCTCAGAGTAACTGCGTACTTTCCTTTACTCATGGAACTACCTGTTAGATCTGTGGGAAAGAAGTACAAGACAGAGCTGCCAAGTAAACTATGAAAAACCTAACAGTCAAACTTTTTTTTATCTTAGGTATTGGCATATCCCAATGATCTGTACTCTTCTAGCGTGTGATGGCTTAGGAGTGAATATGATTTGAATCTTATACATTTTTAGAGGATGTCAAATTCAGAACCAGGCAGATCCATCTCCCGACCCTAAACATGGTCCTAAAGTAAATCGCTTGAGGAAATTGGATCCCGAAGGTTACAGGTGGGGAATTTTGAAGTGTGTCTATATTCCATTGGAGATCAAAGAAACCTAACTAAAAGAATTGTGGGCTGACTCACATGACAACTTCTTTTTGAAAGGGCTATTTTATCTTTAAGGTTATGAGTTTGGAGGAACTAAGGTGATTGGCAGTGGAAAGAATCAGAACATGTGAAATTCCTTAAAAACTTATTGACTTAAATAATTTTGTCTGTGTTACACATAATTTAAAAAAAAAAAAAAAACCTTTACACTTTGTGCACAAAGTCAGCATACATTTTTGGCTCAGAGTTTCTCTAATGTTTTCTGTGGAAGGAATAATACCATTTATCAGTTAAAAAAAAAAGAATTATTAGTCCATTAATTTTCTCTTCAGCTGTGTCTAATCCATTATAAATTCATCCACTGGATTTTCCATTTCAATTATTATGTATATTTTTCCTGGAACTTCTTTCTGGTTCTTTGATAAATCTGTATTAAAAAATAGAGTTCTGTACTCATATTTTCAAACCTTTCTTTTTTTATTGAGGTATAATTGACATATAACATTGTATTATTTCCAGGTGTACAATATAATGATTCAATATTTGTATATACTGTGAAGTGATCATCACAATAAGTCTTGATAACATTTGTTAACATACATAGTTACAAATATTTTTTCTTCTAATGAGTACTTTTAAGATCTACCCTCTTAGCAACTTTCAGATATGCACTATAGTATTATTAACTATAGTCACCACCCTGCACATTACATCCCCATGACTTAATTATTTTATAACTGGAAATTTGTACCTTTTGGCCCCTTTCACCCATTTCTCCCATCCTCTGTCTCCTATCACTGGCAACCACCAATCTGTTCTCTGTATGTATGGGTTCCTTTTGTTGTTTTCATTGCTGTTGTTTAATTCCACATATAGTTGAGATCATACAGCATTTGTCTTTCTCTTTCAGACTTATTTCATTTAGTATAATGCCTTCAAGGTATATATATGTATATCTCACATCCATTCATCCATCATCAGACACTTAGATTGTTTCCATACCTTGGCTATTGAAAAAATGCACCCGGAAATGGAATTACTGGATCATATGGTAGTTCTATTTTTAATTTCTTGAGGAACCTTCATACTGTTTTCCATAGTGGCTGCACCAATTTACATTCCCACCAACAGTACATAAAGGTTCCCTTTTGTTTTTTTACTTCTTTGCCGACACTTGTTATTTCTTGTCTTTTCAATGGTAGCCATTCTAACAAGTGTGAGGTGATATATCATTGTGATATTGATTTGCATTTCCCTGATGACTAGTGATGTTGAGCATCTTTTCATGTACCTGTTTCCCATCTATATGTCTTCTTTGGTAAAATGTCTCCAGATATTTTGCCCATTTTTTAAAAATTGGATTTTTTGTTCATTTGTTTGTTTTTGCTATTGCACTGTATTGAGTTCTTTATATGTTTTTGGGTATTAACCCTTTATCAGATATATGATTTTGCAAATAGTTTTTCCAACTCAGGAGATTGCCTTTTCATTTTATTATTTCCTTTGCTGTGTAGAAGCTTTTTGGACTGATGTAGTCCCACTTGTTTATTTTTGCTGTTGTTGTCTTTGGTTTTGAAGTCAGATTCAAAAACTCATTGCCAAGACTAATGTCAAGGATCCTACATTCAAGTCTTCAATCCTTAATTTTTGTGCATGGTATATGATAGTCTACTTTCATAATTTTGCATGTGGCTGTCCAGTTTTCCCAGCACCTTTTATTGAAGAGACTATCCCTTCCTCATTGTATATCCTTGCTTCCTTTGTCATAAATTAATTGGCCACAGATATGTGGGTTTGTTTTATTTGGGGAATCTCTTTTCTGGTTCATTGATCTATATGTCTGATTTTTATGCTAATACCATACTGTTTTGATTACTGTAGCTTTGTAATGTAGTTTGAAATTAGGGTGCATGATGCCACCAGCTTTGTTCTTCTTTCTCAAGATTCCTTTGGCTATTGGGATATTTTGTGGTTCCATACAAACTTTAGGATTGTTCATTATATTTCTATGAAAGATGCTATTGGAATTTTGGTAGGAATTGAATTAAATCTGTGGATTGCTTTGGGTGATATGGACATTTTAACACAATTAATTCTTCCAGCTCATGAGCACAGACTACATTTTTATTTATTTGTGTCTTCTTTAGTTTCCTTCATCAGTGTAAGTTTTCAGTGTGCAGGCCTTTTACCTCCTTGGTTAAATTTATTCCTAGGTATTTTATTCTTTTTGGTGAAATTGTATATGGGTTTGTTTCCTTAATTTCTCTTTCTGGTAGTTGTTAGTGTGTAGAAATGCAACAGATTTTTGTGTATTAATTTTTGTATCCTTCAATTTGAATGAATTCATTTATTAGTACTAACAGTCTTTTGGTAAAACTTTTTTTTTTTTTGAAATACAGTTGATTTACACTGTTGTGTTAGTTTCTGATATACAGTAAAGCTATTCATTTAAATATGTATTCTTTTTCATATTCTTTTCCATTTAGGTTGCTACAAGATATTGAATGTAGTTACCTGTGCTATACAGTAGGACCTTGTTGTTTATCCATTTTATATATAGTAGTTTGTATCTACTAATCCCAAACTCTGAATTTATCCCCCCGTCCTTTCCCCTTTGGTAACCACAAGTTTGTTTTCTATGTCTTCGAGTCTGTTTCTGTTTTGTAATTAAGTTGATTTGTGTCATATTTTAGATTCTACATATAAGTAATAGCATATGATATTTGGCTTTGTCTTATTTATTTCACTTAGTATGATCGTCTCTAGGTCCATGCATGTTGCTGCAAATGGCACTATTTTATTCTTTTTTTATGGCTGAATAATACATAAACACACACACACACACACACCCCATGTCTTCTTTATCCATTCATCTGTAGATGGACACTTCACTTAGGTTGTTTCCATGTTTTGGCTATTGTAAATAGTGCTGCTATGAACATAGGGGTGCATGTATCTTTTCAAATTAGAGTTTTCTCTAGATATATGTACAGGAGTAGAATTCCTGGATCATATGGTAGCTCTATTTTCAGTTTTTTGAGGAACCTCCATACTGTTTTCTATAGTGGCTGCAAGTGAAACTATTTTAAAATACATGTTTAATAGCAATACTTGAATATTGTTCTATTTACTACTACTATCTACTGTCAGTTACTATAACAGAACTTCATTAAGAATATTTCCTTTTCATGCTTGGTTATTCTTAGTGACAAAGCATGCCCTCATGGTCTTAGGATGGATATTGTATATATCATTTTCATTATGAAAATCTAAACATATGGCATGACTGTCAGGTGTTTCCTTGAAAACTGTCAGTGGCTTCTTGATGTGTTAATGTATTACATTCCCTCTTCAGCATTGAAGAAATAGATGATACTTCTGTAAGATATAGCTGCAGTGGACAAAAAAGTAATCCTTTTGATCTGTGTAAAATGATCAACTAAGTTCTTTTCTGGCAATAGATAGACAAACAGATATTCTTCCCAATATCTATCAGTGTTAAGGGAAATAGAACAACATTTATAGATGATTACCTGATGAATACCATTAAATGCTCTAGACCATTAAGTGTGCTAATATCTGTCCCAGGATTAGACTGAACCAACATTCGCATACCTGAATGGTATGTTATTAGCTTCCTGTAAAATCACTCACACTTTCCTCTCTTCTGAATTATGCTTTGGAGGGTGCCATTAGCCAATATCAAAAGATGCTATAAGAAAGAGACCTGTAGAAAAATTTCAAGTCTGCTGTAAAGATGTTGTTATGATCTTTGTTCGTGGGATTGCAGTACCCCTTTTATGATTTCCCTTAAGGAGAAATGGTTTGCTGCTTTCTGAACTTTAGTATCAGGAACAGTTGGGTTTCTTCCGAGCAGTTGATTTTTTTATCTTCTTATGGATCCTTGGTTTGTAAACTTATTATCTTTCTTTCATGGGGAGGCCAGAATACTGAATCATATGTTAACTTATTTGATATTATAGTTATATCTGGCTCCTTTTAAATCCTTACTTTATTTTTCAGTACTTTTTTTCTCATTTCTTCAGCTTTATGTTTTCTTGGTATATTTTGTTTTATTTTTTTAATTGAAGTATAGTTGATTTACAATGTTGTGCTAGTTTCCAGTGTACAGCAGTGATTCAGTTATTCTTTTTCAGATTCTTTTCCCTTATAGGTTATTACAAAATACTAATTATTTTTCCCTGTGCTATCTAGGCAAAGATGTACGGTGACCTTATATATAGGAAACCCTAAATGCCTTTTTACTCACATATGCTCTCAAGTAATCTATATGTATGTGTATGTGTGTATATATATATATATATATATATATTTGTTTTCTTTAAAAAAATTTTTTTTTGCCAAGACTATTTAACATAAGACAGACAAACCACCTTTACTGGGAGATTTGCTTTGACCCTGGCTTTTGCATAATTTGCCTTTGGCAAAGTCTTCATCAAGTAGCAAGATTTAAAGTACAGGGTTGAAGTTCAGGTTAAAACTCTAGTAAGTTAATGATCAAGAACGTACAAGGTAGAGAATCAGAGATAGAGAATTTGGGTTATCAGTTTATCCAAGTGTAGAGAACATTTAACAGACGCACATATACCAGAATTAGGGCATGAGGTTATAATCAGATATCGGGAAATTCTGAGGTCAGGTCTGGCTTTAGAGAAGGTGGGGCTAAGCTTGTATTTGGGGGTAAAGAGAGTTCCATTTAGGGAGAAAAGGAGACAGAGGCTGGAACTCTGAAGAGGTAAGTGAGTCAGCCCAGGTGCAAGGACTGATTTTGCCACGCTGAGTGACCACGGGCAAGTGAATTAAACCATCTGAGACCTCTTTCTAGTTTGGGTCATGTAGATAATAATACCTACCTCACAGATTGCTTGAAAGACATGAAAAGTACTTAAAATAGCGTCTGCTCTCCAGCAGGCTTTCAATAAATAGTGATTGTCATCGTGTCCCAGTGCAGTGGCTGCATTCTGCAAGCTGATCCACTGTGTGCCACTGTGAATAAAATAGCACGAGGGTAGCCTTTTCTTAATTTGCAGGGAACCCAATTTGGTTGGGATATTCTCAATTGGCAGCTTCCCTGAGATTGATGTTTTCACCCTTTGGTGTTTACTGCTTCCTGCCTGCCAGTGGGCGGCAATAGATGACAAAACAAATGAATGAACAGTATCAATATTTCTTGCTTTTCTTCCCAAATCAACACATTCCAAGTGTTTCACTGATTGGGTAAGTTTAGGAACCAATGCCTGGTTTAGAACCCTGTGTCCATGACGTAATGCTCCTTGTTTTAGCAGAAGTCTCCTGGGGCCATGGGAAAGCATCTTCCTAAATTCTCAGGTTCGTTTTTTGCTACCTGCACTAGGAGTGGTTGGACAGAAGTATATCTGAGATCCCTGTCATTCCCAGGAAGGGTGTCATTTGCTAGCTCTGGCAAGTATCTTTTCCTAGGACACTTTGCTATGCTGAAAAAAGAAATCTATAACTGTACTGAACTCCTCACTAAGTCAAAGTGTCAGAAATCTCTCAGGCTGTCATAATTTACCTTTTAAAGGTAAATAAAAGGAGATAGGGCAATTATTTTCTGTTGGAAGAAGATAGATCCAATTGTATGATACAAGGATGTAAAGGTCACAAAGCAGGTATTTGCAGATCGAGTACTCTTTCCCCAACCTGCTCACTCATTCTCACTGTTTTCTTACCACAGTTGTCCCCAAGTTCAACTCTGTCACTCCGGTGACCTGTATTGCTAAGCAGTAGCAACAGACCCCCAGAGGCCTCTAACTCACTCCATCCTTTCATCTTGGAGAAATGTTTCTTGATAGGTAAGAAACTAAGCACCGCCGTCTGGGCTTATCTGAGATCCTAAAAGCCCTCTGAATGTGTGTTGCTGACCTCATTTTAAAGTCCCTGGTGCATCTTTGGAGCACACCACAGGTACATAAATCACCCTTAGAAAGTACATTCTTCCAAACTCTGTCAGCCTATGCCTCTCAGAAAATACGTTCACTTTTGGTAGCTTTTTATGAAGCCTGCTTTATGAAAATTAATGATAATAATAAAAGAGGAACTTAAAGATTTTTGTACACTCCGTTGGGTGTTTTTTTTTTGGAATTTTTAGCTGCCATCCAGGCAAACAAATAGTCTAGTGACTGCTTCTGTTGGTACCTTCATGATGCATTCAAGCCTTTTGTTAAATTTGAACCACACTGAACTTAGAAGCCCTTTGAATCTCACCTCCTCCACACAGCCTTCCTTGGCTACTCTTGTCCTGTTTGAAGACAAGGGATGTTAACGCTTGTGGAGGTGGTATGCAAATGTTACTTGCTGTTGCCAATTTTTATCTTCCCTAAACAACTCCGCCACATAAAACATGCATCACAAATTAATTTGTATATATTCCTTGATTAATGGGTGCTATTTTGGTCTTCCTAATATTGTTCCTGATCTGTGCGTTTTCTAATATGTTGTTCAGTGATTCATACATGGTGATCTTATCTCCATGGCTAGACTATAAATGTTCTCAAATGAGGGCAAGGACCAGATTTTATCTGCTCCCTTAACTAATGTTTAATAAGGGTCTGCCGTTTCGATGCTTTCTAAAATGTTGGCTGGGGAAAGATGGCGGGTCTTCAGGACATGCAATTTCCTGTTGGTATAACTAACTTCCCACTCTCTGCCATGAGCATTGGGGTTTCTTGTACAAGAATATCTTTGTCTTGTTAATCACTTTATTGAGGTATGATTGACATGTAAAAAGTAGTATATATTTAACGTGTACAGGTTGATGTGTTTGGGGATAAGTATATACCTGTGGAACCATCACTGACATCAAGGCCATAGACATATCCGTTGCTAGTAAATGTTTCCTTGCATCCGTTTATTATGATTGTTTTATGTGTGTGAGTGTGTTTTTGTGTGTGTGTGAGTTTGTGTGTGAAACTTAATGTAAGGTTACCTCCCTGGCAAATTGTAAGTACACAGTACAGTATTGTTAGCTATAGGCACTATGCTGTATAGTAGCTATCCCTAATTTATTGATCTTGCAAAACTGTAACTTTGTACGCTTTGATCATCGTCTTCCCATTTCCCCCTGTGAGAAACTATTTCACATATAAGTGAGATCATGCAGTATTTGTCTTTCTATGTCTAGCTCATCTCACATAACATAATGTCCTCCAGGTTCATCCATGATGTTGCAAATGGCAGGATTTCCTTCTTTTTTAAGGCTGGATATTTTCTATACCCATCCATCCTTCAGTGAGCGTATAGGCTGATTACATATCTTGGCTGTGGTGAATACAGAGCAATGAACATGAGAGGGTAGATATCTCTTTAAGATCCTAATTTCAATTCCTTTGGATAAATACCCAAAAGTGAGATTGCTGGATGGTATGGTAGTGCCAGCTTTAATTTTTTGAGGAACCACCACACTAATTTCCACAATAGCTTTACCAATTTACATTCCTACCAACAGTGTACAAGGGTTCACTTTTCTCCACATCTTGCCCGTACTTCTTATGTTTTTATTTTTTTTTAATAGCTATTCTCATAGGTGTGAAGTAATATCTCATTGTGGTTTTGATTTGCCTTTCTCTGGTGATTAATGACATTGAGTACCCTTTCATATACCTGTTGTCCACTTGTATGTCTTCTTTGGAGAAATGTTTATTCAGATCCTCTGTTCGTTTGTTAATTGGGTTATTTGTTTTGTTTTGTTTTTGTGCAGTTGAGTTGTATGAATTCTTTATATATTTTGGATGCTAACCCCTTATCGGATATATGGTTTGCACATATTTTCTCCCATTACATAGCTTAGCTTTTAATTTAGTTATTTCCTTTGCTATGCAATAGCTTTTTAATTTGATGTAGCCCCACACTTTTATTTTTGTTTCTGTTGTGTGTACTTTTGGTGCTACATCCAAAAAGTTATTGCCAAGACCAATGTCAAGGAGCTTTTTCCTTATGTTTTCTTCCAGGTGTTTTACATTTTCAAATGTTACATTTAAGTCTTTAATCCACTTTGAGTTGATCTTTTTCTGTATGGAATAAGGTAGGGGTCCAATTTTATTCTTTTGCACATGGATATACAGTTTAAGCAATAACATTTGTTGAAGAGACTGTCCTTTCCCCATTGTATATTTTGGTGCCTCTGAAGAAATTTAATTGACCATAGAAGCATGGGTTTATTTCTGGGCTCTCTGTTGTGTTCCATTGGTCATTGGGCTATTTTTATTCCAGTACCATAATGTTTGGATTACTGTAACTTTGTAATGTAATTTCAAATCAGGAAATGTGATGCCTCCAGCTCTTTTATTCTTGCTCAAGATTGTGTTGGCTATTTGGGGTCTTTTGTAGTTCCATAGGAGTTTTAGGGTGTTTTTCTGTGAAAAATGCCATCGAAATTTTGATAGAAATTGCACTGAATCTGTGGAATATTTGGACACTGTGGACATTTTAAGAATATTAATTCTTCCAATCCAGAAACACAAGATATCAAAAAACCAAAAACCCAGTTTAAAAAAATGGGCAGAAAAGCTAAATAGACATTTCTCCCAAGAAGACATACAGATGGCTACAAGCACATGAAAAGATGCTCAACAACATTAGAGAAATGCAAATCAAAACTACAGTGAGGTATCTCCTCACACTGGTCAGAATGGCCATCATCAAAAAGTCTACAAATAATAAATGCTGGAGAGGGTGTGGAGAAAAGGGAACCCTCCTACACTGTTGATGGAAATGTAAACTGGTGTAGCCACTACGGAGGACAGTATGGAGGATCCTTAAAAAACTAAAAACAGAGCTACCACATGATCCAGCAATCCTACTCCTGGGCATGTATCCAGAAAAGACAAAAACTCTAATTTGAAAAGATACATGCACCCCAGTGTTCATAGCAGCACTGTTTACAATAGCCAAGTCATGGAAGCAACCTAAATTTCCATCGACAGATGAATGGGTGAAGAAGCTGTGGTATATATATAATGGAATATTACTCAGCTATAAGAAAGAATGAAATAATGCCATTTGCAGCAACGTGGATGGACCTAGAGATTATCATACTATGTGAAGTCAAACAAAGACAAATATCCCATGATATCACTTATATGTGGAATCTTTAAAAACTGATACAAATGAACTTATTTACAAAACAGAGATAGAGTCACAGACATAGAATACAAACTTATGGTTACCAAAGGGGAAAGAGGAGGAGAGGGATAAATTAGGAGTTTGGGATTAACAAATACACACTAATATATATAAAATAGGTAAACAACAAAGACTCTATAGTACAGGGAGGTATATTCAATATCTTGTAATAACTATAATGGAAAATAATCTGGAAAAGAATTTGTACATGTATCACTGAATCACTTTGCTGTACACCTGAAACTAACATAGCATTGTAAATCAACTATACTTCAATAAAAAAATGGATGAAGAAAACCAGAAAAAAATAAAGAAGGGAGCAACCAACAGGAAGGAGAGATTCTTCAAGAGCTTTGGTCAAGAACCCTGCCATGTGCCAGTAAACTTCTGATTCTAGGACCTGTTTGATTTACAGAATGATAACAAACTAATTTTTTAGTATTGTCTATTACCAGGTACATAATATCACCTGTCGTCCTTACAGTCCTATATATCCTGTAGGTCCTGTATATCCCAGTAAAATATAAAGTTATTTTTGTCGTTAATTATTTTTCCTCCTATTTTTTGTAAATTGACTTAACCAAATTTGGCTGTTCATAATCATTAGGTTTTTTCTGGTACTGGTTATTATTGTTTTGAAACATCAGGAACCTGCAGTCATTATAGGTAGGTGAGGGTTATATGTATCTTTCTGCATAACCTTACTGCCACATACAAAGTTATATTTTGGGCCAAATCTTGTTACAAATGCACATATTTTTTAGAAGGAAAGTATGAAATTAATCATAATTATGTTACATCAGTAATAATATCCAGTGCTCTGTTCTTTTATAAGTTCTATCCACAGCTTGCATAAAAAATGGTTGTAACAAACACAACAGTTATTCTAGAGACAAGAGTTCTTTAATTTTATAATTGGCCTTGGTTACCAGAATCTTATGAAATAGGGACTAGATTCAAGACTTCTTAAAAACCAAAGTTCAGGTCCCATTTCAAAGGAAGTCTTCGTACAACTTATTCATGTAAGAATATATATAAAATTTCTAGCCTATCCACACTATTTGAGGACCACAACATTGGCCAATGAATACCCACTTCAAAAATAGTTTATGATGTTTAATGAAACCTATTTTGCTGTTCAGAGATAAAGTGTTTGCAGTAGCTACTGTAACCTTTAGATTATATGAGAGCCAACACAATTTAGGCAAGTAACTATCTTTGATAGTAAATTAAAACTTTATTAAACATTCAGACACACACACATACTCACACCCCCCCACACATTATGATTAAGTATTTTAAAGTGTATTATAGACATCACAACACCATTTTATAACAGAAACCATTAGGCTCAGCGAGGTTAAGCAGTTTGCCTCTGGATTTACAACTATTAATTGGGAAAGGAGAGAAATGACCCCATGGCTTTGGACTCCATATCCATGCATATTCTTTATACCATACTGTACATCTTGGGCTTATTTTCTCTAGGTGCTAAAAACCAAAATCTCTGTTTATTTGACTCAGAACGACCTACTGCTTGTTACCAAGATGGAAATTCTAAGAACACTTGTAAAATATGTCCCTACTGCATCTGCTTTCTTGGGGCACGTAGAGACTTCTGTATTAGTGAGTCAATTCGCTGTGTATGACAATGAGGTACACTATCTAGGGGAAGCACATGGAGAAGATTCAGCAGGGGGTGCAGTCTCAACAGATCACTAAATTACTGCTGGCAGGGGAAGCAAGCCACAGAAGCTGGCAGACTCAGACTGGAATAAATGGGAAAAAGTAAGATGAGATGGGAGCATAAAAGCTCACAGCCAGACATGTTCTGACTCCATCATGATGCAGGTTTGTATAAATGATGGTGAATTTAGTTCTTTGGTGATTCTCAAAATATAGATTATGGATTCCAGTGAGAACGTGGTAAATATCTAGTTCTAAGCAAGAAAGCAAGCGATGCATTCATTCTGCTCGCGATCTTTGCCTGCTGATGGTAATAGCTTCACACTAGAAATAAGTCTCATTTCTAACAAATTTTGGTTAAAAACTACACTTTTTTAATGAATTGGTGCTTTCTGAAGTATTACCTTGAGGTTTGATTGTTGTCATAAAGTTAAGACCTGGAATGTGATACAGAATTCGATTTGCATATAAAAGTCTCTACGTAAATGTGTCTGAAGGGGATATATTAGAAGCTGATCATCTTTCATCATGGGGAGAGAAAGTGGAGTTGTATGCTACTTGTAGTTTCTCTTAGAATAGAGATATAAGAAAGGGTACGGCAGAAATTAAACACAACATTTTAAATCAACCATACTTCAATACAATTTTTAAAAAGTTGTGACGCCAGAGAAAAAAGATCACTTTCTTCACTGCTTCTAATGTGGAAATTCATGATATTTAGTGTTGTATGTATTTTTCCTCACTCATTTTTTAAACACACATATTTTGTTGAAAAAGTTAAATTATTTGATATAGCCTAATAAAATAATTTGATTTATTATCTCTTATCCAGTGTTCAAAGGCATTTGAGGTGACCTTTTCTTAACCCATCTCTGAATGTGCATCCTCTTGACAGAAGGTGACTGAGTTTGGAGGCATTACTGGAAGAAACATCAACTTCCCCGTTCTCCTTTCTGCCCTACTTAAGTGCAGATGTGTTCCAGGGCTCGCTGTTATGCTTAGTTTCATACCCTTTGCATATTCTGCTAGTTCTTCCTGCTGAACCAAGTGACAACCTCTTTGGGGGACTTAGCTAATTTTAGTTTGGAAGCACATTCAATCTGAGATTACTTGAAACATTACTTGAAACAAAGAATGCTTACTTCCTGGAAAGTAATCAGTCTGTTATAGTAGATTTCCCCCCAGTCTTCGTGGAAGGGCCTGATTTTCTTTTCCCCTTTCAAGTAACACATAGAATGCGTATTTTTCCCAATTTATTCATCTTCTAAACTCAGATAAGAGGGGGAGAAACTTTTGCCTTAAATAATCCCAACCTTTGGAAGATCAATGACAACAGAAATTTAGAATTATATGTATATAAAACATAAATTTCTGACCTGGTCCATCCTGAACCTAGGTCTCTGACTCCCAAGTTTCTATTCTTTTGTAGGGGAGAAAATCTTTTCCTTTTTGCTCTTGTAGGTTCTTTGGCTGGTCCAATGATGAAACTGATTTAAGGCAGATTAATAGGAGAAAAATTTAATTTGTATGTGTGGGAGCTCATAGATATATGAGACTCAAAGAAGTGATCAAAGCAGGCAGCTTTTATACCTGTTTTAGACAGATAAGCAATACATTTCTGAAGAACTGACAAGACAAAAAAGTGTGGGTTTGGGGTAGTAAATTAGTAAAGAAGTGGACTTCCCTGGTGGCGTCCGGGAAGATCCCACATGCCGCGAAGCAACTAAGCCTGTGCGCCACAAGTACTGAGCCTGTGCTCTAGAGCCCGCGAGCCACAACTACTGAGCCTGCGAGCCACAACTACTGAGCCCACGTGACATAACTACTGAAGCTTACACGCCTAGAGCCCATGCTCTGCAACAAGAGAAGCCACCTCAATGAGAAGCCCGCGCACCACAACGAAGAGTAGCCCCCGCTCGCCGCAACTAGTGAAAAGCCCGCGCGCAGCAACAAAGACACAACGCAGCCAAAATTAAATAAATTAATTAAATTTTTTAAAAAAATTAGTAAAGAAGTAACAAGGTTTGTTTATACAGCGTTCTCTATGAACGGCACCTGCCTTCAGTGGGGTAGAGGAGGGTCAGAGTGACTTTCTTGCATCAGCTGTTTCTTAAGTAGTAACTCTGTTTTGAAATAATCAGTATGGCAAAGTGGCATATTTTAGGATGGCCTGCCCTGAACCCCATCACTTTGAATACAGCATGCTTTTTCCTAAGACTATATCAGAATCCCAAGTCCCCACAGTAATACAAACCTCATAAAAACTATCCTTTTTGACTATAGGAAAAAGAAGGAATTTTTATTTGGTGATTTTGGAGGGTACTATAGCTAGAACTCTCATTTATGCCTTTTGACCCAAGGTAACAACTCATATTACCTCCCTATGCTCACTTTTTTTTTTTTTTTTTTTTCCCGGTACGCGGTCCTCTCACTGTTGTGGCCTCTCCCGTTGCGGAGCACAGGCTCCGGACGCGCAGGCTCAGTGGCCATGGCTCACAGGCCCAGCTGCTCCGCGGCATGTGGGATCCTCCCGGACTGGGGCACGAACCCGCGTCCCCTACATCGGCAGGCGGACTCTCAACCACTGCGCCACCAGGGAAGCCCCCTATGGTCACTTTTTAAGTGTCCCAATTGGTATGAGAAATTATGAAGTCATCCTAGGTATGGGTGATGTTTTCATCCTGGGGTAACACTGTATCATTTAAATTATTTACGTTTCTCCTGACCCAGTGACTTGTATATCAGTCCTTAAACGTTTCTCCCATTGACTTCAGAGCACAGCTCCCCAGCTTCCTATCCCTTGTGCCACCGTGCAGTACTTCATAGGTCCAGTACTCCACTGGCCTTCCCTCTGACCTTATTCACTACCTGCCCTTCAGTAAACATAATTTTTTGAAGATTTTGAATGACTTTATGGCAAGTACTTACAAAAGAATTGAAAAGACAAGGAGTTATTAATCAATATGAGTAAGTTCCAAAATGTGATAGAAATTTTAAAACTGTTACTTGACATTGTTAGTGAAATAGGAAGTGATAGATTTGCATTCCTTCTAAAGCAATGCATGTAACATTTACTCTGTAATAAATGCTATTCTGAGTTCCCTTACATCTGTTAATTCATTCTACTTATAAATGAATGCTATAAATCTTAGAAATCTTATCACAGTTCTAAGGGGTAGGTATTGTTATGTACCCTCTCTATTTTCGTTTTACAGATGAAGAAACTGAAGTTCAGGGATTAAGTACTTTACACACGTAGGAAGCATCAAGGCTGGGATTTAACCCTAAACAGTCTGGCTCAGAAGTCCATGATCTTGTCTGTTACGCAGTAATTTAAAGCGTGGTCCAGGAACATCAGTGTCACTTGAGGAGCTGCTAAATCAGAAACTCTTTGAATGCGGCCCAGTGGCAAACCCTACTGGTTATTCAGATGCCCCCTAATGTTCGCCTTCTTTTAGAGTCTTTCATTGATTGATCTCTCTGATCTCTCAATTATTTTTACTTTGCTTTTTAACAACAGTAACGAAAAGTCTTAACAGTTCTGTAATCGAGAGTTAATTTAGAAAATTTGGAAAATACATAAAAGCGTAAAAACATTGAAATCTAAGCAGTAATAATTATTGTGTTTACAGCTTTATAATATGCTTATACTCATGTAGAATACTGTGAACATTTTTTTCAGTCATTGGTAATTCTAAAATACCATTATAAATGATTCCTTGCATTTTCAATATGCAGAAATTTTACTTGTATGTGTTTTTTTTTTAGGTTCTTACATTTTTGAGAACGTTTTTATTGGCATGTTAATTCACATATCATATTACTTTGTCTTTACACTAAAAAGAGTCTACAACTCAAAATCAGATAAGCATTCACTTAGATTTTCAAGTAGCTGCTTCATGAATTTGATGTTTATATTTAGTTCTTTAACTCCCATAGAATTTTGCATTTTGATTTTAGATATAGAAGGTCAAATTTTGAAAAAGTAAAACAAAACAAAAAAAACAGTAATTATATTAACCCGATGTCATCGGTTGATGAATTCTTTTTTCCTTTAAATTCTTTAAAGGTCCCTGGCAAAATAACTGGATTGGCTCAGTAAATATTTGTGGAATTCTTGAATAAATGAATGAGTCTCATTCGACCTCTCTGAATTTCAAGAATTTCTTCTCTTTTTAAATGAAGATTTCTATTTCTTACCTCATTTCCTATCTTTGTAAAGTCTGAGGCAGGATATTAGTTGATGACTGAAAATGGTTAAACTTACACAGGAAGCCCAGTTAGTTCTTCATATCTAATGCCGCCTTGCCCAAGACAGTGAATGGATGGTCCGTTTTGGCTAGATCACTTCTTCCCTGACAGAACTGCCATTGCCTATAAGCTTTACCTTGAGGGTAAATGGGAATTACTATCTGCGTACTGTTCTACAGTTCATGCTTTCACAAGCATGAGTCTCTTTTATCTTTACACAGAGACATTGGGGCTGGATTGATAACACTTAGCATCATCACCATCACCTGCACTGTCATTATTATTACCAGTATCCTTAGAGCTAAGAATGAACATTATGGTGTGGTTACTTTGTGCCAGCCAGGTAATTCTAAGTGCTCTCTATATAATAGCTCATTGAATATATATATATATATATATATATATATATATATATATATATAAAAACTCTATGAAGTAAATACTCTTTATTTTTCACAATAGCAAAGAGGTGGAGAAAATTGCCTAAGGTCACATGACAAACAAGTGGAGATGCTAAGTGTTTAGTAGATATAAGTATGTAGTAAATGCTTATCGCAAAATGTACTAAACGCCTACTAAATGCTTGTTGAATTGATGAACTTTTATATATGAAGACTGTGGCATTCAGAGGGGTTATGTGCTTTGCCCAAGGACAAATCACTAGCTGTTGGTTGAGAGCTTCAAGTCCAACCAAGAAGTTCAGATTATAAAATTCTTACCAGCTGCATAAAGGTATGGGTCTAGGAGAGCAGAGGTGTGAGAGTCCAGGCTTTGGAGCTGTTGTTTGAGTCCTTCTACTAACATGTATTCCTTTTTGATCTTCAAGTCATTTCTTCAAGCCTTTCTAAGCTTGTTACCTCATCTGTAAAATGGAGAAAATACTAATATTTTTTCTGGAGATATTGTAAGGCATACATGACATATAAAGTGGCTACAAATGTGTCTTGTAGGCAATGATACCCAGTAAATGGGCATTCGCAATTAAAACAGTAGATGGTTTGGGTGAGCTAACCTGTGGACGCTGACATAGCAGGGAGAGAGAAAATTATCCTAGAGGATTTATTATTCACTCCCTCCACTCCATCTAGTGTTGAGATTTTCAGAAAATCTAGCTCCAAGTGTTTTCTCTGATGTTATAATTACAGTCTTAAACTAGTCACAGGAGAACTTCAGAAGACAGGGAAATTCAACAATATTCTACCAGGAAATAATACTCCTCTGTCTGAAAGTTTCTGGTTTTCCCTTTAAACGTCCTCTCACATTTGAAAGTCTTTGCCAACATTCTCCAAAATCTCCCCCTCCTGCTACCTCCCCTTTTGCTTGTTTCAGAATTTTTCAGCTATAGCAGCAACGCTTTTTGTCATCAATTTAGCAAATTAGTTGAACCTAGGGAACGTGTTGGGGGTTCGGAACCTCTGATTTATCATCATTGCATCAGGAGCACAGGGAACAACGTGGACTTGTGATTGCCCTCTGACTTGGAGGCATCCTTGTGGGACTGAGCCCTTACCCTGTGGGATTTGATGCTGTCTCGGGGTAGATAGTTGTCAGAACTGTAGGACACCCAGCTGGTGTTGGAGAATTGCTTGGTGGTGTGGAGAGAAATCCATAGGGATCGACATTGGTCCTGGAATCTTTTATCTTTCTTCTCCACAAAGCTTCTTTAGACCATTTTGACTCATACTGATTTCTTTCTTATGAAATACTCTAGTCTGGATGTTACTCTGTTTTTTTCTAGAACTATTTAGTGACACATTTTTGTTAAGTTTCTATTATACTAGACACAGTACCTCAGCTAAAATTTAAGCTCTTCGAGGGCAGAAAAATGCAAATGTTTAGCACTTAGTAAGGTGTTTTGTTGATTAGTGCTGAATGAATCTGGATTGATGAAATGCACTTCGATGGATCGCTAAACATTTAATCCTTGTTATTTCTGGTGACCATTGTTTACATGTCCTGTGCCTTGCCCAAAACAGCTTAGTACTATCCTCTATAAAGAAAATAATCTTCCATAAGATAGCCGACCATATACTTATCTGGGTTTTCCTATTCTGGGCTTACTCTTACCTGTTTATAATATCAATATCTATAATAATATCTCAGTTGGTTCTTTAGCTTAGAATTTAGGAAGGCAAAAATGCTTTTGAGTATGTCTAATGATAAAGTAATGATTCTTATGATGGCTTATGACACAGGTACTATACATTCTCTAGTGAGAGCTATATAATGATATCAAATATCCTTACAAACAAATGAAGATTAACTATAGTCGTTTCTGAAAGCAATCTGCTTTTCCTCAGTAAGACTCTAGTAATAATCTGTATAACCTAGGTGACTAAGTAAATAGTTCATTTATTAGCAGATCCTTACTAAACACTTTCTAGGCACTGGGCATGATTTTAAGTTCTTTAGATGCATTAAGACAGTAGTCTTTACCATGGTCCAAAGCAGTAGGCATTATTATCTCAATTTTATAAATGAAGTTACGGGGTACAGAGAGGCAAGATGCTATGCCAAGGTCACATAGGCGGTTGAGCTAAGATTCCAACCCCAAGAGAAACCTTCTGGAGTTTTCATCTCTTAACACTTTTTTTTTTTTTTTTGATGGGCTGGGGTGTTATTTTATTTTTTAAAATTTTACTGAAGTGTTCTTGATTTACAATGTTGTGTTAATTTCTTCTGTACAGCAAAGTGACTCAGTTATATGTATATACATACTGTTTTTCATATTCTTTCATATGGTTTGTTACAGGATATTGAATATAGTTCCCTGTGCTATACCGTAGGACCTGGTTGTTTATCTACTCTCACACCCTTAAACAGTGTGCTGCTTTGTAACTTTGGTCCTCCCCTGTTCTCGTCTGGGTGTCCTAAAGGATCTGGGCCCTGCTATGATGCTTCTTTCCTGTTATTACTGAAAATAGGTCACTGTAAGTCTGCCCTTGTTGCTGGAGCTCTCTAGGTCCATCACTGAGCGTTCTGTACCTTTGGTCTTTCTGGTAGCTGAGTTCTCTCTGCAAATTCACATCGCTCTACGCACTGCGATATTGAGAGCAGAAATCTGAAGTTCCTTTAAATAAGGGACAGCCATTTCCTGCTTGGAGGCAAACCGAAACTAGAGCTTTCTTTTGTGAAGCCCCTCACACTTCCTGTGAACCCTTCTCTCCTTCCTCCCCACTCCCAGGCAGTGAGCACTAGTTTAACACATTTGTTTAATTCAAGATTATATACGTTACTTCTCCCTGTATGGTAAGCTGTTTATTGACAAGGCGGTACCTACCCAATTGAAGGTGCAGTGTTCAGTGCCTGGCACATAGCAACCACTAAATATTTAATGAATTAGTGTGTGAATCGATGCTCTGAGCCACTAGTGCGTCATACAATTGTGTTAATTGCTTCGAGTTTTGGTGTGTGTGAGTGTGTGTGTGTAGAGAAGAGAATTCTAGTTTCTTTCATTAACCAACGTTTTCAAGTACCTAATCCACATGCTGCTCTCCTAGTTACCACCCAAAGTTAGCTGAAAAGACACACAGTAGTAGCTTTCTTTGAATTCTTTAGGATTTAAGGCACAAAGAACAGTGTTGCTGACGAAGTTGCAAAAAACATGCAGACAACGAAGGGCATTACATAGAAAAATTAATGGATATGACTGACTACCATTCTGTGAGCCACAGGTATTTATTGTCCAGATGAACTTATGTGAAAGGTTTCTAATGGAAAGATAACTTATGACTTACGGCCTCTTCAGATGGAGGCATTAGTATTCTGATCCAAGAGTTTCAGAGGCATTAGTTTCCTTTGAATATTTTCGTATTTTTTACCACTGGGGCCTTTAGTATTGGAACAAATTGATGTCTAGAGTCCAAAAAAGCTGTTTAGTGTGTGATAGTGGAAAATTAAATAATGCATTTGTCCTGCAGGCTTCTGGCTCTCACACTTAGGCAGAATCAGAAAACCCACAGCCACTTTTTTGAATGCTGGATGTCTTCATTGGAAAGTGAGGAAATCTATTTAATTACTGACCTCAAATGAAGGGCATGAGGATGAAGTTGCAGTTTTCTACTTGAATTTCTGTTCTTGTGTCCAGTAACATTTGCTGGTACTGGGAACAGTGAATTATCATCCCAGAATTCCAGAGGTCTTTTTGAGTCATCACCAGTGTTGCCCATTCTACGTCCTGTCTCCATCAAAATGGAGATCTGAGATTTATAAAGCAAATGTACTGTATCTTGAGGGTCTTGAAAAATGGGAGCATTACAGAGGCAAAGTTAACTTGGAAGTGTGTGGCATTGCCCGTGAAAGTTCCAATTTCTGGCAACCTCTAGTCCCAGCAATCTGATTTAGTCTGATATAATCTGATAATTATAATTTGAGAGACGTATGGGGACCATCTTGACTAAAGAGTCCTAAGAACAGTTAAGAGAGGAACAAATCAAATAAGAGAATAATTGTTTCTTTAGTATTTAGTTGTAAAATTCTATTCGCGGAACGGAGAAAAAAGAGGATAAAGTCCTCTGGCATTTTCTCAGTTAATTTCTTCTCCTAATTGTGGTTTGGCCTAGTTCTTTTTTTGTCTGTGTTCCCTCCTTGCAGGCCTCTGCTGCTTTGCATCCCGAGGGGGTAGCACATTCAGGACTCTGCTTTCCAACATGTGTTTCTAAAAGGCAGAGTGAGACATCTGCCACCCGCCCACTCTCCTGCCTACCAGGACATTCCTCATCCTCCTTTAGCTGGAGAGTAAAATTAACCTCCTGCCCACACTCAGTACAAAGGGCTGGCTTTGATTTTTGTAAGCCATCTTTTTCTCCCCTCGCCCCCCCCCCCACCCCCCGCCATTTCTCCTTATAGCAGAAAAATACAGAATCAGAGAAACAGATGAAAGCATAAAAGAAAATTGTGAATACTGAAACTGTTTCCTTATAATTGCATAGCACATTTAACTGCACGTGATATACTTGGATCTTGGAGTCGTGGGTTTATGACCTACTCTGGGATCCATCAACCCAAAAAACCCTCCCTCTTTTGTCTCCATTTTCCACGTTATATAGAACAGGGGTGGGAAGGAGTAGCCATAGTTGTTCTTGAACCTTTCCAGCCCGGACAGGCAGGGTTCTAGATTTTAAAAGAGGTTGCGCATAGGAACACACAAGAGAATCAGCAAGTAGAGGCATTCTCTTCCCCCAACTCAAAGATTCAGGTGAAGGGGATCAGAGTAGGCCACCCGCAAATATGCCGCTGAGCTGAAGGCAGTTGAGACGAAGAAAACCCAAGAAGAGCTTTGTGCCCTCCCCCTGTCTATCTAAAAGCAGAGCATCGATTTCCCTGTGTGAAGGTGTCCTCCTCCTGTCTCCCAAACCAGGAGGACAGTCACCATTATCAACCAGAGATGGAAAGTCAGCCCTGAGAGAAGTCTGCACAGACATTATTTGAATAATTATTATCTTGCAGTAGCTTCCTTATATACTTACCTTTCCACAGTTTACTGCATCTAGAAGCTCACTCAAACCCCTCTTCCTTTGTCTAGTCACTTCCCACGCAATTTATCACCCTTTGTTAAAATGGTATATAAGCTCTCAAGTCTAACAGCTTCTTTGAGTTTTCACTTCTTTTCTGTGAAACTCTCATCACATAAAATTTTAAAACATCAGTAAGATTTGTTGGCCTTCTGTCCTGTTAATCTGGCTTTTTGTCAGTTTAATACACTGATCCCAGTTTAGAATTTAAAAGTGTATAGGGAAAGTTCTACGTCTCCTACCCTGGGGAAGAATCGTCTGTCCTTTTTGGCAGCTTCTCTTTTCTGACCCAGGAAACCTTCTCGAGCTCATTGATAAGTCTGAGTCTCAGATGAAAAATACCCCCACATCATGGATTTCATCCTTTCATTCGACATTTATTGAGCACCTTTATAAATAAGGCTTACTTTTTACTCTCATGCAGTTGACAAGGTAGCAGAGGCAAGATTTTAGGGTGTATAGAGACTTTAGACTTGCTCCAGTGAAAATTACTATGTAGACAGAAGGTACAGTGCTGTCCATCAACCTACCATCTACCTATCTATCGATGTATCTATCAGTATGCATCTCATCCTGCTTTCAGATATAAAGTAACTATATTTTATAAAGTAGTAATAAATGCATGATCTTCCTATAATTTCATTCCCTAAAATAAAGCTTTTACACTAGAAATGGACATTCTAATATCATGTACAAAATACAGGATGGCTTTTGTGAAAGAAGTACACAAAACAGCCAGGTATTTAGAGACTGAATTTCCTAGCAGTTAAGGTAAATCCCCAGGGGCCTGCATAGTTTAGATATTGTTTTATTTTAAGAAAGAGAATCCATTTATTAAAATAGGCAATCAGAATTCCACGTTCTGGAAGGAATTTCATTAGAAAATTACCTAGTATTATAATTCAATGGATCTTCTTGGTTTTTTTTCCCTCTTATTTAGAACCTGGGTTACTAGACTGTTGTTCTCTTTCGGTTGGTGGTTTTCAAACGTGAGTGTGTATCAAAAACACCTGGAGGGTCTGTTAGACACAGATTGCTGGGTCCCATCCCAGCCTTTCTGATTCTGTAGGTCTAGGACGGAGCCAAGTATTTGCATTTCTGGGTGACGCTGAGGTTGCTGATTAAGGGCGCACACTTGGAGATTCACTACTCAAGGACACAAGGAGTCACAACAATTAGGTAAGTTTGGGTGAGATTAGCTCCTGTTTGCGGATCCCTATGGGGTTTAGTATTTAGTTGCAGATCTTCACTTTTACCTAACACTTAGCATCATGTCCTTAAAGCACTCTAAGAATGGAGGGGTAATGCTCTCTCAGAAAACTTTCAGTGTGTCTTGTGACAGCATCACTTTTCTTAAAAGTACCGACACCAATGTGCCAGATGAGGCAGAACCTGCCTAACCACAGTGGGCTACCAGAAAAAGAGTTATTGCTGTAATTGACCGTAGCTCTCAGAATGTTTGTTATGAGTTGTTAGATTCATTAGCGCCTTGCTTCATTCCATAGGAATCTGGACCTCCATGCTGCACTCCTTAGTAATGTTCTCTGGCTTGTTAGCAAAGGACAGTGGGAAACATCGCTTATTGGGCGACCACTCACTGGGGGTATTGCAAGATCACACCCACTAGACATATATCCCATTGTCAACGTCCTTAGGAGCTATAATTTGTGTGATGCACGAAACGCCTCTACCTGTTTTACTTGTAGTGCATTTAGACAAGGTTTTGGGTTATGGCTCAGATTTATTAATGTATGTTCTTGAGCAAGTTTTTTCTTATTTTCTCTGTGTGCGCCTCATTCTCCTCCTCTCTTAAGGGGATAATAATGCCTACCCTTAATTAGGGTTGCTCTGAAGATTAAATGGTATAGCTTGTAAAATGACTGGCAAGTAATAAAAACTTAATTCTTCCCTTTTCTTCCAGCCTGAGACTGGAGGCCATTCCAGTTTAAGAACTGGTAAACTTCCAATTCTGACTTTTGACCTCTTCCTCCTTTGTTTTTCCTTTTCTGTCCTAACAGGATGGCAGTGGCCAGGGTCTAACTGTTGATTCTTATCATACTATTTATCATCCCCAAGGTAACAAGTTTGAATATACCTTCACAGTTCTGATAGGCACAGATAGCTTATCAGGTTCTATTGGAACAGAACCAAGTATTCCCCATTTAAATGAGTCTTTCAAGCTGTTTGAATACATCCATCCTTTTGGTTTGGGTGCTACCTGCAGGCAGGAATTGGGGCCTGATTCTCAGTGGGTAAATTGGAGATGGAATGGTGTCTAGCATCCCAGGTCCATGGGGAAGGGACACGTCTGCCATTTTAATAAGTTTCCTGGGTACTTATCTTTCGAGTCCCTTAGGAGCCCAATGGAAAATGAATCGGTGTGAGAACACTGACTGGGTCTTATTTACTTTCTTACTCTCGGTGCTTAACCCAGTGCCTGCACAGTGTGGGCTCAGTCATTACTTTTGAATGAAGGAGCTTATTAAAATATCAGTGTTCTTGGAATTTTTACACAATCCCAAGACATCCAGGAATCTCATGAAAGAAAAATGGCAAGCGATTTTTCCAAGGACCTATTCAAATTGGCAGTAAAGCACGGAGCATCCTGTAAAGACCTTGTGAAGCCTTATTAGTTGATGAGCTCTATGGTGAACTAGGCATTGAGCCTTACGGGGATTGCTAAAGAGCATTGCTGCCTGCTCTGCGCCTTCACAATGTGGCTGCAGGAGAGTCCCCACTCGTACAGAGCGAAATGTCAGCAAGAGCAGGGCCTTGGAGAGTGCCCAGTGCAACCCCTTCGTTCTGCGGAAGAGGAAGCTCACTGCCCTCATGGGGAGACCATTTTCTGGCATAGGAATGCCCACCGATATCTTTCCCTACCTTGTAATGAACCCAGAAATGAGTTCTGTCATTGAGCACAACTGATCGTCAGGTTACGTTCCGCAAGAAACACAGCTGATGGTGGCTATCCACCCTGTCATTTAGTTGCTTGCTGCAGAGGGCACACCATGAGCGGTAGTTGTATAGCGCTGCCATTTCCTGAGGCCACCAGCACTGACCTGTTGGCCATGGGATTCAGTCCCTCTTCACTCCAACACGGAATCTTTAATTAGTAGAGTTTAAAGGAAAACAAGAGAACAAGGCTGGCATGGAAAGCCCTTGCTTTATGCCACTAAGGAAAACTATGATGCCCATCTTAAATACTTAAGACACTTCCAGATGTATGAAAACAGGTACACCAAGAGCAGAGCCCAGGGATGCTGGGGATGGTTGGTACTCAACCCGGGTCAGAGGTGTGCTCCAAGAGGAAAGCAGTGGGATGAAACAGTACGAGCAGCCTTTTTAAAGCCAAGGTACCTAATGCAAGCTTCAGACTCTATTGGGTTTTCCTGTTATGTCTTACTCTTATCCAAATAAGTAGCAGTTTCATCATCTAAGTACAGAAACGTTTCTCCCTTCTGTTTTCTGTACTTCTTTTTTTCCCCCCTCTTTTGGCCTCCTCTCCCATGCATGTGTGGGGAAAACATTTCAGAAAGTCCGTGAGCTGGTAGAGTATCTCAGTTGAAGTCATTGCTTGATGTATTAGTAATTCATTTTTTCTAGCTCTTTTGCAGGGTGGTATGAGGAGTGGGGAGGGTACATTGGAGAGGCTAATTCATCTGATTTCACTGAGGCTAATTCATCTGGTTCCCTATGAATGACAGCCTTTGGTTCTTTCTGCGCACGAGACACTGTTCCATTCATTCCTTTGGGGCATCTTCCTCGGTTAGTTGAGGCTGGAGGATTTCAGGCAGCAATGCTGAGCCTCGAACCAGAGATGATAGTGTTGCCAATAACAACGAGAAGCAGGGTAATAACATTTCAATTTTTAAATTCTTGGCCCCATTATTCTTTCATGCTGAAATGTTATTGAAGTATAACTGCTTGTTGAACACACATTAATTCTGGAATTTGTGGTGAATCCAATCACATGTAGCTGAATTTGCCGGGCTCGCTGCACAAGCCTTTTGACATTTGAGGCCAAATGTTCAAATCACAAACCTGAAGGTCGTGGCATGTATTAGACAGGGAGGAATTAAGAAGACGCATGGTCCCCACAATCTCTACCAGAGTCTTTACAGACCTGTCACCATCACCAATGCATTATTTATCAGATTAGGTGAAGGAAAGGTTATCTTTTTTTTTTTTTAAACAGGGCTTACTAATGGGGGAGCAGTGGTGTCCACATATACTGTCAAATGGGAAAGCATCTTATTTCAAACCTAGACCCTTCCTGTTGCACTAATGAGCCTTCTGTTTTGATTTCTAACACACTGTTGCAGATACTTTTAGCTTGACTTTATGCCATTGGACAGTCTTTCTGTAACTGACAAACATTTGCATGAACATAGGTCTCACTAGGTATTTTTAGACCTGCCATGGCCTTTAGACAAGTGTAACTAAGTGGGAGAGTTCTTTGCCGTAGGGTTCAGCTCGGTAGCTCATCAGCGTTGCCAATGGTGAGAGTAACTAGTAATACCACCCAGCTCATCTGAGCAAGAGAGCTGGTTTCTGAATAGTTTGAAAGTTTGGAGCGAAGGGAAAGGAAAAATAAGCTCATTTTTACATATACAAACTGCAAATTTACAAAACTTGGATTATCAAATTGTTTTTACTCCCAGAAAAGTTAAAAAATTCTGAATTGGGCAGTGAGATGGTAAATGCTGGCTCTGCCGCTTTCTGAGCAAAAGAGGGGGAAGTATTCCCTTTTTCAAAATATTCCTGAGGCTTGCTTTCCCTAAAGAAGGTTATAATCTCTCCAGGGAGACTGTCTTGACAGCTTGAGAGATACCAGATTCAAGATTTCTCGTGGAAATGTCGGTTAAAACAAACTCCCCATCAGGAAATAGTCCAGATGCTGCAGCATGAAATGCAAAAGCGTGGATTTGTTCACTTGAAATGACACCAGGACCACAAAACCTCTGAAACACACATGGCTTCATCATATTACTCCAAATCCCCTGGGTAGATAAGGTTTAAACCAAGGAAATACAATGCTACACCACAGTGCCAATTAATTTTTATTCATTGATCTTTGAGGCTATGTTTTATTTATCACACCTGCATCCTCCCCCTCTTTGTTTAGCCTCTGATTCAGAATCCTTTCAAGGTCTGCAGGCTGCTCAAAGCTTTTGCTCCCATGTTGGAGACAATTTTTTTCCTTATCGGTCTCTTTCCGGCTGTTTTCCTCCCTTTCTTGCTCTGCTCCGTGTCTGTGCCCTTCAGGCTAATTTGGATCACCCTTCCCTTTACTTCAACACATTTGGAAGGCTCATTTGTCCTCACTCGCCATCAGCAGCAGTGAGTCAAACTATTTATATTTTCCAGACTTTGTCCACCCAGTGGTCTGTTTATTTAATGAGTTTCATTATTGGTTCCTGAGCAGATCTTTGCCTTATTATTATTCCACTTTTGCATTTAGGTACCAGTAAAGCAAGCAGATGGGCTCTCTATGCTTGGGAGTTGCCGGATGTGACACTGTGCTTTGTGTGTGAGCTGTGGTGGTTCTAAGAACAAGACCCCCCCAGCCGAGGCTACTGTATTGTTGACTTGGTTGATGTGATGAGTTAGTTACCTGGGTAGTTAGCGCAAAGTCACGGTGCATTCATTACACTCTTTGACAGGAGTGGTGATGGGCGAGTTGGGTTGAGAGTGGACGTTTAATGCAGGAGATTTGTGGGCGAATTCATAGTCCACTGTTTCTGTAGATAAGCTGAGGCCTTTTAATTCCAGAGTTCTCGATCGCTGGGTTTATATCTCACGCTTCCATGTTGCTTTACGTTCTGCATCTCTTACTTCTGTGCTACACCCCGATGAAGAGGAATGAATGCTCAGGGTTGCGTCTGGAAAGATTCCATGAGCTGAAGCAAAGCAGAGCTGTGTGAGGCGATGGCACGCCCATCCATCACCTGGAGGAGGTGAAAAACTCCAATATACAGGACCATTAATAGATCGTAACACATAGTAATAGCAGTTCCATTCCTGCTGGAGAAGACCCGCATACATCCCGCCCTTTGGACGTTGTTTACACATGTTGTTTAGTATTGTAGGAGCAAACAAGAAAACAGAAAGTTGTTATGAGCACATCTTGGAGAGATACAGTCACTACATAAACGAACGTATCTTGCCTCATTGGCCCTCACGACAACCCCCGTAAGCAGGTGCTGGGAAGTCTGCTTCTCGCGGGAGTAGGAGAAACATCTTGCTTAAGGTCATAACTATGGTTCTGTGATAAGAATTGAAATTAGACCTGGTTGCCCTTTGTAGAAGACTATAAATATTACCAGCTATGGATAAGCTAACGAACTGCTCAGCAGGCCAGACACAAACCTTCAGGTGCTTCGAAGGAGCTGGAAGGGATTTCAAAGGTTCTTTAATCCAGACCTTTCATAATAGATGAGGAAACAGACACTCCGGGTAGTTCATGGTGTCTGGGTAAGATTTTTGGTGTCCTTAAACATGGCTTTAATGCTTAGAAAGATTATTTAAGGGCTACTTTCATTTTGAATAGTAATATTCAATTTATTAAAATTACAAATTTAAAAACAGTTCTTTCTTAAGTCTTTAAATTCAATTTACAAATCTCATTATTCTTTTACTAAATCCAGCAACTTTAGCAATTGCTTCGAAAGGGTTTCTTTTTTTACAACCTAGTTACTGAAATCAACTTATTTTAAACTGCACTTATAAATTTAATATATTCGATTTTCTTTTTAAGTACTTAAATTGTCTAACAAATAAGCTTCCCCACGTGCTTAAATAACACTTGTAAATCTGATAAGTTAAAGTTTTAAATATGGTAGTTCTTAATTCTTCTGCGTGTTACAATATTACTTGTAGCTTTAGAAAAACTTTCATAGTGCTACCAGCTTAAATTTAGTTTTAAAAGTT
Organism: Monodon monoceros; assembly: GCF_005190385.1. Taxonomy (NCBI): domain Eukaryota; kingdom Metazoa; phylum Chordata; class Mammalia; order Artiodactyla; family Monodontidae; genus Monodon; species Monodon monoceros. The sequence continues at coordinate 7,751,083 of NW_021703773.1, read as the reverse complement.
ACTCAGTTATGTACCATTTAAAACTTAAAGATCATAAAGATGGTGTCGTGTATATTCTACAATGTTGAATTCTCAAACGATACAAATGGTGTATTTAAAATACCAATTATACACAGGATATTCTTAAATTTAACATATTTAGTAACGAGACCTGCCTTAGAGGACTGTTGGCTGAATTAAATCCATTAGAACGGAAGCTTTAACAAAGTTAGCAATTTTGTCTGTTTGGTTATTGATATACTCTCAGCACCTAGAAAGGTGCCTGGATATTATGTATGCTCAAAAAAATTTGTTGCACTAAATACACAGTGCTTTACAGTGACTGGAATGTAGAAAATGTCCAGTAAACGTTGGCTGCCATTATGCTTTGGTGACAACTTGCCCATAGTCACTTGCAGATTCTTAATTTTGTACTGATTTATTCGGAAATTGTTGACTAATGATTCCCATGCCCGTAGTTTCATACCTGTATTTATTTGTGATGTTACTTTCATCCCAAGAAAAGCCTTGGGGAAGCTGCATGACTCCAGCGCTTGGGTGCCCACAGCTTATTTGTAATTTTCTGGGTTTGGAGGTCTTCTCTCTTATCTTGCTCAGCATATGCGCACTTCTCAGTTTTCCCTGTTGTTTTTTTCTTTAAGTGATCTTGTTCTTGAGTCGTCCTTGACTGTTTCTTAGCCTTTTTCCTGTGTTTTTTCTTTGTGCACCCTTTAAGTGGAGGTAGTCTTCGAAGATCCGTTTCTGTCTATTTCTGTTCATCATCTAGCCTTCCTGGCCGATCTCCCTGACGTCTGTAGCTTTAAGTAAACCTCCCTTTATCCCTACCTCTGACCGTTTCCTAAGTCACAGACCCTCCACCTAAGAAATACCTACTATGTTCACACTCCGACAACAGAATAATATTTTTCTCACATTTGAAATTTGAGTGATGTTATTAGACTCCTCCATTCTCCCCTCCAGAACCCAGATTATAGTCAAAATCTTGTCCTTCCTTCAGCGTTTTTCACATCTGATGTTTCCTTCACACAATCAGTGTCAGCTGAGACCCGTATCAGGAGCCACCTGGGCTCTTTGATCTCATCTAGCTGGCCTCCCCAGCGCCGGTAGATACCGCCTTTGACCCCTCGTCCATACTGCTGCCAGGGTTATATTCTTCAGAACAAGCTCAAATCATTTTTCTCCACGTTCAAAAGCCTGTGAGGATGCACAGTTCTCACATTTCCTGTTGTATCTTCCCTTTCATCCTTCCTTTGTTTCTTATGTTTCATCCTCCTTTTTGTTTCCAATCTACCCTCCCCCCACCATTGTCTTATTAAGTTCTTCTCCCACTGTGATCAGGTAGAATAATACCCTTCCCCCTCCTCCCGCTAGGTCCTAATTGCTGGAACCTGTGGATATGTTAAGGTATATGGAAAAGGGGAGCTAAGGTTGCAGGTAAAATCGAAGATGCTAGTCAGCTGACCTTAAATTAGGGCGAGGATCCCGGAGGGCTCAGGTGGGCCCAGTGTAATCACGTGTCTTTAAAAATGGAAGAGGGAGGCGGAAGAGGAGGGTCGGGGTGGGTGTGGTTTTGGGAGGAGATCCCGGTGAGGGAGCGTGAGATGACCCCGGCCTGCTGTTACCGGTTTTGAAGACGGAGGAAGGGGCCTTAAGACAAGAGGTGTGAGTAGCCTTTTGAATCTGGAAATCACAAGGAAACAGACTCTCCCCTAGAGCCTCTAGAAGGGAAGGCAAGTCTTGCTGGCGCTTGGCTTTAGCCTAATGAGACCCATGTCAGACTTCTTAATTAGAGAACTCTAAGATAATGAGCGCGTGTTTTAAGCCCCTAAGTTTATAGTAATTTGTTAGCAGCAGTAGGAAACTAATACACCCACCTTCATGCTTTTACTCAAGCTGATCATAATGTTGGGAATGAGCTGCTGCCTCACCGACTTACTGAAGTCTCATAAAGACTTCAAGTTCTAGTATAAATCTCACCGGCTCTAAAACTGCCCTTGTAGTCAAAATTCATCTCTCTGATCCTGCTTATTTAAAACCTTATGTCCTATATCAGCACTTTCTCTCTTTTATTAGATATGTGTGTGTCTCCCTTTTTGAACTTGGACTGTGAGTGTTCAGAATAAGACCCGTATATTTCTTTCTGTCCCCCCATAAGAGCTTCACATTCAAGTCAGTACTTCTTGAATCAGACTGTAAAAATGCAACACATTGGAAATGGTGCTGAATACGAGTCCTAAATGCCCACAAGATGGAGATATTCCCTTAACAAAAATTTTCATTATCCCATGAGATCATTTCTCTTTGACCCCCTTTCAAAACCAGAAATGCAGTCCTTTTTAGCTGGAATGTCAATCCTGTATTGACAGTCACAATTTCGGATTTTTAGAAAGTTTATATACCGAAAATGTCCTTGACCATTTTAAAATGAGGGTTGGTATGGACATACGTTAAAACTAAGAAAAATCTTTGCCTAACAGGACTTCTGTAAACAGCATGACCGCACGTTCACAGGTGCAGTGGGTTATTGTGTCTTATGGGGCATAGTTGTATCATAGTGGTTTTCTGTGTTTCCTTTAGCGAGAGGTCAGGAGGAAATGCGGAAATTGTCTTGCTTGCTGCCATCTAATTTCACCTTTTCAACTGGAATACAAATTAAAGTCAAGGATGCTCTCTCCTAGAGATTCTTGGACAAGGGGTGAAATTCCAGGTTGTGTGAACATGTAGGACTGGAATAAGATTAGCATGTGAAGCCACTTACGGTGTCTTCCGAAGCTTCTTCTGACAAGCAGCTTTTGAATATGTTAGGTTCAGACATTCATATGCTCCCATCAGTTCTTCAGATACCTTCCTTAAAAATTGCCCCTCGCTCAAGTGCTAGTTGTCTTTCCATTAGGTAATGGATGGCTGGTCTCTGATACCTGAGAACCCAGCTGAAACTACCTGTTCTTTCCAGTACTAACTTGGTCAGGGAAATGTGGTCTGGGAAGGTAAAGAGGGGGAGGGGTGTGGACACACGGAGTTAGTTGGTTTCAAACTGGGTGGATTGACAGTTTGAAAGAACAGGTTAAGCTATGAAGGCAGGGTAGAAGATAACTTAATTCAGCTGAACCACATGGGATTGCTAGGTCCGTCCCCTTAGGTAAGTAGCATTAATGTTCCGAGTCATCTAGGGCCATTTTATATCTGAAAGCATCCCAGCCATATTGACACTGACAGGTCCAAAAAAAAAATCACGCTTGTTTGAGTAACCTGTCAATAACCGTATCAAAATATTTAAAGAACTTCATATAGATAACAGAGAAAATTCATCTCCTTCAGTGTGGCCTTTTAGGGTAAAGGTAGAACTTAGGGGCAGCTGTCGTGAGGAGGTAGAATTCATTCACTGTCACAAAGCCTTATCTTACAACAAGAGCTGAGTAATGATGGAATAAGCTTCTGATAACCAAAGCCTTTCCCCCAAAGGCTGGGTGGTTCCTTTTTAGCAAAACCTTGGGTGGGAAGTGGTATCGGATGACCTTTGTTCTTTTTCTACCAAACCTAAAATTCTGTGATGTTATCAAAAGGACACACATTCACACAGACTTCATGAATTTGTAAGCTTCTTTAAAAGAAATCCAGGAATGTGCCTACTTATTCCTTAAGGATAATAACCCTAATTTAAATTAGTATTAGAGCAGACCTTACCTGCTGTTGATTTTAATCAGAAATTCCTTAGGATCAAAATCAAGATGGCACTCAACTCAATAGTTGATGAAACTAACTTAACCTGGAGGCACAGAGTTTGGCAACGCTAGAGTGGTGAATAATCATTGAGAACACGTGAAAACGAACCCTCAGGTAAATGGAAACAGGAAGGTGCTTCTGACCATCATAAAGAAAAAGATCACCAGCTCCCTCTACCAGTCAATACTTCTGTTTATTTTGCCTGAACTCTTGGGGCAGCCATAATCATCCTTCATATTGGGTAAAATAACTCATTGTGAACGTTGTATTTCAACGCTCTTTTTTCTTAAGAAGAAAAATGAGTTGTTTAAGTTGGATATTAAGTGCTGAGCTCTTTTGCACAGCCGTAATTCCCCATGTTGGTAGTGCTATTGTCTGTGGCCTCTCCTTCCTAGAGGGATTGTATTGATGGAAGTCAAGATTCTTCATTCCTTCAAGTTACGTCACCACCCAGAATGGTTTCCAGGACTATTGGCTTCTCATCTGGCCAGTGGCAGCAAATTGCTCTGGGCCTTCTAATCTTGCAAAGTGACTAGAGTCCCATTTTGCTGTCATTCCCAAGGAACAACACATAGTTTCTGAACACCTCCTGGCAAAGTAGGTATAATTTCCACGGGATAGTGCTGAGGACTTTTTAATTAGGATTCTTCTCTTCAGCACGCTGTATTCACAGGTGGGCTAGAAGAAAAGTGAGGGGGTAAGGAGTGCTTGGGAAATGGGAGAGCCATTGTTAATTGGAGTTAGAAATGGGCGAAAAGTAGTAAAAGGGGCCTCTGCAGAGAGAAAAAGAAAATATGCATGCCGTGTGCGAGGTGGGAGTTGTAGAGGGTGGTGGCTGATTATCTCATATTATCTATTATTACACCTTTCTCAGCAAGTTAAAAATGCTCTAGTGATGTGATGGGAGCTGATGGGAGCTATTAACCTATTCTGATCACAGAGAAAACAGGTTTTATGAACATTCAATTTCAGACTGGCGTACGTAAAAACTTCGAATTATCAGGGTAATATATACTTGGTTAAAGTTTGGAGCCAACCAGATTCGACTTCAACTTAGGCGATTCATTTAGGCTCCATGAAGCTCATTTTCTTCATCTTTGAAGTAGGAATAATACTTGCCTAATTGTATTATTTTGCAAGTTAGAGTCAGTGAAATCATGCGTAGAAAACAGTTGGGCTAGTATCTATTCATAGGTGGTATTCAAAGAATGTGATTAAAGAGTGTTTTCAGGACCTAAGCTAAGGAACCTATAAGTTACCAAAAACAGTGTCACCTTTTACTGGAACAGCCCATATTGACTGTATAAATATATTTGGGGGTGGGGGGAACTATGCAGCCTTGATTTAATAACTCAGAGTAACTCAACTTCAGATTCCCTGTTTATCATTTCTATACCTTAATTTGCCTACCATTCCAGGAGCTTGATAGCATTCACTACTCCCTTATCTGGCAGAGAAGCCAGAAATGTAGATGTCATGAGTCTGCATAATAGTTCCATTCAACTGAAGAAGGGCATTTAAAGGAAACTATAATGCATTCTCCCAAGAAGACCTGAATGGTCAATATAAGGTTTTCAGCTCAAAATCAGATCTCCCAACCCCATTATTATACTTACGCCTGACATATATCAGTTTTTGCACCTTAAGAAGAAATCTCAAAATATGATGGGAGAAATTTAGGAATATGGCAGAGGCATTTTCTTGGGGAATGGGAATGAAGGAAAGAATGTTGGAACTTCTGCCCTTCTTGAATGAGTGATGGCTACATAACTGCTCACCCACTCCTTCCTTGTCTTCTGGGTACCATTGACGAAGGATGTTGTAAACAGTGTTGAGCAAATCACTGGTCTCAGTAACTACGTTTTCGATTTGATTTTAAAATGACTTTCCAGCAGAATATTAAGTAACATCATGAACAAATAGCCAGGAGCTAAGGACAAAACAGTAAAATACATGTAGCTAGTAATCGAGAAGACAAACTTCTAATAATTATAACTGAGACATGTATTAATGTAGGCCTGCACAAAATGGTTTAGAGACACCACAAGGTGGTGTGCAGGATCTTACGGAAAGACTCTACTCTTTTAAATATGCTTTTGTGACCAAAACATATCCATGTAATTCTTTTCATAAATACAGCGGACATTTTTTAAGCATCTTTTCTTCTGGTTATGGCACTCTGGGAAATCAACTGTGGACTCTCATTCAGGAGGTTATGGTTTAGCTGGGTAAGGAAGACAGACAGACGTATATTTAGTGTAAAGACTTAGTGGGGGTTGGTACGGCATTGACTGAAGCACAACTTGGCAGCTTTGAGAACAATTCCCCCGCCCTGCCCCCTCAAGGACTTTTATTTTCTGTGTGTCGTTAAAATGTGCTTCCATAGAGATTATCTCACTTAAGTCTGCAACAACTCTCTTTGAGTTCTCATTTCACAACTACAAAAACTGACTCAAAGGTTTCAAGAATACGCTTAAGTTCACACTGCAAGCTAATAGAGGTCCCAGCACTTGACCCTGGATTTCCCGTTTCTAGTAGCATGGAGCCCATTCCTTGATCACAGCTGTCTACCCAACTCACACCCCTCCTTCGGAGTTCTTGCTTGAGAAGGACTATTTGGTGACCTTCCTCTGCATCTAAAAGTGATAATGTTTAGACACTAACACCCTCATCACCTCAGTTATTTCAAACCCTCAATATCCAAGGAATGACTATTTCAAGAGATTCCTTAAGTTAACAAATCTTTCTTGATTTGTTGTATGCTGTAGTAGATTTGATTAAAATGTTTCACCAGGAATAGAGAATTCAGGAAGTAGGCAAAGCACCTCCTTGCCTTCCCCATCCCTGCAACTGGAAGGCATTGCATAAAATTCATCATATTTTAGTTAAGAAAGCATTCAATGAAAGCACTTATAATTAAAATGAATTGCAACCCAACCTTGCAACCCAACATAAAAAACATTGGGGAAGACACTACATAGTTTTTTACTGTATTAATTCAAGTTCCCTAGTGGACCTTAAAGCAATTCATACCAGAAGAAGCATAGTAAAAACATCCTACTGATGCTTTTATCATATAGTGTCATATTACATCTTTCTGTTGCTAGTATGTATCCCTGTTTCCTCCATCTAGTATTCTGGGATCTAGGGATGTTATTGGAGATGCAGCAGACAACCACTTTTTTGTTTTACTTAATAAATTAAACAGACATTTACTGGTGGACACATTTTTGCCTGATGGCTATGGTACACTGCAGTGTTTGAGTATTTAAAGATCCACTGAGTTATCAAAAGGAAGCAGCCATTACAGTGAAATATATTGAAGCCTTATGGTAGATCACTGCCAACCATTTAATGGCTATATCAATTAAAACAAGCAGACACTTCAGTGTTTGCTTTGTGGTTCAGTGCTGGACAAGGAAAGCTGTCGAATTTTCATACTCTCTGTCTTTAAGGAGTTAAGGCAACAAGAGCAAAGTGTAAGGAGGCCGTAAGACAGACCTCAAGTATATAGTGTTTAAATGAAGTTTTCCACTGAAGCAGAAACTAGGGATCGAATCTACTATAAGGAAGCAAGACGAGTCTTGAGATTTGTGTAGTTAGACCAGAGGGTCACCTCAAGGAGCACTTCACTATTCCCACAGGTTGGGAGAAGCTTCACAGTGAAGGAGAGGGGATGTCGGTGTTGTGTAGGCCTTGGGGGTGTAGTTGGGGTTGGGGGGTGCCAGTGCAGGAGTGAGCAGTAGGTTATTTTTTAAACATTTATTTTATTGAAGTATAGTTGACTTACAATGTTGTTATTTTCTGCTGTACAGCAAAGTGATTCAGTTACACGTATACATACATTCTTTTTCATATTCTTTTCCATTAGGATTTATCACAGGATATGGAATAGAGTTCCCTGTGCTCTACAGTAGGACCTTGTTTATCCATTCTGGATACAACAGTTGGGTAGCAGTAGTTTATTTTTTTTTAATTTATTGATGTATAGTTGACTTACAGTGTTATGTTAATTTTCTTCTGTACAGCAAAGTGATTCAGTTATACATCTATATTTTTCATATTTTCCATTATGGTTTATTACAGGATAGTGAATATAGTTCCCTGTGCTGTACAGTAGGACCTTGTTGTTTATCCATTCTATATGTAATAGTTGAGCAGCAGTAGTTTCAAACGTGCACTAATAAGAGAGAGAGAGTGCATTTGGTGAGCATCGGACCAGGAGAGCAGTCCACAAATGAGGGATTATGAATAATTCCTGGAGACACGAGTAGGATGGCAGGATTGGCAGTAAGTTGATACGTGGTCTTAAGTTGCGATGAATGGAGTGGGAAGAAGCTAGAAAAAGAACTATTTAGAAAAAGAAAAAACAACTTTGAGAAAAGTGTGAAGCTTTTGATCTGAATATAGAATGCCCTGGTAAGCACCTTATGAACTGTAACTTGTGTTTTTAATGGAAACTAAGACATAGTCCAACAAGAGTGATAAGCCTGCTTATGGGAAGGGATGTGGGAAATAGACCATTCTGGGAAAATTAAAATAGAGCGTGTGTTCTCCATCACCCCTTGGTAAACAAAAGAGGGAGAAAATGTTCTTGGCTCACATTTTGCACCAAGATTCCTCTTGAAGCAAAAAAGTAGGAAAAGTGACTTGCTTAAAGTAACAAGTATTTATTTGCCAAGATAAGTATAGATCCCAAGTTTCCTCTCACCCTGGATCTTTCCATGATAAGTTACCTACCGTGACGTGAAACTCTGAGTAGAGATTTGAGAAAGAATGAAAGCTAGTAAATAATGACACCGGGATGGAAGGCATGGCATAAAGGTGGAGTGTTGGAGGCCAACTTTTCCACGCAGGTTCAATGGTACAGGTGTGTGAGTAGCAAACAGAAATTAGAGGCGAACCTGAGTTGTCCTCCTGTCACACTGACAGAGCAATGAGCCAGGCAAAACAGGATGTGGAAATAATATTCAAGTTGTCCATTGTAGAATGTAGTGTTTCGTTCAGTGTGATTGCCCTGACAGTTGGTGACAGAGCCTCCAAGAAACGAATGTGCTGATGACCTCGATTACAAGGAAAAAGGTCAATCTCAACTGACAACATGGGAAGAATAAGAGGGTGTAGGATCTGGAAATAGGCCTATCTGGTTCACCTGTGGGGGGTCGGGAAGAAAAGGAAGATGAAAGGAAATGCCCAGCTAGAAAGGTGTCTTATAAACTATGGAATCCAGATTTATTCTAGAAGGTAAAGTCCATGAAAACAGGGATTTTTGTAAGCTTTAGTCACTGCTATATCAGAAAACTTTAGACTAGTACCTGGCCTAGGGCAAGCATTCAATATTTGTTGAATGTTTAGATGGATGGTTGGATGGACGATGAGAAGATGGGTGGGTGATGAGCCTATTCCTCAGATTCTTACTGTTTCCCAACCATTGCACAATAATGGGCACTCATCCAGAAGTTGAAAGAGTTCCCTTCACAAGCTCAAGAGCCCTCAACAGCTCTAAGAATGATGTGAAGGACATCTAAGCTTTTTAAGTCAGCATTCTCAACTAAGGACCCCGATTGGTGGAGATGAGAAACCACCAGGATAACAATTAGATTCCATTCGCTTTGGAGTATTAAGAGCCTGCCATATGAGCAAACAACTGACAGTGTAACGGTGGTGTTTTGGGGGTGTGTGTGTGTGTGTACTTGGACCGTAGGAGATTGACATTCAGGTGCAAATCCATGTGATCTGTTCATCAGAGATGTTACCACTTGGGATTTTTCCTTTTATGTTCTACTCACCCCTTTCCTGATTGTTTACCGCAGTTCTTTTCTACTTTCTGGTCCTTAGTACGTGCATAAACAAGAATTTCTTTCTGTTTGGCATTGTTTTGGTTGGTTTGGATTTTTTAAACGATTTTCAACTTACCCACACCTCATTAGAGCACCGGAAGAGAATGTTTCCTAGCTCCCAAAAGAGAGATGACAACTGTTGAGATGTGGGTTATGGGAATATGGATAAAAGATCCTCCCAGATGTGATGTATACGCTACTATTATATGCAAATAATTACTGCTCTCTTAGGGTCTGTGCACATTCAACAGTCCATGTGCTTCCTTATTTTTACTGGTCTCTCTTGCAGTTAGGGTAAAGCCATGAGACTAACTCTGGCCCCTGAACATAAATATGATACCTTATTTCTGGGTCAAGGTAGTTAAAAGCCAGTGGGGTGCCTTCTCACTTTCCCTGCCTCAGCAAACTTGAAGGCCACCTGTTGAGATGGTGGCCTCACAAGATGTCAGGATTATGGGTCCCCGAGTCCTGGATGGAGGCTCACCCCCACTGACCTGCTTTGGATTTTCTGTGAGCAAGGAATAGCCCTTCATTGTCGGAGGCCCCTGAGATTTCATGGCTTGTTGCAGTAGCTAAGACAAACTATCGTGACTAATAAAGTTTTTGTTTTTAATTAGTTAATTTATTTCTGGCTGCGCTGGGTCCTCGTTGCTGCCCGTGGGCCCCCTTCAGTTGCAGCGAGCGGGGGCCACCCCCCATTGCAGCGCACGGGCCTCTCACTGCAGTGGCCTCTCCCACCGCAGAGCACGGACTCTAGAGCGCAGTCTCAGTGGTTGTGGCGCACGGGCTTAGTTGCTCTGCGGCATCTGGGATCTTCCTGGACCAGGGCTCGAACCCGCGTCCCCTGCATTGGCAGGCGGACTCGCAACCACTGCACCACCAGGGAAGCCCAATAAAATTTTATATAAGGCTTTAGTGAACTAAACTGCTTTACAGTGGTGGAAAGGAGGCCCACCAGAAGGATGAATCATAAAAATCTCCATAGGTGGTTGGAGTTGATAATCTGAGCTCCAGTGGGTGACGTCATTCATTATGTGAATTATTTAAATCATGGGGGATTAAATTGTAGGGAAGAAACAGACTGAGGTCAGTGTCCCCCCCAGCCCCCAGTGGAGTTTGGGAGGCTGAATCTGGACTTTCAACATTTGGAGGAATAAGAAAGAATATTCAGGTGTAAGGAGTAGAGTGTGTGTGGTTGGATTTGTTTTTGTTTTATTTTTCCTAAGCATTAATAAAAATGTTAAATAGAGGAGTTTAACTCAGGAGTCTCCGCTTGATGCTAACAGTGACCATCAGAATGAGAGCACCCTGGGACTTCCCTGGCGGTCCAGTGGTGAAGACTCAGCACTTCCATTGCTGGGGGCGCGGGTTCGATCCCTGGTCGGGGAACTAAGATGCCCCATGCCGCAGGGCACGGCCAAAATAAAAATAGCACCCCGATGAGATGATAAGACAAAACAGGGTGAGTCTGGGATGGCTGCACACCTAGTTTTCTCCATGGCCTGTCCCTTTTTGCTAGGCATGCACACACAGCAGTCACATGCATGCCCCAAAGGTGACATAAGAGCAGTGACCACAGCCACCCAGAGCCTGGCCACCTCCTTCCCTGTGCTGCCTTTGTCCCAGGACTCGAACGTCGTGCTTGCCTGTGCTTCTGTACTTGGTGTGTGGGGCCTTGAGCCTTTTAAAGAGCTGCAGGCTTCTCGTGACTCTAGCTTTGAACAGCCCTTCCCAAAGGACCCAGCCATAGCCCAGGCCTGACCCCTCTGAACAGGTGTGTGGGAGAAGCGTGGGAGGCACGTTTGGCACCTTTTTCCGGAATTACAGAAACTTCTGTTTTGCATTTTGTTTTAACAGGGAGGTGGGGACAAATTGGTCTAGGTCCTAATTTCTTGTTCTTCAGGTTTTTAAAAAAACTGTGGTATAGATTCATGCTGTTGACGCTGTACTTACGACCAGACCCATCCTCATTTCTGTTGTGAGCATATGTAGGAGGTTTGCAACCCATATTATGCTTGGAGAGGTAGCCTTTGTTTCGACTGTGGAGCGTGTGCTGAGCACCAGTTGGCAGGTTCTAGCAACATCATTTTCAACTTGTTTATAGAGCACCCACTGGATGCTTGGCCTGAAATAAGTGTATTACTGGATTGGAAGCTGTTTGAAGGCAGTGTTTTTCATCTGTGACTCCATCATCAGGCAGCACCTTAAACACAGAGACCTCAGTTAACATCTCTCCTGTTGGATTTAAAGTAGTGATGCTGTTACCAACCATGTTTCTTGGCCTCCTTAATCAACAGAAATTGGTCAGAGGCCAGACGAGAAATTCAGCCAAGGCTTCACTGGGGCCCCTGCTGCAGCAGTGGGGAGGAAGAACAAATAACAGGTTCCCTTGCTTGCTTGCTCCCCAAGGGGGGTGAGCTGATGACTTAAATGGGGTGAGGGTAAGGATGCATCCAGGGGTGGGGCTGGAGGGGGGGCCTAGGTGTTTTGCCCACCCCTTTGGTGGTGTTGAGTGCAGGGGGCATGCGCAGTGCCCTGCTTTTGCTCCAGACCCCCTGCTTTTGCTCCAGACTTTTGTTCTTCAGAAGTGGCAGTTGGGCTTTTTGGTCTCTTTGTATCTTTTCCAGAATTTACCCCAACTGTGCATGCACACAGTTATTTTTAGCCCCTTACCGTTTCTTTGTATTTTGTTGCATGAGGAGACGTTTGTCCAGGTGCAGACATTGCAGCGCTGCAGCTAAGGGTCCCACGTCCCAGCCTGTGTCAATGCCGTGAGAGCTGGAGTTGTTCTTCCTGGCTCAGGGCTGCGTGCTGTCTCTTGCTGTTGCCTCCTGCAGTCCCCTTTAGATAAGCGTCCAAATGACTCTGCTGCAGACACAACTGTTGAGAACCAGGAAGTTGGGGCGTGGGCCTTGGCAGGCATACTGGGATCCACAAATACCATCCTCGAGGAAGCGGTGCCTGAGTTCTAGTCCTGGCTCTGCCGCGACATCAACTAGACACCTCACCTCTCTGGGTATTAGTTTATTCATCTAGCTATTAAAGTGTCTTACGAAATGCTTACAAAATTTTCTTCCAACTCGAAAATTGGATGACTATCTGATCTTTCATTTATATCAGTATTTTCCCAGGAATGTAACTCGGGGAGTGTGTATGAAGACAGATGGGAGAGAGGGTATTTCCTGTGACAGAACTTGAACACGCTCTGGTCTTAACTTGGAACCTCGTGACAAAGGCTCAGAGCCATGTCTGTCCTTAGCACCACCACTGACAAGTGTCTGTCTTCCCTTAGTTTGTTACCAAGCCAAGTTTTCCTTCTGTTTTCTCCCGCCCTGCCTTCTTCAAGACCTCTTGTTCTAGCTGAGCCTCATGTGAAATTCATGCCTTCTCCTGAAAATTAAGACAGGCTCCATTGATAGAAGTTCTTTCCTGTTTATTCTTCTCCACAGACTCAGGCTGGAAAAATAAATGAAGGATTATATGTATGTATCTTTTCATTTCTTTCAAGCTTCACAGCCCAGGGTCTGGATGCTTTGATCACCCATTCTGGCATTAATATTGACTTCCATTCTGCTCCCCTTTTTTATTTTTCCTCCCTTACTGCTAGAATTAGGCCCATCTCTCTGAAGTCTGCATCTCATTCCTTCTGTGATCGTTCTAGGAGGGCATTCATTTGAATGGTTATCAACATCCATTTTGTTGACCAGGCAGCCCTCTTGTGGGTCCTTCTGGTTTACCTGAAGTGCTGCAAGACCCTCCTAGTCTTCTAAGATAATTTTCTTTGTACTTTAAAAGGTATTTGTGGGCTTCCCTGGTGGCGCAGTGGTTGAGAGCCCGCCTGCCGATGCAGGGGACGCGGGTTCATGCCCCGGTCCGGGAAGATCCCACATGCCGCGCCGCGGCTGGGCCCGTGAGCCATGGCCGCTGAGCCTGCGCGTCCGGAGCCTGTGCTCCGCAATGGGAGAGGCCACAACAGTGAGAGGCCCGCGTACCGCCAAAAAAAAAAAAAGGATATTTGTCTGTGTTTGTGATTGTTTTCACTTAATTTTGAAAGTGAAAATTAAGGGGGCCTAATTTTGTTAAATTGGGGGCCTAATTTTGTTAAATCTTAGAATGTAGCCTTTTACTTTTTCTCTTTGATAGGTTTAAGAGTTTCCTTTTCACTTTCCATAATAATTATTCCTGTTGTATATATTGCTTCCATAAACTGAGACTCATCGTATTTTTATCTTTTTTCCTCTTTCTCATCCATTCCATAACATTTGGGCATTTACCTGCATAATTTCAAAGCCTGTATCACATCATTGAAAGTGAGCTGCTTTTCTTTCTTCACAGATGATTTTTATGATGCTCATTGTTTAAAGATGCCGCTGCTAATGATGTCGCTTTTTGCTCAGAAAGAATTATTCTTGAATTTGTGTTTTCAGGGGGAAAATTTGAATGGAGCTATAAACAGGGTATTCTGATGCCCAATCAAAGATAGTCATGGGTGGCTATTAAGCAACAGGGAAAGAAAAAGAATAGTAAAAACTAAAAACTAGCTATATTCACAGTGGACCAGAAATTTAATATCTTATTGTTCTTCTGTACTTTTTACCAAACATCTATTTATCGACACTCAGTGGTAACATCTGGATACACAGTGCAGCTTATAAAAATCATTACTCCACTATGTCCTGAACGTTTGCTGGTGACCACACAGACGGAAGTGATTAACCACTTCTATTGTTTCCATTTATATTTCTGTTCCCCAAACTAGTGATTTAAGTAGGAAGACAATCTTTGAACATGACCATTGATAAATGTAAATATTCATAAGGAATTTTGAATTCTGTGCCACAGAGCTGACATCAGTAATGAAGATGGATAAAGGGCCTTATTTAATCAACAGATAATTCCATTTTAAGAAGGACCTGGACGCAGATTTCATAATTCACGCACTTAGCAATGCTCTTCCTCGCCATGGCCCTTAGATATTGACACATCTTAGGGCAATATTGAGAATCTCTAGTTTGGAGTTTTTCTTATTATAATAATCAACACAGACGGGCTCACCACTTAAAGTTTTTGAATTTTTATTTAGCTTATTGCACAATGTGATAGAAACTGAGTGAGCCGCCATGAGAAAGCCAACACAGGGGCCTTAGTTTACCTGCTGAGATACAGACTTGAGTCGACAACCTAAAAGTACGATCTGTATCCACATAACAGTCCACAGGTTAGAAGCGCAAATATGAAAGCCCCTTTTCCTTTAGCAGCTTCTACAAAGTGACTTGTTAGCATAAAATTGTTGCAACATTGTACTTTAATGTTCTGATACAAATATATAAGCAAACTTAGCCTTCATCGTCGGTTCTTAGTAAGATTCTTATTACAAAGGCCTGTGGTCCCCATCCCTCACTGCTTGCTGCTAAGGTTATTTGTCCATAAGGGAATCACACTTAAAGCAAAAGGCTGAGCTTGACTTAATAGGCATATATCTGTCTCTGAAAGGATAGACCGAGTTCTGCTCCTTAGTTTGGCTTTATTTTCAGTGTTTTTGAATAAGCAGCTCTGAAGCTGTACTGGTATTGCGATGTGTTAATAACATTAAACATTTTTGATCAAGTGTGAGTGAGGTATCTGAGGAAGCAAAAAGTCAAGTACAACCCTTCTTTTTTTTTTAACCTGCTTTTAATGAGATCATTAGGGAGTTAAGGCTCTGTTGGTTGAATTACACTGCAGTCTTCACGCTTAGCTATTGAGTTTATTTAAATTACATCTCAAACTAGTCATTGTAGAAGAGGGTTTTGGAGAATGTTCGGAGTGAAACAAAGGGCAAGTCTTTGAAGAGCATAATGTCTTTTTAGAATGAGAGACTTGGAGAAATGGTATTTGTGTTTGTAGCTCAGAAAGAGGAATGTTGTTGATAGAGACATCTTCAGTACTGGGCTGCTGCATTTTCTATCAAACCCAGACTGTTTGCTCTTAGAGGCTTCGGAAAGCTTTACTTGTGCCTTATGAGGATACAAACACACAAACCAGTAAGCCTGCTTAGCCTCAAACCTGGGACAGAAAGTCGCCTGGGATTTCTAATAAATTAGTTGCTAGTCTTTGCGAGGCTTTGATTCTTAAGGTATTTTGTTAGAGAAGGAATACAAAGGAATTGAAATGAGCTGATTACTGGGGCCAAAGTGTCAATTCCAGGGCTATGGAAGCCTCCATTAACAATATATGCATTAAAATGCGGCGAATCCATTCCTCTGTCCTCTGGAAGGCACTAATCACTGAACCTGTACCACGTAGTTTCCGAAAGGTGATCCCTGACAAACTATTACTGTCTCTTCTGAGCTGTCAGTTACATGCTAAAAGTCTATTCAAGATCATTTCAGCTTCCAGTATTGTATTGTGTTTTATTTCAATAATAAATTAATGATTTAAATGTAGAATGTTGAACCCATGGTCTTCATAGACAAGAGGTTTCTTTATATTTGCTCTTGAAGGTATGTGATTGCACTATCAAAACAATGTTCTTTCAAAGAATAGGGAAACCAAAGTTATAAATAGCAATACACATTTTGTCACTTAAAAAATAAATTTTACTAAGTTAGGGAAAAATCGAAACTAAAGAAAGCAGCCCTGAGGCATTTTGGAATCTCTAGAAGAAGAAAGGCTTTGTTTTGTTCAAGTTGTCAGTGAGACGAAGAACTCAAGCTAGATTTTGTGAATTATTTTGTTTAGGCATTACAGGGATCTGATCCTTGTTCTTTGGAGTTCCTGAGGAAACTAGAAGAAGTTTCTTGGTAGCGAGAAAGAAGGACAAAATCTTCACATTGTTCGGTTCTTTCAATTCGGGGTGGTATAGTAAAGCAAAACAGATCATTATTAAACGATGTTTTTTGTCAGCCTAGTAGATCTGGGGGCCTGTTCTAGAATGCTAGGATACATTGCTGATTAGATAGACACAGATGTCCGTTCCTGTAGGGCTTACATTCAAGCAGAGGCAGGGCAGAAAACATATAATAAACCTCATAACTAAGTGAATTATAGAGAATTCCAGAGGTGGTAAGTGCTATTAAAGACGGCAAGGTGAAGGAGATCAGGAGAGGCTGCCATTTATTTAGAGTAGATAGGGTGGCCCTTATTGAGAAAATCTTTGAACCTGAAAGGGGAAGTCAGCAATGTAGATATCAAATAACACTTAAGGAGAAGCTCAAGCAGAGCCTCTACAGTAGAAGTAAGTGGGGAGAGTTCAAGTAGGGGGAATATATGGGAATGAGGAGTTGAGGGTTTTGAACAAAGTATGAAATGATGTGCTTTACCTTTTCAAACCATCGCTCTGGCTTCTGTCAGACTGTTGGAGCCCAAGGGAGAAAGCGGTGGGACTAGTTATGAGGCTATTACAATGATTTGTCCAGGCAAGAAATTATGAGTGCTTTGATCAGAGTAGGAGCAGTGGACGCAGTAAGAAACAGATCCAATTTGGACATACCTTGAAGGGAAAGCCCACAGGATTTCCTGATAATTGGATTTGAGATGTGAGAAAAAAGTCTACCAACAGTGACTCCAGACAGCTTTTTTAAATTTAATTTTTATTTGATATTGGAGTATAGCTGATTAACGGTGTTGTGTTAGTTTCAGGTGCACAGCAAAGTGATTCAGCCGTACAGATACATACATCCACGCTTTTTTAGATTCTATTCCCATATAGGTCATTACAGAATACTGAGTAGAGTTTCCTGTGCTATACAGTAGGTCCTTGTTGATTACCTATTTTATATGTAGTAGTGTGTATGTGTTAATCCCAAACTCCTAATTTATCCCTCCCCCCCTGCCCCCCTCTCCTGCCATTTTCCCTTTTGGTAACCATAAATTTATTTTGGAAGCCTGTAAGTCTGTTTCTGCTTTGTAAATAAGTTCATTTTTATCAAGTTGGATGCGGGATCTTGTATCATCTTGGGTTAGGGATTTCAGTTGTGGATATGTTTAAGGTGACAATTGGACTTCCAGATGGAGAGGTGCCATGTGGGGATGTGGAGTTATGTCAGAATATCTGTAATTTTGGTGACTGGAGAGCCCGAGAAGTTAATAAGATCTGTGACGAAGTTTCCTAGTTGGTTGTGTGGATTAAATAATCTTTGTCGAAAAGCTGTGCACACACTTTGTCGGGCAAACATATCCTACCAGAAAGGGGGATTGACCTTTAACATTGAATAAAGCGCTCGCAGCCCATCTGACGGGCAGAGGATTAGGAAGTAGAAGGCATGGAGTAATATGGTTCTTGGTATCAGCGCTGAGGCATTGTGTGTGTGCTCTTAACGCCACTGTCAGCGTAATGAAAACATAAACATTAAAACAAAATCCCCATCTTATACGGTAGATTTGTACTAGCCCTTCAAACCCTACATACTTAACACTTGATGACATATTTGTTTGTCTGTATAATGTAATACTGAATTCTAGAATAAATACTCAATTCTTCACTGCCCATATATCCTTGTCGATCTCTGAATTCAAGTATAAAATAAGGAATAGTTTTTTGAAAGGTGTAATATTGAAAAAGTGTTAAAATAATGGATTTTCACCGCCTTCTTAAAAACAAAAAAAGGTTTCATTAAAAAAATGCTACCTTCGGGCTTCCCTGGTGGCGCAGTGGTTGAGAGTCTGCCTGCCGATGCAGGGGACACGGGTTCGTGTCCCGGTCCGGGAAGATCCCACATGCCGCGGAGCGGCTGGGCCCGTGAGCCACGGCCACTGAGCCTGCACGTCCGGAACCTGTGCTCCGCAACGGGAGAGGCCACAACAGTAAGAGGCCTGCGTACTGCCAAAAAAAAAAAAAAAAAAAAAGCTACCTTCTAGTTATCCTCCATATGTGTATGTAATAATTGGGCTTTATGTTAATATGGATAGAATTTTGTTTGTGGGTTTTTTTTTAAATTTAACTTTAGAATATACTAGAGTCTTTCTGTTCGGTTGGGGTTTGGTTTGGTTTTAAATATCCCATTCCAGCACCCTCCAGTTTCCAAGATAGCCAGTGTTAACAATCTGATGTTTAGCCCATCACACCTTGTATGTATAGTGTTGGGTAGATGTGAAAGAGTAAGTCAAAAGAATTTCCTGAAAAATTGGATTTAAATATGTAGGTAGGTAGGTAGAGTATATATAAAACCTGTGGTTTTAGGGTCATACTATCTAAATTTCTCTGTAGCTAGACTGAATAGCGAATTTCTCTCCAGGCCTATAGATATAATCACTGTTTTTAATACCCAATATTCCATATTATTTACTGTTTGAATTGTTCCTCTATGGATGGACAGTCCAGATTTTTTTTCGGTTATGACTGTAGTGTTCACAAAGCACTTCATGCAGCGTCTGACACCAAGTAAGCACGCAGTAAATGTTAGCTGGGATCGTTAGCCAAGTTGACACAGTAAGTGCTGGAGCCATGGTCTGAACAGTTTCCATCTTCGCAGCCTGTGGCCTAACATTGTTACTACACCTCTCCACCTGCTCCCTCTCTCTCCTTGCCTCCTTGTTTTGTAACAGCTGTAGCATTTACTGAGTTCCAAACTCGCCCTTGGATTGGAGAGCAACATCTTACCTTATGGTGGATATTTCCATATGCACAGTATTCACACTAAACTTATGATTTCAAGATCAAACGTGAGCTTTTCCTCCAAAGCTGGTTCTCCCCAACATTGTAAGATTCCATCAATCTTTCCAATATACCTCTCCTCATTTATGGCCAGAACTTGATTATCATCCTGTACCTTTTGACCCCTTCACCTCCACATCCAGTTAATCACAAGAATATGCGGATTAGATTCCTTCCGTGTCCCTCAAGTCCTTTTTCCCCTATTTATCCTCACTTCAGCATCCTCGTTAAAATATGTATGACTTCAAACCTAATTCCGTGCTTTTGTCTTTATCCCATCCAATATATCCTACCGTCTACCAAATTAAGCAGTTAGAACATGCTGTATATATGTCGCTTTGTACCTAAAACAAGCCAGAATGCATCTTTTAACCTACAGATTAAAAGTCACTGAATCCTGATGTTTTAGGAGGAAGTGACATTCTTTCAAGGCATCTTCTCTCTAGCATCTCAGGTGGCCGTGGTCTTTGAGCTGCGGTTTTGATACACCTATTAGAGGAATCTGCACTTCTTCCTAAGGGAGAGGTTTAACTTTTTAGATAATTCAGATTATGAGCGTCTTCTTCCTAACCTTGAGTTAATGCCTCTGATTGCTTTCCCCACATTTTTTCTGAATTGTGCCTTTTGAAGTTCCAGAATAAGTCGAATTTCTCTAAACTATAACTTTCAAATCCATAAAGAACTCTGCTACATCGCCATCCCATTCCTAGATGGAACTGCTGACTTTTTTGTTGCTGGTATAACGAGCTTTCTAGTTTGCCAGTTCTGGGCACACAAAAAATCCTCTTAAAATATGGACCTTAGGATTGAAAACAGTTGTCTAAATGAGGCCTAAGAAAAAATTCATTAATTCAGCAGTATTTTTTTTTAAGAACTTACTTGGTGCCGATTCAGTGCTCTGTGCTAGATAATGAAATAGAGAAACTAACCTTACGAAAGTTAGGAGAGACCACAGATGCAAACATCAAATCTAAAAATGAATGTAATTTGCAAAGTGCCTCCATTGGTAAATGCAGAATTCCAATTTTTTAGGGCTGCCGTCCAATCCTACAAGAATTAGGAAAGAGTTGCTGCTCATCTGGAGTTGTGGATCTTGGTGGACAGGCCTGTAAATCTCAGATGCATGAGTTGACAGTCCAAGGTGATACAGATCTCCTTGAAGGTTTGTGAACTAATTAGGTTCCAAAAGACCCTTCCCAAGTTCAGAAAGACATCTCACCCCCAACTACTAGTGCTGTTTACTGAGGGTGGCCAAATTAGAAGCATTTGTTTACCTGCTAAGTTTACCTGCCATAAAGGGATCAAGATAGTCAATCTTTATAATCCTCAATCAGTGGGTGTGTGTATGTGTGCATGTCAGACGTAGGTCCTAGTTTTATGTCACACACCAGGCTGGTCTTCCTGAATCATAGATTGGATTGGGTCACTCCTAAGGCGGGCTTTTGTTGAGGGAGTTTGGCTTGAAAGGAGGAAACTTATCTAAGAACTAGTGCATTTTGCTTACATCCTAATAGCAATATATAGCGTATGGTTCTTCCGCCAATGTTTAACTCCTTACCGACAGAGAGACCCAATGAACGTTTATCCCTCCATTGATTGTAATAGGTCAGTTGGCACAAAGAAAAATTAAGGGTTCGTTTCGTTTTGTTTTTTGTTTGTTTTTTAACCTACCTCCAACCTCCATGGTCTCAGGAGATATTGATTCATAAACACCATTCACAGGAGCAGTGGTTAAATCAATATATTAGCCTAGGATGTGTCTCAAGAACAGATAAAAACGTTTCAATTAATTTTGTCTTTAGGCAGTCACTTACACTGGTTTTCTGACATCAGAGGCTCAGAATGTGGTTAAGACAGGGCAGCTGGAGTAGAGATTCTAGGCAGGAAATTTGCACTGCATCCAGATGAGGGGAGGTGGAGCGGGGGCTTGCGAACTAGCCAATCGGTCGCTACCTCCAGAGACCGGGCTTCAATTTACGCTGTAATCTTATCTAGATAATGACCCTTAAGGGAAAGCTTTTCCTCGAGTTCCTTTATCTCTGCCTGTAATGAATTAAGCATATTTATATTCAATCACCAGGACATCAGTGTCAAGCTCCTTGTCAAAAGCATGCTAAGAAGGGAAAAGGAAAAGAAAAATAAAGGAAACACCCTGCAACCCCACAGAACTGCTCTGCTCTTGTCAAAACATTCCCACTGAGCCAAAACTTGGTGTTGCTTCTACTCACTGCCTGGGCTTCCACTGGGGCTGGCTGACTAGCTCTTCAAGCCAGAATCTCTAGTTACCTCGTTTTCTCTTTTCTTCACTCTACCCCACTCTATCAGTAAGTTTTATCACTTATGCTCCAAACTATATTTCTATTACCTTTTTATTTCTTCATCTTTACTACTGATTTCCTGTGCTGGGCACCATCTCTTCTTTCCTGTCGTTGAAGCAGCTTCCTAACTGGTCTCCCTCTTCTCACCTGGGCACCATCGAGGGCCATTCTTCACCCGGTAGAAAAGTGGTCTTCTTAGAAGGTAAATGGGGTTGTATCACTCCCTGCTTAGACCCTGTGATGGCTTCTCCTGACCTTACAGTGAAAGGCATACCCTGTCCCTCCAGGGCTGCATGATTGGGCTTCTGGGATACTAATATGGCCCCTTCTTGAGTCACTCTTCTTCCCTGATTATCACTCTAGTTTTTCATTGCTTTGAACACACTTACCTGTCTCCAGCCTCAGGACCAGTGTGCCCTTTCCTCTGCTTTGAATATTTTTCCCTTGACTGTGTATAACAATCTCCCTCTTCCCTGTCTTTCAGGTCTCACTTGAAAGACCACCTATTCAGAGAGGCAGCCTTAACTTTCCTATTTAAAATAGGTCCTCCCAACATTCTTTACCTTGTTTGCATCTCTCTACCCTGTTTCCTGTTTGCAATGAATGCAAACCATTCATTGCAAACGAATTGTTTCTTTATCTACTTTTGTTTCAGTCCTTCCCCCCCACCTCCCCGAATAGAATATATATACGTATTTCGTGAGATCAGGGACCAAGTCAGTCTTAATCATCGCTTTCCCAATAAAATGAATGTTTATGGATAGACTTTTCAGTGGTAGAGATTTTCTATGCTCTTATCTACAGGTGGAGCCAGAGAGAAGAATGAATTTAATGGTACCTCCCATGAGAAGGCAGGGCAGTTCTGTTTCCTGCCTCAGAATCTATGGCAGAATCCTAGTACAGCTTCTTAAGCAGATGCCACATGTTGCGTGTTTGATCCCAGCCTGTTTTATGGGTACACGGTGCCAGTAAGGCAGCGGTCCCCAGCCTTTTTGGCACCAGGGACCTGTTTCATGGAAGACAATTTTTCCACGGATGGGGTGCGGGGGACGGTTCAGGCGGTAACGCGAGCGATGCGGGGGGCGGGGGGCAGGTAAAGGCTCTGCTCACTCGCCCGCCGCCGCTCACCTCCCCTAGGTTCCTAACAGGCCACACGGGTCTGCAGCCCGGGGGTTGGGCCCCCCTGCAGTAAGGCATGACTTGGGCAAGGATCATCCTAGAGATCTTAAAGTCTCTCCTTGACTTAATTGACATGGAGTTTAGTGTTACAAGGAGGAGAGCTAACGTGTATCAGGTACGTACCGTGTGCCTGACACCATGCTAAGCACTTTCAGTCGCTTGCTTAACACAACAACCCTTTGAGTTCCTTGGACAACTTGCTCAATGTTAATATAGCTAGCAAAGCCTGGATTAAAACCAGGTGGTCTGATTCCAATTCTCAATATCTTAACAGCACTCATTAATGTATTTGCCTTAAAGAAAGAGACTCCTCTTTTAAATTGTTTTGTTTTGACTTGAAGCAAGGATGTTAGGATTGTAGCACTCTAAATCACCAACGTAATACTTTATGTAATTTCATTGGATGACTATCTGATATGACAGGAAAAACCCATAAATTCATGAGAGAAAAACCCTGAGAAGCTGAATGCACAGAAAACAGTAGGCAGGAGGATAGTTAGTGATGTAACGAATAAAGACTGATACCGCCGTCTGTTTTGCTCTTTGCCTTAAAGTTCATCCTGGCGCTGATGGTCACAAACAATAGTCATCTCTCCTACAACCCTAGGACTGAGCCAGTACCTGTTTCTAGAATACCTTCAGGATAACCTTACTGAGAGATGGACAAATGGACTATTGATATATTTAAGAGAAATATATTCTAATCTCAGAATTTAGAGTTAGAAAGAAATCTTGTGGTTTATCATATTCTTACTGTGGGTTACACGCCGACTTGATGTGAAGAGTATCATTTAATTTCTATAACATAAGGCAAATAATTACTCCATTCTATGGTAAGGTACTCTGCATAGAAGGCTTTAGGTAATTTTATATTTTAGATCCTGCATTAATGTCCAGTATGTCGACCCACTTCCCTTGCTGCTTTGTGGTACCACCCACCCAAATAGCGCTAATCTCCCAAGTAGCATGGACGGTATGAGCAGTGAAAATAACGAAGTCTTTGAATTCAGACAGACTTTGTTTGTCAATCTTGATTCCTTCTTTTCCTAGTAATGAGAACCTGAGTACAGTTTTGGTTTTGCTGTGGTCTGGTTTTCTGATCTGTAAAGTGGACATGATCAGAATCTGAGTCGTTCCAAGAATCAGATGAAATAGTATATGTAAAAACCATAGTAGACACAGGGGAGATGATCAAACGATGGCTGCTCACTGTGGGCCCCGTTGTTGGCATTGATGTCTCAGGTGTGAGCTGCACGTGACCTGCCCCAGCTCTGGTGCCTCCATGGTGCTGATTTCACTCAGGACTGTGTGTACCTTGGAGATTGCACGGGGAACTAGCTATTTCTCAATGCTTTAAATGTCATACTGCTTTTTTAATTTTTTTGAGGCAGTAATTTACCTTTGACAGTGATGGATTATTATTCAGCTTTGATTCATAGCAGGGTTGCCATATTCAGTGAGGAGAGGTGCCGTTTTAAATATGGGAAATACTTTCAGTAGTTTCCTAATTAGCATGAGCAGATAGAAAAACCATTTGCTGAGCTCTGTGAGGGGCACATTCTAATTCCTGTTATGCATACGTAAGAATGAATTCCTTCTGCTGTAGTGATTTATCTAGTGCATGCTGTTTCACGGGACCCACCCCCTAAACACAAACTCAAGTGCGCGGAGTGGGGGGCAGGGAGCCAGAAGAGGTTCAATCCCTGTATTGATGCTGGTTCAGAGCGGGACCCAAGGAGACAGGGAGACATCAGAACTCTCACTTTGAGCTTCTCCCCGTGATAAATATGAGAATATGGCCTTTGACCTTTCCTCCTCCATAGGAAACTTAAGAGGATTTGAATCTGAAAATAAAAATTCAAACTTAGAGTTGACGTACAACAACAGAATGATTATTGACTTGGTTTTGTTTTAATCGTCATCATTGACTGGTTTGTTGCGTGAAATCAAAGCCAGCGGTAGTCAGAATGCCTATGCTTTGTCACCAAGGAATCAGGTAAGGATATGTGACTGAATAATGTCTATCTTTAAAACTAGAAAAAAAAATGCAAAATGAGTACCTACCTCAGTGAATTTAGTATCGTTATTGTCCATATGAAAGTGTCATGCATTTCCAGTTTCTAACTCGTGGGCATTCCCCAGAATGTCTGAAGAGGCTACCCTCAGTATTAGCATCGTAGAGATGGATGAAGCCTTATCTTCTAATGCACCGTTTGAGCAGTTAAGGAAATCCAGGCTGAATGATGTGAAGGGACTTTCTCTGGGTCATAGAACTAGTTGCTTTTTTTTTTTTTTTTTTTTTTTTGTACGTGGGCCTCTCCCTTTTTGGCCTCTCCCGTTGCGGAGCACAGGCTCCGGACGCGCAGGCTCAGCGGCCATGGCTCACGGGCCCAGCCGCTCCGCGGCATGTGGGATCTTCCCGGACCGGGGCACGTACCCGCGTCCCCTGCATCGGCAGGCGGACTCTCAACCACTGCGCCACCAGGGCAGCCCGAACTAGTTACTTTTGAGGTTCGATACTTTGTCTTAATATTGCTGGCCCGGGACTCTTGGAGAGAACAGTGACAGAATCCCAGGCCGTACTATCCAACCCCAGGTCACAGTGTTAGAGCTAAGGTTCAGCAGATGGTTTTTATTATGCTCGATGACTAAGCAGTTAAAGTCCAGTTACTCTTCTTAGAAGGTAAAGATTATCAGAGTCCTTGGAACCTCACCATCATTGCTGATCTCATGATGGATCACAGCACTGCACCCGACACCTATGCCTTATAAAATTGAAATGATACTTGGTGTCATGGGTAGTTTTATATGTTAACATAGCTGGACCGTGGTGCCCAGATATTTGGTCAATCATTTTTCTGGATGTTTCTGTGAATCCGTTTTTGTTTACTTGTTTAATGAAATTAACATTTAAATCGATAGACTTTGAATAAAGGATATTACCCTCATAATGTAGGTGGGCTTCATTCAGTCAGTTGAAGGCTTTAATAGAATAAACACTAACCTCCCCTGAGCAAGAAAGAATTCTGCCAGCAGACCGCCTTCGGACCCGAACTGCAATTTGTCCCTGGATCTTCCGTCTGCTCGCTCTCCTTGCAGACCTGGGAAAGCCAGCAGAGACCGCATATACATCCTGTCGATCCTGTTCCTTACAGAACCCTGATTAATAGAGATTGTGATACTGGGAAGGTAGGGTTCTGCAGTACCAAATGCCTAAAAATGCGGAAGTGTCTTTGGAACTGGGCAGTGGGTCAAGGCTGGAAGAGTTTTTGAGGTACATGTTAGAAGAAGCCTAGACTGTCTTGGAGAGACTCTTGGTAGAAATGGGGACATTAAAGGGAAGGATGACTCCAGTGGTGATTCCTCACTTTAATGAGTGAGGACTCAGAAATGAGGTACATGCTGTTGAAGGAAAGGAAGTCCTGGTTATAAAATTGCACAGAACTTGGCTGAATTGTGTTCTCGTGTTTTGTGGAAGGCAGGATTTGTACATGTTGTTGGGGATTAGTTGAGGACATTTCTAAGCAAAGCATTGAAGATATGACTTGGTTTCTCCCTACTACTTAGGGTAAAAGGCCAGAGTAGAGAAATTAAAGAAAGAATTGGTGGGACTTCCCTGGTGGTACAGTGGTTAAGAATCCGCCTGCCAATACAGGGGACACGGGTTCGAGCCCTGGTCCAGGAGGATCCCACATGCCATGGAGCAACTAAGCCCATGCGCCACAACTACTGAGCCTGCTCTCTAGAGCCCACGAGCCACAACTGCTGAGCCCGCGTGCCACAACTACTGAAGCCCGTGTGCCTAGAGCCCATACTCTGCAACAAGAGAAGCCACCACAATGAGAAGCCCGTGCAGCACAATGAAAAGTAGCCCCCGCTCGCCGCAACTAGAGAAAGCCTGCATGCAGCAACTAAGACCCAACAATGAAGACCCAATGCAGCCAAAAATAAATAAATAAATAGATTAAAAAAAAAAAGAATTGGGAAGCAAGAAGAAACCAGGGCTTGGATACGCATAAAATCCTCAGCCTATCCATGTTGGGGAAAAAATGAGAAAGCATTTTCTGAAGAGAGCACCAAGGGGGTGGCCGGGCAGTCATTTGATAAAGAGATTACATGTGCAACTCATAGATCCAGCTGGCCATGTCAGCAGAAGTTAGGAACAGAGATGGGGTTGGACCAGCAGAAATACAGCCAGCTTGGGCTACAGGGGACAGACATGGGATAAAAATGGAGGAAAACTTGTCAGATTTCTGAGCCTCTACTTGATGAACAAGAGCTATCTGGCAGTGACCATGTCTTGTCCTTCAAGAAAAGGGAAGGATGGATGACTCCAAAGGTGATTCAGAGTGGCAGAGGTGCCACCGCCACTGTGGGCTCAGATGACACAGGCCCAGGGAGTGAGTCTGTCCCCTCCTTGGTTTCAGAAGGCAGGGCTACTGCCTGTGTTTACTGGGACAGGGTCAACCCTGTCAACCCGGTGAACCTGGGAGGTGGGGCCGCTATCTTGGTGGACCCAGACCCAAAACATCAAACCGAAGAGGATTATTCTCAAGCCTTAAAAATCTAATGGAATTTGCCCTGGTAGGTTTCAGAATTGCCTGGGGACCCGTGATTTTTTTTTTTCCCCTCTTTTCCTTTTTCTCCCTTTTGAAAAGGAAATGTCTATCTTATGCCTGTCTCACCATTGTGTTTTGGAAGCAGATAATGTGTCTGGTTTCAGAGGTTCATAGCTGTAGGGGAATTTTGCCTTAGGAGGAGTTAAACCTCGAGTTGTACCCACATTTGATTCAGATGAGATTAGAGTCTTACATATGATGCCCATCCCATATTGGATGGTTTAAAACTTTAGGAGTTGTTCAGGTGGGCATGAATTTATTTTGCACACGAAAACATGCATTTTGGAGGGCCAGAGGGCAAAGTGTTATGAGCTGAATTGTGTCCCTCCAAAATTCATGTATTAAAATCCTGGCCCCCAGTACCTCAGAATGTAACTATATTTGAAGATAGGACCTTTAGAGAGGTTAAGTTAAAATGAGGCCATTAGAATTGGCCCCAATCCTATCTGAATGGTGACCTTATAAGAACAGGAAGTTTGGACAGTAGACACCAGGGGTGTGCAGTACAGAGGGAAGACCATGTAATGATACAGTGAGAAGGTGGCCGTCTGCAAGCCAAGGACAGAGGCCTCAGGAGAAAGCAAACCTGTTGATACCATGGTCTTGGTCTGGAATTTTGTTATGGCAGCCCTAGGAATCTAATACACTTGGGAACTTTTCCAGTTATATAATTCGGAACTGTTCACTTATTAAAGAGTCAGTTGTATCTTTGATGTCTGCTTCCACAAACATGATGCTTTGAGTTACTGCAAAAGTTAAACATTGCAATCCAGGGTATTCCATCTACTCTGGAATCATGAGACATCACCTGAGGTGTGTGCATGAAAGATTTATGCTCAGTTAAAATTACGTGCAGCTTTGATTGTTTTTATGTTTTTTTTTTTGTTTTTGTTGAAGATCATTTTTGAGTTTCCACAATTAGTAAATATTGCCCATTTAAAAGATCACTATTCATGCAGGCTTCGACTTGACTTAAATATAACTGCAGGGGAAAGGATCCATTATAAGGATGTTATAGTATGTTTTATTAAAATTGTGAGTTGGTTGTTATTGTAACCAGAGATTTCCTTACTTAGCAATTCTATGTTCTCCCTTTTGGCAGCCACCAGAAACGTGAGTATAGAAATCCCTTATTCGTTTGCTTTATTAAGGATTTTGGAGGCTCGTGGAAGAGAAATATCTAGATGACCGAAGTTTCCTTTGTACCAAAACTGAAACAACAGATAATCTTGGTTAGAGATGTCTTTAAAGCACATTATATGAATCCTTAGCTTGGTATATCAGAGAGTGGCCCTGCATTCGACGTTTTGGGTGATTTAGGGTTTCATTATGAACATTATTCTGCTGGCCTCTGGAAGAGAGGGGGGCCCTCAGGAGACATTAAAAGGTTTAGCCCTGCTTGTCATTTCATTAAAAGGCTTCACGTGGCTCTCTGTACCTGGAGTTCTTAGGAACAGTTTTATCACTTTTATTATTTTTTTAACAAAAATTTTGTTAACTCTTTTTGGCTGTTTCTTTTCCTTTCTGTTCATTCACCTGTAGCATTCCTTTCCCCCATTCCTTACTTGATTTTTTAAATCACTGGGTGCTTAAATAATTGAATTAGCTATAGTTGCTTGCAAATTAAGCACATGTAGGCTGTGGTGATAGCCTGATTCTTCATGAATTTTGCAGCATTAATAGTAGTTTTTAAGAGGTTATCAGTGCTTTCCATTTCCTTGTTTACATTCAGATAGTTGAGGCTGCTGAGTGAACTTTAGGTAAAGAAAGTATCTTTATAATAAGTATCATCAAGCAAGGACACCTTTCTGGAAAGTATCTCTTTATGATGTTTGAAGCCTTTGTGAAAGTGAAATAGAGATGCATCCTCTCTTTTAGAGAAGGTATGATCATTTATTTACCATGTGTAATTTTTCAAAATAAACATTAACTGACTTAGGGAGATACTGACTATTAATGACCATTATTATGACAGACTTGGCTTTAAACAGTTGGCTTGGGCTTGATAAATTGTTTCACTTAAACAGGAGATGTCATTTAAAGATACCTCAACTCTAGATCATTCCATCACTGTGTCCTTCCATTTTAATTAAGTTTTAAAAACTAGATGTTTTATATGTTTCCATAAAATAAGGAACCCCAGCATTATCATCCTTGGTGGCTAGTAACATAACATACTCAAAATGAACTCCAAGAAGGCAACACTTTAGAAATTATTTCCTTGTGGGAGGAGATCCACAATTCAGTTATTTCTGTTTTGAAGCCTCTAGGAGTGGTATTTGGAGATTGACAAAATTGTTACAGAAATGAGGTTTGGCTGCTTGCCACTCAAAAGCCAGTAATTGAGGGGCAAGTGTTGGTAGAAAGGACAGATGCTTTATTCAGAAAAGCCAGCAACCTGGGGAGAAGGTGGACTCTTGTCCAGAGACCAACTCTGAAGATTCTGCTCAGCTGTGACAGTCTTTAAGGGAAAAAGGGGAAATGATCTCAGTTCATCATTAAGGTAGGAGGTCAGATTCTTCATCATTTTTCCATTGCATGCAGACTCCTGGCTTCTCCTGATCTTTCTTTGGATGCTGTCTTGCCCGTGTGGTCCACCTGCAGATTTGCTAAGGGGGAAGTTGGGGATAGAGAAGCAGTCATTCTTTAACTACTTATTCTTCATTCTTACTCCTTCTAATCCAGGAAATGGATCAACAAGTTGGGCAAGGCATTGTGTACATTCAGTAAAGCAAAGATCAGGAGTTAGGTTAAATGTTACCTAGTGATCTCATCTTTATGACTAAGGTTTAAGGGCAACAGAAATAGACAAACAGGAAAGGGAAAAAAGCCTTCCAAAATGTTACTTTGTGACATATGTATCCTTTGGTCTGATTCCCCCCCCCCCCCCAGCTTGTCATATGCTTCTAGTATTTAAACTCCTTTTTCTTATTTATTCTACACTCAGACTTCTATTTGCCAGACACTGACTATGTACATTACTCTCATTAGCTTATGTGGGAATACTTATTAATCAAGTCCCTTGTTCCTTAGCTTTTTAAAAAAACCCATTTCCTTCTCATCACTCTTGTAATGCTTTAAGGGGACAGGAGTGCCCATCAGCTTCCTTTTGGTAGATGGCTTTGCATGAAGCAAGTACTAGATAAACAATAATTAAATCTTCTCAAATATTTTGATAGCTAATTTTCTTTAATTTCCATTGTTTCCTGAATGCTGCACTTTTCTTTCTTGGCTTTCTAGAGTCTGAATATAAGTTTACACTTTCTTGTCATTGTTAAAGAAAGAGCTTCAAGTTTAGGTCAAAGGAAACAGATTGCTATGTTATTACTCTGCTTCAGAGCTTAGATTTCTTTTTCTGATCTTTCATCTTTTTTAACTGACAAGATGTAAGGTAAAAGAAATGAACTTGTCAGGGTGCAAAGGAGGGAAATATCAAGGGACTACTAGCATTTTCATCCTTAATCTAAGAAAAGCTAGAGTTGGCCATCAGTGGATGAGAACTTGGGGTCCCAGAAGCTGTCATATGCGTGACTGAAAATTTGCTCTGATCTATACTGGAATTTCATTAACAATTAAGATATGCTTCAAGGAATCCTGTGACAAAAAGAAAATGCAGTTCACTTTGTAGTTAAGCGTCTGTTCCTAGTCTTGAAAATAGGAATCCTGTTATCCGTCTCTCTGAGAGGGAGTGTCTAGGTTGTGTGTTGTATGAAACGTTGTGTCACAGTGGGTCTGGAAGCCAAATGCTTTAAAACCCACTAGAATTTCCTTACGTTGTTGGTCCTATGTTTACAGTTACTGAATTTGCTTTTCCAGTTGGCAAATAATTTCAAGGTATCTTTAGGTTGTTTGAATCACAAAACAAGAATTAGACAAACCAACAAAATTCCAAACCCACAAATGGCATTAAAACAAAAAGAGTTGTGGGTGTTATTAAATTTTTTCTTTCTTATTAATACTGAGATTTTGGTATTTTTTAATTCAACAGAATATTAAGTTATATTAAGTTTGTAGAATTCTTTAGAAGGGGTTTTAATGGAGACTTATTTTCTTTCTTTAATTGATAAACTTTCTACCATATTTCTGTGAATAGGAGACTCTGCATTTCTAGGTTTTACTAGTTTATACCGGGAAAAAAGATTACTGAAAACGATAGGTGAATTTTTTCTTAAGCAAAAGGAATATACATGAAAATATTTAGAAGTTAACTTGATTTTTAATTATTTTGTTTTTCAATAACTGACATTTGAATACTTTGAAAGATGATTTAAGTCACTTTTTACTAGTAGATGGATCCCTTCAATAAAATGGATGCCAAGTAGAGTCAAGTTCTCAAGGTGACCTTTCTCACCTTCTCTCTCTTTCCTGTCTGTTCTAAATGCTTAAAGTGTCCCTGTAGTTGGTTTTCCCTCTCCTAAACTCTCAACAAATGTACAGACTACCTTCTCTGTGAGATTATTGGTGCTTAGTATTATAAAGTTAAATATAAAATTATGTGGTTTCCAGTAATACAGAATCTAATTAAATGTTTCTCTTCAGAACAGTTCCTAAGAGTTGAGTTCAGTATGTTTCTAAAGAAAATGAAATAATGTATATTAAACATGCTGTTACACAATATCTTGCATTACTGTGAACTTCTTTGACATGCTAGGTGTGTTTACCTAGCATGGGTAAATGATATTGATAATATATTTTTCCTAAACTCCTAGAAACTTACACTACAATATTTTGGTTACTGTTCTGAAAATCCTATGAGAGCGCCAAATGTTATGTTTATTTTAGGGAGAATATCTGTAATCTCTGGAAAGAATTGATTTCCTATGAATTGAATCCTACGAATTACAGGTAGATAATGACCGTGGTCAAAAGCGGTATTCTCCATTCACTATTTGTTATTCAAACAGTTTGTACACACTGGCAGAATTCTAATTTCTAAAGTGAGCCTTGCATAAGTTGAGTCAAATGCTTGGAATATTTATTTAGATGTAATTGTTCAGAATGATACTGACAAATCAGAATTTTGTCCCCATCTACAACATCAAAATTTGTTAAATTTTTGTGATTTTAGTTCTTCATCTTTCACATGTGTTTTTTTTAAAAGGAACTTTCCTTTGTCCTGTTTAATGATTTTATTTTAAAAAGTCTCTGATAGAAGAATCTTAGAAACATAGTTTTGGCACTTTTCCTACCCAGCATTTCAGGTTTCTTTCTCTGTCTGGTCTCTTAAGGGCTCCTGGTTTTGGATTAGGGGGTGGTGCTCCAGAAAGGGGCCCAGTGAGGCTCAGAGTTCTGCCCAGGGCATAAAAAGAGTGTCTGAGTTGGGACCAGACGCCTGCCAGCTAGCCTTATTGCCAAGTGATGTTTGGGAGCTTATTTTTAATCACAGGGAAAAGAGAGGCTGAGGAATCTGGCCTTGCCGGAGGTGCTGTCATACAGAAGCTCCAGGAGAAGTCAGTGTATGTAGAGATAAGGAAAGGATGTCAAAACACTTTTTTCCTAGCAGACTTTGAGGAGTGTGAAATTTCTCTTTGGCTGGCAGAGGCTCATTCTATTAAATAGAAGAAAAGTCATGATTTAGAGACAAGCTTTAAAAGTAATTTCTGCCTGATATTTACGTGCTTGGTCGTATCTCCATTTGCCTGCTACTCTCTGGGCCTCTGGGCCCAACTAGCTTGTTCATTTCAGTCCTCGGTTTACCTGGGTTCAGTGAAGATCAGGAAACTAGATTATTTCTCAGGTGTATTAAGGATTGTGTGTATGAAAATATCATTGAAATACTAAAAGTAATAACCATGTCCTACCCTTTGACTGTCTTAAGAAAGGAATTATATATTAATAAAAGTTGTTGATATTAACTATTACTATCAGAGAAGCTATTCTTTGAACTAATTGTTTACATCCAGGTATTAGTCTAGGTGCTAAAGATACGATGGTGACCACAAGGGCAAATACATATGTACTCCATGCTCTGATGCAAATTCCATGGGTGGAAAAAGGGGCAGGTATTAACCCAAATTGTCACAGTAGTGAATGCTTAATTACAAACTGGAATTGGTTTCCTTTTTTTTAATTTTTTATTGAAGTATAGTTGATTTACAATCTTGTGTTTCAGGTGTACAGCAAAGTGATTCAGTTATACTTACATACATCTCTTTTTTTCAGATTCTTTTCCCTTATGGGTTATTACAAAATATTGAGTCTAGTTGCCTGCACTATATAGTAGGTCCTTGTTGGTTATCTATTTTATATACAGTAGTGTGTATATGTTAATACCAAACTCCTAATTTATCCCTCCCCCCTTTTCCCCTTTGGTAACCATAAATTTGTTTTCTATGTCTGTGCGTCTATTTCTGCTTTGTAAATAAGTTCATTGGTATCATTTTTTATATTCCACATATAAGTGACATATTTGTCTTTCTCTGACTTCACTTAATATGATAATCTCTAGGTTCATCCATGTTGCTGCAAGTGGGCTTATTTCATTCTTTTTTTATGGCCGAGTAATACAGGATTAGTTTTCTGAGGACAAGGAACATGGTTCTATGAGGGCAGTAACCAATGGTTAATTTCCCTCAGGCTAATTCTTGGGCTGCTACCCAGAGAAGGGGGAGTTGGAATTGAGCAGGTGAAGGAGGGGTGGAAGAACACTGCAGATAAAAACATGTAGCTGACTCAGCAGGATGTGGGGAGGAGAGACTGGGGTGAAAGGCTGGAGAGGGGTCAGCTGGCCAGTCACACTGGGTCTTTTGGGTCATTTAAGGCATGTGGTCTTTATCTAAGGACTTCTGGGAGTCAATAAAGGATTTCTAAGCAGAAAAGATCTTTCTGGCTGAAGCTTGGAGAACACTTTGTTATGGGTGCCAGAACTGAAGGGAGACTCTGGTGAAAAGTCCATTGCAATAGTTAGGGAAAAGGTGATGCTCATTTAGATTAGAGCACAATAGAGAGAAATGAATGAAATGAGTAATATTTTAGTAGTCTAATGGGTAGAACCTAGGAATAGGTTGAACATGGAGGTAAGAGAGAAAAGGGGGGAAAGTCAAATGTAATTCCTACCTATGTAACTTTTAAAAACTGTTTTATAGAGGTACAATTTACATGTCACAAAGTTGATTCATTTTTAAGTGTACAACTGGATAAAATTTAGTGTATTTTTAGAGTTGCACTGCCAACATCAGTCTAATTCTAAAACATTTCCGTCACCCTAAAAAGAAACTTTATGGCCATTTTCAGTCACTCCCCTTTCCCATCTCTGGCCCTAGGCAACAGCTAATCTACTTTTTGATCTCTATAGATTTGCCTTGTATGGGCATTTCGTATAAACGGAATCATATAATCTGTTCTTTTTTGTCTGGCTTTTTTCACTCACCAGACTGTTTGAGGAGCATACATATTGTAGCTGACCTACCCAATCTGAAACCTGGTGGGACCTTTCCTTTAGAGGGGCAGCTCCAGAGGTGAGGCAGGGTTGGCAATGAGGAAGGGAGGGATGAGGGAGGTCTTGGACATGTCAAGTGGCAGGTGCCTTTTTTGTAAATTGAAGCTCAAAACATGGATAGAAAGAACACAAGAAAAAAACATGACCTAGGACTGGACCTTGGAGTGTTCCAACATTTTAATAATCGAGTCAGGGATGGATTTGAAGGAAACCATGAAGAAACATCCTTTGAGATTAAGGACAAACAAGAGCAAAATAACATCTCAAGAACAAGGGAGTTGTTAAATGTGTCAGATGTTATAAATTAAGTTGGAGGCCGAAAATGTCCATTGGAGCTATCGTCATGGAAACCGTTGGTGATGTTGGTGGGATCTGTGTTGGTTGACTGTTTCTAGACTGAGTAGGTTACAGATTGAGCATCAAGGAACTGTGAATGTAGGTCACTCTCGTGAAGGAGAAGAAAGATAGTGGAGCGTAGATCTTATACTGTTTTTGATTAACGTGATAGAGATTTAATCACAGCTAAATCTTGACCAGAAGGATCACTACAGGGAAATGGGAAAGCTGTATACTGTAGGAAAGAGAGGAAAATGTGATTAGGCGAGCATCCTGGAAAAGCAGGAGGGATAGGATCAAATGCACCCTTGGAGGAAGAAGAAGATGGACCCCTTCCAGTATCCTGGGAAGAAAATGGGGCTAGATGTGAGCAGATATATGTTTGGTTTTAGGACTTGTGTTTCAGCCATGTTGGCACATCTCGTATTGTTGTGGCTGGTCTGTTCCTCTTAAGGTGGTTGGCTGGATTTAGTCATCAGGCATGACCACAGAGTCGTAGTTGAGTGTACATAGATGCTCCGCAAACCCAGCTTCATTAGCTTGAAACTCACAACCACGTAAGGAAGTGTGTGAATCACACCATCGTTGGCAAAAATTTAGTTTTTACGAACTTACCCTCTATATTCTCATTACTTTCATCCACATGCTCTTATTTCCCTGGGTAGATCCTCTTCCTCCCCCCCTCGGCCCCCCCCCCACAGTAGCTTCCAAGCATTGAGCTATTTTCTGAGACTTCCTTGCTTGGAAACAAGAACTCCACCAGCTTAGTCTAAAGCAGGATGTGTATAACACTGCTGTAAGCACTTCGAATGTTTGAATCAGCATTCGGCTTCCTCAAATCCCCTTACTTTAATCACAATTGATCTACAGATCAAGTTGAGGGAAGAGCTTGGGGATTGGTTCAGACCAACAGCTTCGGTAAATGAAGTGTTTCTCTAGCAAAAAGAATCAACACCACACGCCACAGGTGCAATTATGATCAGGGCAGGATTCACTTTCATTCAATATTGTCCTCCTGCCAGTTTGCAAGTCCATATATTAGCAGACAGTTCAGACCAGAGGCCCGATAAGCACCTATCTTAAGTCTATAGTTGCATTTGGGAGGAATCTTGGTTTCAGTTATCCTTTGTGAAAGTTGGGTATTAGCCTTGCTGTTGGTTAATTCTCCCCCATGGAAGTTTCTTTCTTTGATTTATCATAACTGACCAAAGGGATAAGTTTTGCCACTAAAGAAACCACATGTGATTCAGTGACTACACTGAGTTTAGTGGTTGGCAAAACTTTGTTCTCTGGGGTGAAGACTTTTAAATAAATATTGTAAGTATATTTTAATTATATCTGTTCTGGCACCATCTAGCCAGAGGAAGCAATTTTTCGGGAGCCCATTTCATCTCCCTTGAAAGTTTTGGTTTTAATGTTGAAAAGCTTTTAAGAAGAATAGCTTGGAGGGAGGAACGGAGCAAAGCAGAAGCTGCAGGAGCGTATACGCTGTTTATAAGCAGCATGTAAAAGGCCTGTTTTTGTTCTCAAGCAGCAGGGCGTTATTAATATGTAACAGTGAATACCCTATATTGCTTCTCAGCTATTACTCATTAGTGGGAACATTGCATGATATTGGAAAAAAAAATGTGAATCATGGCAACTCAAAGATCTCATTTTCTCATCCCCCTCCCTCCATGTTTCATTAATGTCCATGCTGGAAATGCAAAACATCTGATATTCTAACTGAATTTTTGTGCAAGTGAAAATATCCAATTGGGAAGGCGTGAACGTTATCTTGCACCACTCAAACCCAAGACAGCGTTAAACAACAGATTAGTACATCATCTTTCATTTTAAAACCAGTTGGCCCTCTGTATCCGTGGTTGGTTGAATCCATGGATGTGGATCCTGTGAATACAGAGCGCTGACACTGGGGCTCAAGCATCTGTGGATTTTTGTATCCATAGTGGGTCCTGGAATCAATCCCCCGCAGAGCCCGAGGATTGACTATCATTGATTTCATGTTTTGGTGGCATTAAGCTATGTATTCTAATAGTATTACTTAGTTTTCAAGGATATTTGTCTTTATCTCTTCTATTGACTGATGTTAGGCTTGTAAGATGTGAAATGCTTCTGTTATGTTTCTAGTCAAGCTGTGTATGCATGAACCAATGACTTTACTCCACTGTGAAGTCGTCTCGGGCATCTTTTTTTTTTTAACATCTTTATTGGAGTATAATTGCCTTACAATGGTGTGTTAGTTTCTGCTTTATACAAAGTGAATCAGCTATACATATATGTGTATCCCCATATTTCCTCCCTCTTGCATCTCCCTCCCTCCCACCCTCCCTATCCCACCCCTCTAGGTGGTCACGAAGCACCGAGCTGATCTCCCTGTTTTACATTTGGTAGTGTATATATGTCCATGTCACTCTCTCACTTCGTCCCAGCTTACCCTTCTCCCTCCCCGTGTCCTCAAGTCCATTCTCTATATCTGGGTCTTTATGCCTGTCCTGCCCCTAGGTTCTTCAGAACCATTTTATTTTTTAGATTCCATATATATGTGTTAGCATATGGTATTTATTTTTCTCTTTCTGACTTACTTCACACTGTATGATAGTCTCCGGGTCCATCCACCTCACTACAGATAACTCAATTTGGTTTCTTTTTATGGCTGAGTAATATTCCACTGTATATATGTGCCACTGAACTTCCCATTATACTACTCATCAAATCTTACTCACTGAGTGTCTCCACCTTGCCTACTAGGCTAGGAGCCTCTTGAGGGCTGGGGGTTATCCGCAGGCTTAGTACAAAGCCCGCATACCACAGCTGCTCAGTTAAAGGATTGGTGATTGATTGAATGCATGCATATGAATGAAATTAAAGCAAACGATTGGGCAAGATCATTGTGAAATTGACGAGATATTGTCTACTTTGGGGAGTGGAGATGGGTAAATACGACCTTTTAAAAATGGGTTAGTTAAAAATAAACCCAAAAACCCTATAATAGGGGTTCATAAAACTGTTATAAAAACTGGTGGGGCCGGGGGAGTAGTGAGAAAGATCCCTTTAGTCATTTAGAGGACCACGGTTCTTGGTGCCTCTGTGGGTGCTTTACCATAAGCTCGGTGACGTCAGGGAACGTGTCTGATTTGTGCACCGGTGCCTAGCACATTAGCTGGTATATGGTAGGTGCTCAGTAAATGTGATGTCTGACGACTGGAAGCAGGAAGACAGTCAGGCATGAAAGTGCTCTGTGGAAAAGTTTACAGGGTTCACAAAATGTGATTACCAAGGCAGACAGAATAAGTCCGTGTGTATAGAGGGGCTTAGTGTCAGAAATAAATTCGAAGAACTCCATCACTTCTGGGCGCTGCCTGACAAAGGCTAAAAGCAAAGGTGCCCTCACTGGCTAGCCTGCAGCCTGCTTGTCCCCTAGATGTTGCTTTTGTGCTGATGGCTGCTTGCATTTAGGTGTCTGTACAAGAGATCTTAGGCTAAGGAGAGGAGAGCTCTCAAAAGCAGATCACAATGGGCTGAGCCCCAGGTAGCAGTGGCTGAGTGTTGTGAGGGAGAGAGAAATGAACTCCCTTTGGGGGGAACCTCTCAAGTTACCCAAAACCAAAGCTTCACTGCGTCTGTCTTGGTTTTTGAAGTCTCTGTGCAAGGGCAGACAGAAGACAAAAAGGAAGGGAAAAAGAAATGTTTAGTCACCTCTTTTCTCGTTCAGAATTAAACAATTTGGATTAAATTACCCTCATTCTTACCATCATTAGAATCTATTTGAATGAATGTAGAACTCCCCTGAGCTTATGGACTTCCTGCTTTGGTATTTTACCTATGAGCAAACACCATCTTGTGCTTTATTTGATGTCTTAACAAATAAAACCTTGTGTTTGAGGGACTGACTCATGTTATTGATGCGATTTCCTTTCTTAACCTTGGCATTGAATAAGTGTGGGAGACGTGATTATTTGTTAGAACTTGCATTCTACTTAATATTTAAAATTTGTTTTGTAAATATATATGTAGGTAAAATATGGATTTAGATACAAAAGAGACTGCAGTGGAATAATGCTTTCTTCTCAGCTGGTGAGAGAGACAGCTACTACTGGTGTTTTATGAGCGTATTAATCCTCACTGGTAGATATAAATGCGTTGGTCTCACATAGCCAATTATAAACATGTTTTATGAGAAGTTCCCCTTCTTCATTTCTGCAGAGCCTCCCTGAGGTAAGAACATCATGGCATAGCTTACCTAAAGCACAGAGAGAACTAGATAACGAGTCCCAGGGTGGGGTGAACTTGGAGATAAGGGCAGCCCATAAAGTTATCCTTCCTACAAGCCAAAGTCATCTTTGTTTTCATTTTATTTTTGGCCATGCCTCACGGCATGTGGGGTCTTAGTTCCCCGACCAGGGATTGAACCCGTGCCCCCTGCAGTGGGAGCTCGGAGTCCTAACCACACTGGACTGCCAGGGAAATCCCCAAAGTCCTTTTTAATCTAAAGACTAGGTACTGTTCAGATCTAAGCAGAATTGTCACGTATGCGTGTGAGCAGGGACAAATTTCGGGACTGCCCTTACCAGCCTGGATCAAAGTGAAAGCTCCCTGAGCTTCAGTGCTCATAATATTTAGTAACGAGCCTTCTTTCACATATACGGTTGACCCTTGAACAATGTGAGGGTTAGGGGTGTCCCCCCTCCACACAGTCAAAAATCTCCACATAACATATAGTCAGCCCTGGGCATCTGCGGATTCAACCGACCGCGACTTGTGTAGATTTGTAGTATTTACAATTGAAAAAAATCTGCCTGTAAGTGGACCCTCGCAGTTCATACCCGTGTTGTTCAAGGGTCAGCTGTAGTATCAAGAACTCTATGAGGTAGATACCTCTCTTTTCATTTTTCTTTTTTTTTTAACAGGTGAGGAAACTGCTTAAACTCCTTCTCAAAGTGGATCTGTAGGCCGTTCGCATATTACTTCGGAGTTTGGTAGATAGACAAAACGTCATGCCTTTCCCCAGAACGGTTTCATCAGAACCTGCATTTTAACAGCATCCCCAGGTGATTTGCAGCAGTGCCCAAATTCACACAGCTTAATAACATGGCAAAGCCAGGACTCAAACAGAGGTATAGCTGGCGTCAGAATCTGCCCTTGGGTGAAATGACTTGCCCAAGATCAGAGTTGGCAAATGTCAGAGATCGAGTTTGACCTCAGCTCAAGAATTTGTGTATTTCACTCTCTCTGTTAGAGTTGTATTCTCTTATGCTACTAGTGACTCTTAATACGTTTCTCCATAAGTTTTTGTTAATTAGAATCCTTAAAGGCTGTGCTGGAAGTTTTCTTAATAGAAAGGGAGTTAGAATTTTAATTCCCACTCCCACCCCTAGTGTCCCTCCCTCTGAATCATCATTACAGAAGAGTGTATATTAAAAATGCCTCCTTGTTTGGCGCTATCTTAAGATCTAAAGAAAGAGAGTGGGACAGTGAAAAGAACATTAAATATAGCTACCTGTCACACGCATGCTAGCTGTGTGCCCAGCAGAGTGTTCATTAATATTGAACACATATGACTTAAATTCAAGAAACAGTATTTCCTACTTTACAGTTTTATCTCTTGTGATTTTTAACACATGGAACCGTTGCCATGTTCGGCTGATCTTAATTAGCTTTAGTTCTCGAAAGATGGATAAGAGGCAGAAAGATAACAAAGATATGAGGGTCTCCTAGGCTGGGGAGGGTATGAGGTCAAGTTTAGAGGGAGGTTGGGTCACACGTTGACAGGAGTTTCTGGCTGGAAGGAAGCAATGGTTATTGATACATTCTCACTTAGTTCTGGTGTT
The DNA here is from genome assembly GCF_005190385.1 of Monodon monoceros. NCBI lineage: Eukaryota > Metazoa > Chordata > Mammalia > Artiodactyla > Monodontidae > Monodon > Monodon monoceros. The sequence continues at coordinate 7,710,165 of NW_021703773.1, read as the reverse complement.
ACGACACTGTTGTTAAAGGGCATTGGCTGTGGACCCAGACACCTGAGTCAAAGCCTGGGTTAGCCATGACCAGCTGTGCAGCCTTGGGCAACTTACATAACCTTTCTGTTTCGACCTTTGTCATATGGAGAGCTAACAGGAAGGTAGCACTGTAAGGGTGATTAAAAGAGCTGATATACATCCTTGCTTGGGCATTGCCTATCATAGATGATCTGTCAATGCTAGCTGTTAGTTTTCAAGCCACCTTGGGAATACCAAGAAGTATTACATATAGTTGCTGTAAAACTATATAGCTAAGGACTCTGGTCATGGTGGTTTTGTTATGGCTCTTTCTCCCTCACAGGAAAGCGGAATCCACCTTCCCCCCACCATTCAGCAACCTGTTTCCCTCCTCAAGTGCCCTCTGCAAATAGAGGAACAACTAAGCCAGACTCACAGAGGCCACTAAGAGATAAAAGAGTCATTGTTCTAGACTGGGTAGGGATGGGATTATATGAACGTATTCAGGATTCAATTACTTGGGAATGATTGGATATAAGGATGTCAGAAAATTAGGGGAATATTTAGAAGACAAAAAGGAAAATGGGTCCTAGTGCCATTGAATGGCCAGAAGCTACTCTGCTAAGCTGGCTTGAAGAGACTAAATCAGTTGTTCAAAAAATAATTTTAAAAAATCAATGAAAAAATTGAGAGTCCGAGTGGCATGTAACATTGGAAGCTCCAGAGAGAAGAAAAGCCAGCATTGAGAATCAGGTGTAAGTCGGGGCTCTTTTGTGACCAGTTTGATGATGGGGGTGTAGACCATCAAGAAACCACTGGGAGGTTTGTGGTGAGGGTCAGTGCAAAAAATAAACTCAGATACTGGAGGATGAGATGAAGCAAATTACAGTGGGTGAGGAGATTGCTGATACTGTCGGAAGCATATGAAACACATCATCATTAGTACAAAATTACCAGCATATTTAAGTTTCTCCAACTTTGCATTAGAGGTTGTCTAGATGACTTTATTTTAAAGCTAAGCCTATTATCCCCCTATGAGATAATGCATGTAAGTAAGGAAGGAGATTTTGCACAGTGGTTGGCTCTCACCCAGATCGCCTGGGCTCAAATGCCTCCTTTTCTGCTCCCTACTAGGTGAATTGAGCAGGTAACTTAACCTCTCTGTGCTATTTCCTAGCAGCCTGAAAGGATTGTTGTGATCATCAAATAAGCTAATATACTGACATGTTTCAAATAATACTTGACATTGAGACGTTTGTTGTTAGATATTGTCAGCTAATATGCTTTCTGCCAACTTCAAGTGGTAGGAGAAAGCCCTGACTCACATGATCTAAATTATAAGAATATTTATTATTCGATGCAACAGAAGTGATTGATCCAGCCATTCATTGAGGATGTCAGAAAACCAGGTACTCTGGAACATTATAATCCTCAGTGAGTTAGCTGAATGTATACTCACGCTGACTCCACTCATGGTAACAAGATAACTGTAGCCGTTCCAGCCATCGCATCCAGACACAACATCGTCTAGTAGAAGAAAGGTCCTTTCTGTGTGAGTGTATCATTTTAAGTCTCAAAGTCCCCTAGCATACTGTCATTCACATCTTAATGGTCGAAATTGTTTCCCATGCCTATTACTGGTAAGGCAAATGGAATTGGAATTATCCTGATTGGCATAAAACATTGCAGAGCCTTGCAAAGGAGAGTGGTAGATGGCGTTCCTCCTCAAAAAGAGGAAGGAGCTCGTAAGCAGTGGTATCCACTAGAGATGTAGGTAGAACTATTCAGCATTGGAGACAAAGAGTCTGAAGTTTGAAGATTTAAATAGTTTGCCTAAGGGACTTCCTTGGCAGTCCAGTGGTTAAGACTCAGAGCTTCCACTTCAGGGGGCACGGATTCTTCGATCCTGGTCGAGGAACTAAGATCCCGCATGCCTCGCAGCTTTAAAAAAAAAAAAAAAAAGCTTGCCTAAGGCCACACGGTTAGAAAATGATGGGCCAGTTGTTGATTATAGAGCTCACAAAGTACAGATTATAACTTACAACCTCATTCAGAGACCTGTTTGCTTTGGGTAGGACTCCTATCTGTTGAGTCTGACAGTGCCAGTGAAGTCATTGCAGGGGATATTATCAGAGGGGGATTCGGAACAGGGCAGCTGTGGTCCAGCACAGGCTAATGACTCTGTAGGCATTCAAGGACTGTGAGATGGAAGGGACCTGCGGATCCCGAGTGGGACAGGCATGATTTTGTGAATCAGCCTTGTTGGAAGAGGACTGTCCAGCTCCAGGAGTAGATGAGGGGCTGCATTGCTTTAACTGATTTATTTAATATTGTCCTGAGTTTTCAGAATCATGTTTTTCAGGTTAACCCATCCCTTTTGAAGGTGGTTTTGTAGGGCTGAGCCTTTTGGGCACCTCTCCATCGGGACCTCCCTTCCCATCAGCCCCTGTTGACAGACCTGCAGTGTGGGTGAAATGCCACCTTTATTGGTGCCGTTAGATGCAGTCTGTCCTTGTCTGTGTAAGAATGGCTTTGGGAACAAGGTTCTGGAGGACGGTGACAGCACAGTCTGGCAGATGGAGAAATTGTCATGGGTCTCAGTTATTGATAAAACACAAATCGAGAAGAAAAATACATAGGAACCTTTCTTTTGGAACTGAGTAGGTTGCAAGGGCTCTGGTTTGATGGAAAAATGATGAAGTTGAAGTCAGAAGCCCTTGTTCTTGTCACTCGCTGGTCCTGAGATAGCAAATTGGGCACTAAAATTTTCTTAGTGAAATGAACTTGATAACGACATCTCCCAGGGCTGTTATAAGAAACCAGTGGGTTAACACAGGTGGGAATGGGGAATGCTTTAAAAACTTGAAACTTGCATCTGGAAACTTCTTGACACCCTGATACTCTGTTTCCTCACTGTGTGGACTGCAGTGCATTTGTAATGCAGTGACCTTGGAGGGTCTTTAGTTCGTTCTGTTTAAAGTTAATGCTTATCTTCAGATGCAGCTGGGAAGAGAAGTTGAAACTCTGACTGAGGTCTAGATCGTTTCAGTTTTTTAAATGGTCTTCATCTGCCTAGGGCCTGACATTCTGACTTGACCAGGGAGCATCAGGAGTTTTCTAATGAGAAAGATTGTCACTCACTGGACGCTGAAAAGAAATACAAAGACAGGGGGAGTTTCTACCCAACCCCTGCCTTTGAGTCTTCTCTTGTAATTACTAAACAGGCAAGTCAAGAGTGAGCCCTCCAAAAAGACAAATGGCACATTTTTTTTTGAAGTCCCGCTGGGAAGTAGAAACTGGTTCTATGTCTTTTCCAACTTTCTCTCAAAAAGAGGATTTCAGAGCAGGAAATGGCAGAAAACAAATTCTGATAGATTGCCAGGTGGCACCATGGCAGGGGCTGTGCCTCTCAGAATGGCAGCCAAGCACTAAGCCCCTTAATTACACACACTGGTGATAAGCTTAGGCTGAGCAGAGAGGGAGAGCGTTGGAAAAGCAAGATGTGGGGCTTTGTCTGTAGTCTAGAAATGAATCGGAGGTATATGGCAGAATTCTGCCACCTTCAGAAAATGAAATATAGCAGTATGCATGCCTCAGATTTGATTTTTGTGAAGCATATTATTAACTCTTAAATAGTTTGAATTAATAATAGCTAATGTCTGAAATACAGAATTAGTTACTTAGATTCTTGCCACCGTTCCTTAAGGTAGATATCATCAACTCCATCTTAATAGGAGGAGGATATGATGCCTCAGGGAGGCTAAGGGACTAAAATTGTGCAAGTTCAGGTGGTGTCTGGCTGATGACACATGCTCTTTCCTCCTATTTAATACTGTGTCGTAGGATAAAGGTCTATACGCAGAAATTACGTAGACCCAGGGAAGTTGTGTAGGGTGGAGTGTGGGGGCAGGAGGGAGTAATCAATATCCCAGGAGGAGCACAGCTTCATTTCTTGTGGATTGATCAAGGAAAATATATTTCTTATTGTGTCAAAGTAGTAGGAACAAGGGCAAGTGGCCTTCATGGGAAACAGGGTGAGGCACCAGGGCCAAGAAGTGGGAAGGGAGGTCCAGGAAAGGGTACAGATGAGTAGGGCCCTGCTGTTAGAAAGGGAACACAGTGCCAAATATAGAGCCTGTGTAAAGATCTGTAGCTTGGCTAGCTTGCTAGGGGAATTAAGAATTTTTAATTTAACTTTATTTTTTTAATAAGAGCACGGTTGGTTTACAATGTTGTGTTAGTTTCAGGTGTACAGCAAAGTGATTCAGTTATACACATATTCATTCTTTTTGAGATTCTTTTCTCATATAGGTTAGCACAACAGAGTATTCAGTCAGTACAGTTCCCTGTGCTATAGAGCAGGTCCATGTTGGTTATCTATCTTATATATAGTAGTGTGTGTAAGTTAATCCCAAGCTCCTGATGTATCCCCCGCCCCATGTTTCCCCTTTGGCAACCACAAGTTTGTTTTTAATATCTGTAAGTCTGTTTTCTGCGTTGCAAATAAGTTCATTTGTGTCATTTTTAAAACTTAGGTTCCACGTATGAGTGATACCATATGATATTTGTCTTTATCTGACTTACTTCACTTAGTATGAAAATCTCTAGGTCCATCCATGTTGCTGCAAATGGCATTATTTCCTTCTTTTTTATGGCTGAGTAATATTCCATTGTATATAATTGAGGCAGGTGTGGCTCTTGGAGACCCTGGGACATAGCACATGCTGAATTTCTTCCCTTGTATTCTTCCCCCGGGCTGGATACTTTCCCCAACCTTTCTCATCAGCTCCTAAGTTGAAATAGGCATCATTGGTTGCGTGCTTGCATGTGTGCACACCTGTTACCAGTTAGCAGCTCCTGGTTCTGACTCCTTTAGGGAAAATAAAGCCTCATTGTTGAGGCTGTGACAAATAGCCTCTTACAACCTCTGCCCCGTGTGGTTGCCTGGAGCCCAAGAAACACCACCATAGGTTCACCAGTGAACTGAAACACAGACAGTTAGCCCAGCATCTTGGCTTGGCAAGACAAGTCAGGTTTGCAGTCTACTAATTGGAACCCAGTTCCTTGTTTTTTTCAAGAGGTGATTTTTGCACTGTTTTTGGGTCTGTGGTTCACAGAGGTCCTGCAAAACTTCCTTCTGATCACCTGGCCTGCTCTTGCCACTCTCAAGGACTTAACGGGAATATTGATGTATACCAAAGATGATACACATACATCAATGTCTGGTATTTATGTAATGTCACACTTAAATTATTAATTCATTCTTGACAGGGACAAATGTACTGTAAAATTTACCAATTGGGACTAATTGATAGAAAGGCCGATTATATAGTGAAGTCTCTATTCACTGGAATCCGACTAGCAAGACCTCAATTCGTCAATTGTTGAGTCTTCATGTGTAAGAGAATTCACAACTCTTAGGAAAATCAAGCTTTCAGGGACTTTTCCTCTCAGAAGTGATTTCTAGATTATTCCTTAGGGTCAATATATGAGCAGCGCCTCTTTCACTGAACTCTGATCTTTCTCGGTAACCAGGCTTCATGAGGTGCTGTAAAACCCTGAGATGCCAAGAAAATAGATGAGTCTTGTGTAATTCTTATTGACATGATTTCTGGCTAATTCTCATTGTCCCAGTGTGCAGAATGATGATCATAACAATAGCAAAAACACTGATTTCAATACCCTGAATACAATAATAAGCATTTTATATGGTTTAAATTCTAGTTTTCGCAACCACCGTAGGGAGGAAGTTCTAGGTTTACCCCTATTTTGCATGTAAGAAAATGGAGGTTTAGGTGTTAAATTACTGAAGGTCTCACAGTGATATGGGGTTATCTGAATCCAGGCTCTCTGACTCCAGAGCTGATTATGCCAGAATCTTCTGGGCCTCTGACTCTTAGAAGGAAAAGGAGACTGAGAGGAAATGATTGCCTCCTCATCTGATGTGCTTTGGCAGAAGATGGACAATATGTTGATAGAAGTTCAAGCATCTGAAGGATGTTGAGATAAGGTTATATTTAAATTTCATTCCAACTCTGAGATGCTATAATTCTAACCGGAAATCACACCTGACCAGAACACCTCACCCCCCCATACAATCTCAACTATTATCTATGTACTATGGTAAGGCAAGTTACAAACATATAGCATAAATTAAAAAGACATTTGATAACTTTCTCAATTCATAGCCATGCAAATAGAGTTGAATTCTCTGAATAGATTACTAAGTGGATTTACTTAGCCCTCATGTAGAATGGAGGCTTCTGAAGTCCTTGAAAGATAGTTTTTAAACTAGTTTCAACAGTTTCTTCCTCCAGTCTTATTTACATTTTTAAAATTTACTTGGCAAACTCTCCTGTTATAGAAAATTTAGAGGTGTATCTGTATAAAGTATCATCATTTCTAATTAGGGTATAAATTTAGGGATACTCTACTGCAGAATGTGTACGTCTACTAAGTTATTGAATGTGAGAGCAGATTGCGGATGTGTTTGCACTGTATCTCAATTCACCATGTATTCTGAGGACTCGTTACTCAAAGACACACAGAAAAAATGAATAAGGGAAGGAAGTCTGTCTCTCCACATATTAAAATATTAAAAGAGTAATTGGGCCTGAGGTCACTTCGTTACCTGGCTGCATTAACCTTGGTTCTTAGAAAGTTTTACCATTATCTATTTTAAAAAACTAATTGAATTTACTGAGAACTTAAATTACATTTCGTCCCTTGCAATTTATGCGGTAGGATTCTTATAATCTGACCAAGAGCAATTTCTTGAACTTTGGAGGGTATTACAATCTTTTTTTTTAATTTAACTTTATTTTTTATACAGCAGGTTCTTATTAGTCATCCATTTTATACATATCAGTGTATACATGTCAATCCCAATCTCCCACCACCAACACACCCCCGCCACTTTCCCCCCTTGGTGTCCATACGTTTGTTCTCTACATCTGTGTCTCTACTTCTGCCTTGCAAACCGGTACATCTGTACCATTTTCCTAGATTCCACATATATACATTAATATACGATATTTGTTTTTCTAACTTGGCTTCACTCTGTATGACAGTCTCTAGGTCCATCCACGTCTCTACAAATGACCCAATTTTGTTCCTTTTTATGGCTGAGTAATATTCCATTGTATGTATGTACCACATCTTCTTTATCCATTTGTCTGTTGATGGGCATTTAGGTATTACAATCTTGAGGAGAAACAGTGGCAAATTATTTTAGTTTCTTTCTTAGAGTGACTCATTTAAGGTGAGGACTGTCAACCTTTTTCTACCCTTTGTTGTCTTCCACTTCACAAACCTAGATGATTAAGAACTGTTTTTCTCTTAGTACCTGCTTTTCCCCATATTTCCCTTTATCATTCAGGATAGAATAGCTTTCTAGAGCTGTTTGGAAATCATCCTTAGCATCCTTAGCAGATCCTTCTATCAGCTTTCATGACTCAATAAGGAGAACGTACAAGGTTTGCAGCCTTACTGAGCCAGAGTCTCGTCCAGGTACTTGGGATTTGCCAGTGACCTAGAGACAGGTCCCTGCCTTTGTGTACCTGACATCCTAGTAGAGAAGCAGGAATAGACTATGCTTTATAAATAAGAAAAGTGATCTAGAAACTTAGAAGGTGAAAATGCTATGGAAAAAGGGAAAGTCAGGCCATGAGGGAGTGAAGAGGGACATGGGTTTCAGGATTAAACAGGGTCATCAGGGTTGGCCTCAGAGAAAAGGTAACATCTGAGCCGATGTAGAGAAAGTGACTAGCTGCCATCTTGCCTCCCTGCGTGTGTGTGCCTTATCTCAGCTGGTCTGCCCGAGACCCCCTGAGCGCCAACCCTAGTCCCCCGCGTGGGCCCATTTCCGCCCCAACAAGATACAAAAAGGCTCTGGACACCGGCATGGGAGGAGGATGGGAACGAGGGTGGGAAGTGCCCGGAAGGAGCGAGACAGGGAGAGACAGGGCAGGAGAGGAAGGCAATGCTACGGACAGGCGCACCCACTCAGGCTGACTTTTGGGGTCGAGGTCGGGCCAGGGGTGGCCGCCCTGGGGGCCAGGCGATGCCGTCTCTTGTCTCTTCTTCCACCTCGCGGCGGAACCCGAGGACAGGAGCCTCAGAGGAAAGAAACGATCATGCGCCAGGAGAAACTCGCCAAACTGCAGGCACAAGTGCGCACGGGTGGGAAAGGAACAGCTCGCAGAAAGAAGGTGGTTCATAGAACAGCCACAGCAGAGGACAGAAAACTTCAGTCCTCTTTAAAGAAGTTAGGGGTAAACGATATCTCTGGTATTGAAGGGGTTGCATATGTTCGCAAACCAAGGAACAGTGATCCACTTTAACAACCCTAAAGTTCAGGCATCTCTGGTAGCGAACACTTTCACCTGCACAGGCCATGCTGAGACAAAGCAGCTGACAGAAATGCTCCCCAGCATCTTAAACCAGCTTGGCGCAGACAGTCTGACCAGTTTAAGGAGACTGGCTGGAGCTCTGCCCAGTCTGTGGATGGAAAAGCACCACTTGCTACTGGAGAGGAGGAGGTTGATGAAGTTCCAGATCTTGTGGACAATTCTGATGAGGCTTCCAAGGACGAAGCAGACAATTGAGTCAGCTTCTGAAGAGGATAAATCTTGAAGTTACTGGGAACCTGCTATTTTATATTGTGACTGCTTTTTAAAATTTTGTTTACGGATCCGATAAAATCTAGATCTCTAATATTTTTAAGCCCAAGCCCCCGGACACTGCAGTTCTTTTCAGTTTTTGCTTATATACAATTCATTCTTTGCCACTAATTAATTAAGGTGAAGAAGCCTGGGAATAAAGTTTGAAACAAAGGTTAATGAAGTTCTTTGCCTGGTTTTTTTTTTTTTAAAAAAAAAAAGGAAAGTGAGATCATGATGATGACTCCTCTGTCTGGAAATGCCAAAGGTTCGTAATCTCGCTCAGACTCAAACTCAAAAGTCCAGGGACCTAAAAGGGCCTGCATGTGTGCTGTCGCCATCCCTTCCTTATTCTCATCTCCTCCTCTCCACCCTTTGCCGCCTCCCCACCCTCCCCCATACACACCTCTCTCCACATTTGCTTCCTATGGTTTGTCTAGTATTAAAGGCACACTCTCACCTCATGACCTTTGCATGTACTATTCCCTGTGCTTGAAATGTTCTTTCCTAAATATGCATTGCCTTCTTACCTCCTTTGCCATCCTAAGCCCTTCTAGCCACACTGTCATCAATTGTAATTCCCTCTTTACCCAACAATCTCTTCCCTGCTCTATTTTTTTCTACAGAACTTTGTCATCATCTAACATGCTATATATTTTTAAATATGTTGAAAATGTGTATATTGTCTGTCTCTCCCTGCCCTAAAAATGTCAACTACTTGAAGGGGAGGGATTTTGTCTCCTGATACTCAGTATTTCACTCCTAGCATGGTGCATGGTGCATGAAGCAGAGAAGGCATCAGAGAAATTGTCCTTGAGCCACTGAATGGTGTTGTGTATAGTGGTTACTTACCTGTTAAATAGGTTCTTTTAAGACCTCTGAAAAGAGTTTGCTTTTTAAAACTAGACAATGCATGCAACTGGTCATTTTGTTTACATCATTCACTTAACATTTTTAAGCATTGCAAAAATACACTTCACCGACGGATTGCCTAAAATTCCATTTGAGGAAATTGGAATCAATTGCTTATCATTACAAACACAAGCCACATAAATAAGAAATTTATTGGTGAAAAGGGTGTGGGGGTAGGAAGAGCCTCCAAGTTAAAGAAAGTAGATCGAATTAATTTGTTTAGTATTAATTTGTTCAGTATGGTGTTTCAGTAGAACCCTCATTCCCCACCTGTCCTTCAACTGGATCCATCATGCATCTCAGCAACCAGGTGACCTAATAAGGAAAGAATGGTTGAGCAATTCATATGCAAAACTGTGGACCTGGAGTGCTGGTGTGCAATCCTCTCTCCATCATTAACATGCTGCAGACCCTTTTAGCTTCCCCTGCCATCACCTGCCCACCTGCCAAGCTCTTAGGGAGTGAGCAAACGAGGGCTTTCGAGAGAAACCTTGAAGAGACATTATCAGAACACCAGAGTGATCCAGCTGTGCATCACAGAGCAGATGGAACTTGTTGCAACCAACCAAGAAGAGTCAAACCCGACATCCATTTCCGGGCTGGCTTGTGCACAGTATCCTAATCTGAGCAGATAAGCTCCCGTCGCTGGGAACAAGGTAGTGGTAGAAAATGGTCTTTTGGTTCTTGCATCCCGACCTGGGAGATGCTACTAACCAAGTACAGCTTTTAACGTGCCTTTACTTTGTTTGAATGTAACATTTCTTTGGCTTTAAAAGTCTGAAAGTATTTTCTTCTTCTTTAGTGGCCATTCAAACACAAAGCGAAATCAACATTTTAACATTCAGATAAGCAAGGAGTTCGTTTGGAGTTCGTTTACAGTTCGAGATGTGGAGGACACTGCTTTTGTGTGAGAATATTTGAAATTTCCACGAGTTATTGCACATTCATTCCTGGAGTTTTCATTGCAGAAAATTGCCAGAAGGAATGGATTTTGTCTTCTTCAGCTGGCAGAACAATTTTCCACCTGTCGCCCAAATATTTGATGAGAAGGATTATGTTGCCGCCTCTGAAAGTTTATACTGTGGATCCTTCGGAAGTGAGGAGGTCTAATGAAACTACTACCCTGATATCAGAGTCCAGCTTGCTAAAGCATCTGTGAAGCTGTGGATGGATTTCTGATGGTTAGGGCAATTTCTGAAAGACTAGCTTCAGTGATGCGCACACACACACACTCTCAACCGGCTGCATGGCAAATGATGTTTTTCTTTTTTTTTTTTTTTTTTTTTTTTTTGCTGTAACAATATTCTTGTATTCAGCGGAACTCTTGTGTGGCCTCGCCAAAGATCTGCATTAATTGCCTGAAATTATTGTTCATCTTCCTGGTAAATGGAACCAAGAAGGAGCACCGGTCCATGGCTATAGATGAAATTGTCATTTGATTTCAGGTTCGAGTAATGTATTGTCTCCGTTGAGTTTTACACTCCTCTGTTGTTGGATAGGTATCTTCCGCATAGTACAATCAGCAGAAACATTTCAAAATTCCGTGCGTAATGGCAGCAACCTTTTAACCTGTCAGAATAAATATAAAACTGTTTTTCCCTTGTTGCTTCCAACACTTTACGGACTTCATAAGTAATAATATTGCAGCTGTCAGAAGAATTTTTCTGGAGCATAGATTTTACTGTGCCGTGTCAGGACTCCACAGTTGCCACAGAGGAAAGGCTAAAATTCTTGGGCTGGCATTCCTGTCCCTGGTTAATGAGGCTCTGACTTAGCTATTTTCACTTATTTTTTATGCTCCCATGTACCTTACAAGTGAGTGAAACTGAGCTGTTATTTCCTACGCATTCTTTGTAGATTTCCTAATCCCCATACTTTTGTCTGTGCTGTTTCTCATCTTTATCAAATTCAAATTTTACCTACCCCTCATTACCTAACTCAAATTCTACTCTCCCCAAAAAGCCTTCCAAAAACTATGCAGCTAGAGATAATATATTACTTTCTGAACTCAGACCACTTCATAGACATGGTTTATGAAATCTTTCCATTTGTTTTTTATTCCTATCGGTTGCATACAAATCTCGAATAAGATAGATTCCATCGTTAAAAGCATTTTGTTGTGGTGTTAACGTGAACATGATAGCCTTGCTCCAAACAGAATTGCGTGTTTCTCTTAAAGTCTGCTCCGGTTTGTACTGGATGTTGGTACAGTTGACACTTGAATCCCACAGGTTTGAACTGCGTGTGTCCACTTATACACAAAATTTTTTTCGATAGTAAATGCTGCAGTGCCACATGATCTGTGGTTGTCTGAGTTGGCAGGTGCAGAAACTGAAGATACAGAGGCAGTGCTTCAGTGGGAGGCAGACGCAAATTATACCTGGATTTTCAATTTCACAGAGAGTGGGCGCCCCTAGCCCCCATGTTGTTCAGGGTTCAGCTGTACCTCTCACAGCTCATTAGTGTCAGCTGACTGGCACTGGCGTTTTGCCACCCCAACAGAGCTTCACCAATCTGCAGAAGCCACTGTGTTGATCATAATCTTTCCCATATGATATTTTCAACTGATGGGAACAACAGCGTTCACACCAGGAACACCCGAGACAGAACCGAATAGCTCATCATAAATCAACCCTTCAGCTCTCTTCCTCGCTCTGTCTCTGCTGCCCCCCCACCCCCCAGATGCACCTACCCAGACCTTCCCCTTCAGGCTCAGCCCCTGCAGGGGCTGCTTCCTCCTCCCTCTATCTGGGCACAAATCCTCGGGGATACCTTTACTTTGTGCATCCCAAGAAGAGCTGTGCCATCCTGTGTAAGCGGCGGCATGTAAGTGTATAAAGAGTCCCAGGTTGGACATGCCACGTCTTTTTCGAGTGTTAATTTTACTTGAAAGTATGAGGTCATTATTTTTTTGCTTTGGTTTTATTCACGAGATGTATTATAAAGCAAAACTCAAAATTTGGCTGAATTTTACGATGCAGTAGATACCAGAGAGATGTCTTGTTCACGGTCCTGCTATTGTTTTCGCCGACACTCTTTAGAGATCTTACATTCATTCTTCTCTGCCAGCAGGATGATTTCAGTACAATAATTGAAGACTGTGATGCCATCTAGCCTCTTTAGTTGATTGATTTTTGTCCCCTCTCTTTGCCTTATTTTCTTTTTTAAAAAAATTTATTTCTTTTTGGCTGTGTTGGGTCTTCGTTGCTGAGTGCAGGCTTTCTCTAGTTGCGGTGGGTGAGCTGGGATTCTCTTTGTTGCGGTGCGCGGGCTTCTCTTGTTGCGGAGCACGGGCTCTAGGTGTGTGTACGGGCTTCAGTAGTTGTGGCTCGTGGGCTTAGCTGCTCCACGGCACATGGGATCTTCCCGGACCAGGGATCGAACCGTGTTGGCAGGTGGATTCTTAACCACTGTGCCACCAGGGAAGTCCCTTTGCCTTATTTTCTAAGATTTTTTCTTTACTTCTCCCCCAAACCAACGGTTCTGCCCCAGCTTCATAAATGTGCCTACCTTTAACTTCTCTGTTTGAGGCAGCAGAAGGCTAATAGAGCGTCTAGATTGTCATGCAGTTTGGGTCAAAGAATTTGGGACCCAGATTGATGGATGGAAAAGAGTGGAAAGGGTAGGACCTGGTTCTTGCTGGGGTCATGGCAGTTCTGTAATAAAGCAGATCTTAACATGGGGGACAATAGGGATTTTTTTTTTGTTTCCATTCTCTTTTAAAGAGAGGGAAGTAAGATCGGGAAGGTACACTTACTTGTTTGTGTGTGGATCTGTGCTTCTCTACAGCTGGGAGAGATTAAGAGAGGGGCTACCATCCGCTGAATTTTAACCTAGGGTCCTAGGATGCTGTAGATTTGTAGAGCAGTTGGGGGTGTGCAGTACTTTCAGCAGTTCACAAAGCATAATGCAAAGTGTGCCTTTACTCACGATGCATTTTTCTGCTTTCGGCTGGAATTTTTGAAATTTGGTAGAATTATATTGGTAATGATGGATTAATCAGAGATTCTGACTGTTGTTGTCTCTGAGAATTTTTAAAAATACAGAAAAAGCAAACGCTTGTATACCCATCTTTCACCCTGCTGTTTCTTAGTGATTGATCATAAGTAGTAGTATTTTCCATATCCGCTTGATAGATTTTTTAACAAGAGAAATAAGTAGTACGGATAAAATTAAAGTGCTTTTTCTTCCAAACCCCTTTCCGTCTTCTTTCCCTTCGCCATCTTCCCAAGAGCAGCTTCTCTCAATAATTTAATAGCCTTCTATTTTATTTTCATATTTTAGCATACATCTTATATACTTGTGAGTACATAATTTTCATTGCATTGCTTTATGACTATAATTTATAAAACTTTACAGAAATGGACTCCTACAGAATATATCCTTCTGTAACATGTTTCATTCTTTTCTCCTCTCATGTAACATAAATTGAGATGTATCCATGTTGGTAGATCGATTGATGGTCCCTGCTGACTACAGTATAGTAGTTTATTCCATGAATACGCCTTATTTGATTTGTTCTACTCTCATTAGATTTTTTTTTTTTTTTCTAGAAAGCATCTAGAGCATACTTAATGTGTGCTTATCTGGGCTCATGTCCTGATGGAAGTTTCTATATTTCTTTAATTACTAAAAAGCAGTGGGGGAAATTATTTAACAAATGTCGTTTGCTAGGCAGAATCCTTTAAATCGTGGACTCCAAAGGATTTGGATGCCATTGATGTAATGCACCTCTCTGCCCATGAGCAGGGCTCAATTTAAGTCCTCTTACAGATTTTCTCTCTACTCTACCCTTTGAAAAAATACCAGAGTATGGGTCCGCAAATCCCTTTGGTTACATATTTTAGTTTCTCCAAACACTAGAGTTCAGAAGTTTTTCGTAGCATTTGACCTACATTCCTACTTCTGTCATTGAAGCCCCATTGCCTCTTGCTTTCTCCAGAAGTACTGAAGACCAGGTACTTGACTCCAGTCTTAAAATAACCCTTTCTATCCCAATATGCTGATTTGAAGTTCTTTTTTCCCTTAGCCTGCAGGAATGTGGTCTCTTTAAATCCTTCTCCTAGGATTTCTTCCCCTAGATCATTTGGGTAGTTTTAATGCAGGCCTTTTTTAGATTTATTTTTATCTTTAGTTTTATAGTGCTTAAAGCTAAAAAAAAAAAAAAATCTTATGATGGGCTTGAACAGGACTGAAGAGATCATCTCATAGCTTTTATATGTGACTTCTGTGTTTATACTTATGTATATATGTATTTGTCTCCTTATTCAGGAAATGATATATTGTGTTCCTTCTGCTTAGCAAGCCTTACACATTTACAACACACATATACTCACACTCACACACACACACACACACACACACACACACTCTCATAGTACTGCATGGCTAGATTATACTTAGCATGTGGCCTATTAGGTTGGCCAGTTATGCCTTTTGATATGTTGCACAAAGACAGTTGTTACCGTTTTTTACTATTTAGGCATTTTAGTTGATTAAAAAAAAAAGGGGGGGGGTGACTAGAGCATGCCAGAAAATGTGTAAAGAAAATTCATAGCAGGATTGTTTTCAATAGCAAAACAAAACAAAGTATAAAATGGCCATTCACAGGAGAATGGATAAGTAAATCATGATGTAGCCACACAATGGAATACTTCGATGAAGTGTATGAACCTCAACCACATACGTTGGCAATGATGAATTTTAAAAACAATGTTGAGGGCAAAAAGCAATCAGAAGAATAAGAATGGCCAATAAACATATGAAAAGTGGCCAGAAGCATTAGCCCTTAGGGAACTACACATCACAACCATGAGAAACTACTTCATATTAACACTAGGATGCCTGTATTCAGTAACAAAGCTAATAAGAATAAGAGGATGTGGAGAAATTTGAATCTTTATACATTGTTGGCAGAAACGTAAAATTATACAGCCATTGTGGAAAAGAGTTGGTTGTTCAGAGTTAAGCGTAGGGTAACCATACAACTCACCAATTTTACTCCTAGAAATACCCGAAAGAAATGAGAACATATGTCCGTGCAAAATCTTGTTTATAAATGTCCATAGAAACATTATTTACAGTATGAAAATGTCCCAGATATCCATCAACTGATGAATGGATAAACTATGGTTTATCCATGCAGTGGAATATTCCTTGATAATAAGGAAGGAAGTCTAGAGATACGCTACATGGATGAACCTTCCACGCAACACAAACGATCACATACTGTATAATTCAATTTACGTAAAATGTCCAGAATAGGCAAACTTAGAGAAAAATTGGATTAATGATTGCCAGGAGCTGGGGTCAGGGGAAGAGGAGGAGTAGCTGTTAATGGGTACAAGATTTCTTTGGAGGGGGGGTGATAAAAATAGTCCAAACTTAGACTGTAGTGATAGTTCCACAAATCTGTGATTTTACTGAGACCACTGAATTGTATACTTCAAGTGGTGGATTTTATGGAAGGGGAATTCTATCTCATTTTATGGAAGGGGAATTCTATCTCAAAGATTTTTTTTTAGTCAGAAGAATGAGTGTACTCTTCCAATTTTTATAAAGTTCGAAACCAGTCAACTAAACAATACGTTGTCTAGGGTTGTATACCCATATGGTAAAAACATAAACAGAAAGGGGGAAATTATCTGAAAAAAGAAGGGAAAAAAACCAACAGCACAGACTGGTGGTTGTTAGCACTGAGCTTCAGATGGTATCACAGCAGAAAATTACAGAGCCATGGTGTTGGGAATATTCTGTTTTCTTAGGTTGGATCGTGTGTTCCTTTTACTGTCATGCTTCATTTCTGATGTTTACGTATATTTTAATCAGTGTGTATTACTAAAAATTTTATCTGCATCAAGTACTTTATAGTAAAATTCTGAATGCATCCTTCTCTGCCTTATGAAGAACCTATATTGTTCCACTAATGTAACACGTGCTCTGTTTATACTGTTTCCATTCCCTTAAAGAGACTAGTAGGGAGGGCCTGTCGGTGGGCATCCAGTAGACGTGGCCCATTGCTTAGCTGGCACATTAATGAGCTTTAGGTTGTACAAATCTGAATTGTTATGTATTAGAAAATGGAGGGAATGCAAATTGTTTTCCCTAAAAGTCAGTTTTGTTGTTGTTTTGCCCTTTAAGAAGGAATAGGCAGGGGAGGAATAGGTGAGGGTAAGAAGTGAGAGAAAAATGACAAAATTACGTGGGGGAGTAGACAAGTTATTTTCATGAAAACGGAAATCTGATACCCAATTTATATTATGTTTTCCTGAAATTTAAATGCCATCCAGCTCTGGGGACATTAATATAATCCTGCTGTCTAACAAAGACTTTGTGTAAGTAAACTTGATTGAGCATTTATTTTTAATGTTTTGATGGTTTTTTATTGATATAGTTTACATATAACATATTTCAGTTGTACAACTTAATAACTTTATATTTGTATCTATTGCAAAATGATCACCATAAGTCTAGTTAACATCCATCACCATCATAGTTACAAATATTTTTTCTTGTGATGAGAACTTTTAAGGTTTGCTCTCTTAGCAATTTGGAAATGTGCAATGCAGTGTCATTAACTGTAGTCACCATGTGGTACATGACATCCCCAGTGTTTATAAGTAGAAGTTTGTACCTTTTGACCCCCTTCATCCATTTCACCCATCTTCTACCTCCTGCCTCTGGCAAACCCCAATCTATTCTCTGTATCTGTGAGCTCAGTTTTTTGTTTGTTCGCTTTGGTTTTTAGATTCAGCATACAAGGGAGATCCTAGAGTATTTGTCTTTCTCTGTCTGACTTATTTTCACTTAGCATAATACCCTTAAATTTCATCCATGTTGTCATAAATGGCAAGATATTCTTCTCCATTTTGGCTGAATAATATTCCATTGTATATGTATATGCCACATTTTCTTTGTCTATCTGGCCATCAATGGACACTTAGGTTGTTTTCATATATTGGCTATTTTAAATAATGCTTTTATGAAAAACATAGTTTTTTGAGTTAGTGTTTTTGTTCTCTTCTGATAAATACCCAGATACTGCTGGATCTATTTTAAAGTTTTGAGAAAACTCCATACTGTTTTCCATAGTGGCTGCACCAATTTACATTCCCACCAACAGTGCACGAGAGTTGCCTTTTCTCCACACCCTCAGCACTTGTTATTTGCTCTCTCTTTGATGATAGCCATTCTAACAGGCATGAGGTGACGTCTCATTGTGGCTTTGATTTGCATTTCCCTGATGATTAGTGATGTTGAGCACCTTGTCATGTACCTGTTGATCATCTCTATGTCTTCTTTGTAAAAATGTCTATTCAGGTCCTCTGCCCATTATAAATAGGAATTTTTTTTTTTTTTTTTTTTTTTTTGCTATTGAGTTGTATGAGTTCTTTGTATATCTTGAATATTAGCCGTTTATCAGATATATGATTTGCAAGTTTTTTTTATTTGGTAGGTTGCTTTTTCATTTTGTCGATGGTATCTTTTGCTGTGCAGATTTTTTTTTTCTTTTTTAAGAAATCATGGAAAAGAGCTATGTTTTAGGACTGATTATGTCAAGAGGAATGGCATCAATGACATAGAGACTTAGCTGATAAACTAATTTAGGGAGAGGGGAGAAAGAGCTAAGAAAATGCTCAGTCTCCCCGACTTCTCCCATAGGTTCCTTACAGATATTAGCAGTAGTTGATCTTAATTTGTAATTTCCAACCCCACGAATGCACTCAGTTTGGTAGGTGAGAACCCCGTTTGAAATCCCTTTTGAATCTTAAAAAATAGTAGTGTATCCCTGGGTTACATGACTATTCCATCTGAAATATCCCTATTGACCTCTTTTATACGTCTTTCTGTTTTTATATGCCCCCTTTTCAAAATCGTAAAAGTTACGTGACATTTTTAGTGGCTGCTCTAAGGTTGTGACACACTTATCTAAATTGCATCTCATCAGCACTTTAATGAACAAACTCTTTATTAACCCAGCCTAAATCGAAATGTTTTTAAAAATTAGAGCAGTGATCAACCATCAGGCTCTGTGTGCTTAGCTCAGATGTTAAAACTTCAGATCCCCTGAGGAACAATTCACATGATTGTTGGAGTATCCAAAGTCTTAAATCCATTCCCCATGTTCCCCATCCCCCAAGACACTGTACCCAACACCCCCACTAACCCTAATATCCTCATATAATATCTGCTAATTCTGATAATTAACATTTTAAAATGTTTATTTTGTTCTGTGGCTATTTTTGGAATAAATGCTGTGACAATGCTCTAGCTAACTGGCATGGTACTTGGATGCCTAAAATCAGATTCAAGGAATCACTTCTCTAATCAGTGTTGCACTCACTTGGCAATAATCTGATCCAAACTCAACTCTCCTAATCTTTGATGAGCTCTCATGTGGAGCCAACTCTCAATTCCCTCAAAGAGAGACGTTTCACTTGCCCTTTTTCTGATCAGTGGAGCCCTCACAGAACTCCAAGAGTTTTCCAAGATGATTACAATGAGCACCGCGATTGCAACCAATTCCTAAAATGCCTTGGGATATTTTTACCCTGCAAGCTGTTTATGCAAAGAGAGGAAGTTTCAACTAGAAGGAATGAAATAGTTTAAGGCATCTTTGGGTTTAAATGTCAGATTTTTTCACTAGAATCTCAGTATTCCATGGTAGAAAGAACTCTGTTTCTTAAGAGAGGTGTTTTCCAGTCCCCTAATCTTGACTCTGCCATTAACCAGATTTGTAAACTTGGACAAGTTACTTAGATTCCAAGATTGGCACTTCTCTCATCTGTAAAGTATGAGTTAAAATGGATGATTTCTAGAATGCCTGCTAGCGTTAACATGCAATGTTCACAAAGATAGATTTAGACCACTCTGCCCCTTTCTGCTTTTTCTATAACAAAGACACCCCAACTATCCATCTAAAGTTTTTTCTTAAGGACATGTGTTTTCAAAAACACAGCACGATGTTGACTTTTACCTTTGCTCTAAGTACTTACAGAAACCTGGTTAAGAGCATTTACCAAGTAATGATTCTTTGCTGTCTACCAGCTTATCATAGTAAAGTATATTAAACAGATCTAGAAAGAGTTCCTTCTTTATCTACTTTTGTGATTTAAGACCTATTTTTACTCATAATGGCATCATTGTTTTGGCTTATCTAGAACATTAATTCACAATCAAGAAAAGCAACCATGAAGAAATATATCACGTCTGTGTCAATAGATAATTATGTATCAATAGATGATTTTTAAGAACTGACAGATCTGATTATTGGAGGGTCCCATGGATAAAATCAAGTTGGAGTTTCAGAGCAACTTCAAAGAACTTCTAAAATTAAAAATGTACTCTTTCAGCTCTTTAACTTGTTTTAATTGGGCAGAGAGGCAATGTGTTACTTGCAAAGTTTTTAGTCATAGTAAAATCCAGTTCAGCTATTAAAAAAGAAAATCTTTTCTCTCCTGCCCTAGAATGTTCATAGAGTCTACAAATATGGTCTTATTTTGTGTGTGTCCCAAATATAAGTGGCATAATTATCTCCATATTTGGCTCATTAAACATTACATTCTTCTGTGAATCACTGCAGCGTGACAATGCCCCAGCCATGAAATAGTTGCCTGTGAGACAAAGGGGAAAAGCACGATTCTGTTCTAGTAGTTTTACCTTTAAGTCTATTGTTGTCATTTGAGAACATTGCTTTGATGTATAATTAATCTCACTGAAATCTAGTGTCTTCCACTGACTAATAGAAAACCCATAATCTGCATTTATGGCAAGCCCAGACCTTCAACCAAACCTGGGGTCCACGTTGATCTTGAAGGTTCGTGTTGTTCCCTGCGGTCATAGGGAGAGTAGTACATTCTTCAGAAAGCGGCTCCTTGAGTCCTTGGACACCAGAGTTATAATAAGAGCGGGAACTTGTCTCATCCATCTCGCCATGTTCTGTAACGCAAGACGCGGCCTCAGAAGCATTTATTACTTTGGAAGCCAAGTGGACTCCTGGGTGGAGGAATACGCCCCCTGAGTTGTTGAGCTTGTCACAGCTCTTTCATCTGGGATTTGTGTGGGGTAGGATGGGGACCTCGGGGTGGAAGGCGAGATGAGTGAGTTATTTTGGTTTTCTGGAATGTTAACATCTTAATCTCTGCAGAATTATTTCTAAGAATTTTAAATGTTGGGAGATGAAGAATTTATTTTGTCTTCGCATATGAAGAAGATCTGTCTACTTTCTGCCATGCAGGAAGTGGGAATTAACCAGGAAAGATAAATGCTTACCTTAAATACGTTGATATTTTACTGAGTACTCAAATGTCCCTCCCTCATTTTTTTTAATGACCTGTGAATGCCCAGTTTGCTCCAGTTAAGTGTTTGCATGTTGTGATATATCTCATCTTTCAATACGCTCCGTGTCTGCCTCCGTCCTATAACCATGTGGCCAGGCACACTAGCTTTCTCCCTGGCTCGGTCTTCAGTCTGAAGAGTAATTCATTACTTTTATTCACCATCGGTCAAAAGTTTGTATGCCTTCACTTTCATCACAGTTTATTCTGGGCTTCTCTTTGTAATGGGAAGTCACTTGGAGAAAAACTTAAAGAAATATGAAACACCTTGTAAATTGTACTCTGAGACCTTGAGTAGTAAACAATTATAGGCTCCTTGGTTACTTTTTTTTTCTTTTTTCCAAATTGAGACTTTTAGGATCTTCTCTTTTCCCTTTAAGGACCTCCAGAGCTATTCTGTTGTCTTGCCAGTGGCTGTTGCATAGAGCAGATGACCAAGGAGGTGGTGTTTTGATTTGAATCCCTCCTATTTGGTGATAATCACTGTACTGCACTGGCTCCTTCCCAAAAGATGGACAACGTCCAGTGAGGTTTACTAGATTTCTGGAATCAACTAGTCATTTTTAGAGTTGACATTATCATCCATTCAGTGGAAAGAATGATTTCCATGTAGGTTTCATGATGCTACATTCCCCACCCCTAAAACTTTGTACACAACCCCCCACTAATCCAAATAACCTTATATACTTCTAATTCTAAAAATTAGCATTTAAAAATATTTTGCTCTGAGACTCAGTCAGATTTGCTTTTTCAGTTTTGCATCCTAGGAATTAGATATTAGTGATGAAATGGTACCATAGCATTTACCTAGGGTTTCTTCCAATGAGCAACTTGTAATGTCGCTTGTTAGCTTCCTCCGGCATTGCTGTGCTTTGTGTACATCGTACTGTCAACTTTAAGCCCTGTCTTAACACTGATTTTTAATGTCTTGACATTGTTGTCTTCCGATAGAGGTACTAAGTGTGCTTTATTTCTGTTTTGCAGTTATGTTGAATCCTAACCCTAATCGACTGTAAACACCTTTGAGAGCCTTTGGGTTGACGGTGCTAGATTTTTTTTTTTTTATTGAAGTATAGTTGATTTACAATGTTGTGTTAATTTCTGCTGTACAGCAAAGTGATTCAGTTATACATACGTATACATTCTTTTTCATGTTCTTTTCCATTATGGTTTGTTGCAGGATATTGAATATAGTTCCCTGTGCTCTACAGCAGGACCTTGTTGTTTATCCATCCTACATATAATAGTTTGCATCTGCTAACCCCAAACTCCCACTCCCTCCCTCTGCCATCTCCCCTTCCCTTTGGCAACCGTAAGTCTGTTCTCTATGTCTGTGAGCTTGTTTTAATGTATGTTAGGGCTACAAAAAAGATAGAGATAGGAGGAAAAACATGATAGTGCAGTGATGTTATTGACCAGGGTTCTTGGCCCTCTTTAATCAATAGAAACTGATCAGAGGCCAGACAAGAAATTCAGGCAAGGCTTTATTGAGGCTTCTGCTGTAGCAAGGGGGAGTGACAACAAGCAACAAGTTCCCTTGCTCCGTCCCTGAGAGGGGCAAGCTGCTTCCTTATATGGGGTGAGGGTAGGGATGTATCCAGGGGTCAGGCCGGAGGAGTGGCTTAAGTGGCTTGCCCACCCCTTTGGGGGTGTTGAGTGCAGGGGGGCATGCACGGTACACTGCTTTTGCTACAGACACCCTGTTTTTGCTCCTGGCTCTTCAGAAGTGGTAGTTGGGTTTTTGGTCTTTTTGTATCTTGTTGTCTATAGTTTGCCCCAACTGCGCATGCACACAGTTATTTTTAGTCCCTTAGAGTTTCTTTGTATTTTGACGCTAGCGGAGATGTTTGTCCAGGTGCAAGCACTGCAGCAAAGGGTCCTGGGTCCCAGCCTGTCTCAACATATCAATACCCATTCTTTCCTCTCCCTTCCTATCCCAACTTACCTAACAAGAACATTGTGTTCCGCTCTGGACTGCCCACTGCTGCTCTGGAAGTCACCTCTGAATGTTGGGGAATGTCTCATTCCTTCTAGAGCACATGGCCGCATTTAATTGATGGTTTAATATCTGCCACCAAAGTACCAACTCTAGTGTTGGTTGTTTCTTTTAGTTTTAAAACTTGTTCCGTAGTAGCCCAGGTAATTTCTGCTCTCCTCACCCAGACCCTAGGTACCAAGATAGCTAAGCGCTTGCTATAGGCTCTAGGTACCTGCAAGCTATCCACCTACTGATGACAAACAGCAAACAGGAACGGCCTAACAGTGTTCACATGATTGATTCATATTCATTTATACATGGAGGAGGAAGCTGAGACAGCTAAATTAAATCACATAAAGCAATTAAACTTCTCTGTTAGAGTGTTCTCTTTCTCCCATTCTTCTTGCTGACAGTATGCGTACCAGGCTTCACCCTAGTGCAATTAAGCTGATTCGGTGATACTAAGCTGCTCAAGTATGTAGTAGGCTTTTTTGTTGTTGCTTTTTTTCCCCCTGAAATTCCTTAAGTCGGATGCCAGATTCTCAAGGTACAACTTCAGGTCTTCTAAATGACGTACGTAAAGCTCTTGTCCAAACGCATTCCAGCAAAGACGAGTGACCTTAACCTTCCAAGAACATCCAGGTCCCCAGTATTGGCCACTGGGTTTCCATCTTAGATAGAGCATTGTAAGGAAAAGGTATGTAAAATTTTCAGGCATTTCTTGAAGTGCTGCCGAATAGACTGGGTTCTTGCTCTGATGGTTTCTTCTTCGCCAACAAAATAATCTTCAGGATGAAAATCTACTACTTTTTCATCCTCTGCCCATCCATCCATCCCTGAGTTGATGTTTAATAATTACAGTAGTGTGCTAACAATAATTTGTTATTTATTGATTGCTTAATATGCCATATAATATCCTAATAGGCTTATAATACTATATTATTCTCTTTCTACATGAAATAATATGAAGGATAAAGTAGCTTAGAGTTAGATTCAAATCCAGGTTTTCTTCCTAATGCATTATATGATCTTAGGCCAGATATCTAACTCCAAAGCCCACATCAGTTTCCTTGCATCAGGCTGCCCCTTGATAAAAGTTATCAGGAGGAACAATATTTTGTGCTTCAATACAACTTGGTGTAAATCTGTTTCCGACAGTGTCTAGCAGCTTGTCTAAGGAGGATGAAAAAAGTAAGCCCCCTCTATTGTACAAGTTCCACCTCCCAATCAGATAACTGTCACATCAGATCAGGATACAGCTTCTATTGTTGGTCACTAGTACCATGTGGTGTATTGTCAGTCTTTACTGAATCCCACATCCCAGCAGGCTCAACTAAATCTGTGTATTAGGAAAAATAACAAAGGAATTAAAGGCTTTTACATGAGCATCAAAATTTCATCCTCCTATCAACGTCTTAGGTGATTTCCAGAAGAAGGACTTTGTTGTACAAAGAAGGTCATCTCATTAAGAAATGGAAGACAAATCCTGTTCCTTTTGCTGTTCTTTATGAATCTCGCACATAAAATACTGATTTTTTTTTTAAGATGTCAGTTTTTTTCCTGCATAAGACCTTTTTTTTTTTGGTCTAGAGCTAGCCACTCTTGTCAATGTTGTTGATTTTGGAGTAGTGAAACTGATCTCTTGATTGCTGTAACTCCAAATTGGAGATGAATAAAGGAATTAATGGATTGGAGGAAATAACATAAAAGTAAGGTGTTTGGTGTTGCTTAGCACTTGATACTAAAACAATAGAAGCTATACATTTTTTAGATTCAAGTTGTTTTACTTTTAGAGATTATACAGTTAAACTTCCTAAAAATCTATAAAACATAAAATGGTAAAAAAAATGAATATGCAATTCATAAAAAGTAAATGAAAATAGTTGAATATTCTTTAATAGTCAAGTTTGCTAGTAATCAGAAAGTATATTTTAAACAATATTTGTTTTACCCATCAATTAACAAATATCCCCCAAACACGTCTTGGTGGTGAGGATGAAGAAAATTGGTAAACTCCTATAATGCTGGTGGTAATGTCAGTTTGCATTGTCCTTTTTTTTTTTGCGGTATGCGGGCCTCTCACCGCTGTGGCCTCTCCCGGTATGCGGGCCTCTCACCGCTGTGGCCCCTCCTGTCGCAGAGCACAGGCTCCGGACGCGCAGGCTCAGCGGCCATGGCTCACGGGCCCAGCCGCTCCGCGGCATGTGGGATCCTTCCGGACTGGGGCACGAACCCGTGTCCCCTGCATCGGCAGGTGGACTCCCAACCACTGTGCCACCGGGGAAGCCCTGCATTGTCCTTTTGAAAATAAATTTAGTCACACGTGATATGCACTTAGTACACATTTATTGCAAAGATAATGGTCAAAAGTTTCATCACAGTTTCATTTATCTATGTAATTATTTATTTAGAATATCACACTCTTTGCCTTCATGGAACTTAAAATCGAGAGGAAGGTGCACTGATATATATGAAAAACTATGTATTAGTACAAAGCATTATGGAAGGACAAAGAAAAGGAAGGTAACACAGAATTTTTGTTGTTCCAGAAGGGCTTCATATATGATGTGCCAACTAAGCTGAACCCTGAGGATAAGAACAGGCTATTAAGCAAAAGAGGGCCAAAACAGTACTTTGGACAGAAGGGAAAACTTGGATGCCAGTCCCAGATGAAGAGCATTTGACCCCTGAAAGAACTGAGCAATAATCCCTCTAGCCCCCTTGTGGTGAAGTGATTTGGCAGGAAGCTAGAGACGTAAGCACAGACCAGATCATGAAAGGTCTTGCTTGAAAGCCATGTCAGAAAATAGGAATCTTATCCAAAGGATTTGGAGGGTTTTTACGACAGAATGACATGTTTGAATTTGGATTTGGCAAAGTTCATTCTGCGTGTAGGATGGATTGAAGGAGGGCAATCAAGAATGTTGATGACGACAGGACCAGTTGTAGTCATTGAGGGGAATGATGGTGGTGGCCAGTGTAATGGGAATAGGGATGAAGAGCTGGTCTTGAATTTAGGAGACAGAACCAATAGAGCTTAGTGTTAAATTGGATGTGGGAGGGTGAGCAAAGGAAAAGTAGGCGACCTCCAGGTTCTAGCTTGGGGGACTTAGTGAATATTAGGACTATTCTTTGACTTAGGGCATATGGTCCAAATAGTAGGTATGAGGGGCTAAGCCCTAAGTTCTGTTTCAGGCATAAGAAGTCTGTGAGATCTATGGGGACATTTAGGTGAATACATCTAGAGGCAATTTAATGTACAGGTTTGAAGCTGCAGAGAGAAGTGCTAAAGATATATATTCATGTGTAATCAGGATATAGATGATAAGTGGAGAATTAAAATATCAATGCTATAAACCTAACATTTAGAAACAACGAAATGTTAAAAAGTAAGGAACTACCAAGAACAAAACTGACATATCTACTCTTAGTCATTAAGAATTGGTTTAATGAAAAGTTAATAATACCATGAGATACTATGAGACAAAATGAGATACTATCTTGAAGTATACATACACATATGTATATATATCCTATTCACAGAAAGCCAAAATATTAAATATACATCTGAAAAAGAAAGATGAGAGAATGAAAGACACCTCATTATTAATAGTATTAGTCTTTGGGAAGTTGGTAACTATGGATAACAATGTTTTCTTAAAATACATATATTATTTGTACTTTTCTATAATGTAGCATTGTATAATAAGCCATGATTTTCAATAGAAAGTACATCATAAAACGTTAGGTTTTTTTACATTGTATTTGATTTTACAAGAATATTTGCAAGTTACAATGTCATCATAAAAGAGATTTTACAAGATTGTTTGCTCGGTAGAATTTCTCAGTAGACATTGATACAAAATGTAGTTGTAAATTTAATCATTTGTGTCCCACCCAGACAAAAGCAGCATATATAATGGGGAAAATACTCTAGTAGATGTCAGTAGAGAGATTTCAACCAAGTCTGCTCCTTAGAGCTCTTTAGCAAGTTGTTGAACCTCTGAGGGCCTCGATTGCTTCTAGGATAAGAGAATTGGCCCAGATTTTCTCGAAGATGAACTCCCACTCTATTTTGCCTGAGTCAAGGTCACATAGAAAAAGTTGTATCAAACCATGTTCCCGTTAAATCAGCCCATATTTATTCAGATATATGACTAAATGGTCACAGTCTGAGTGTTTAAATGTGACCTGACATCTAATGGAAGTGTATTTATTTCGAAGAGAATTTAGTGTCTGTTCCTTATGTTTTTGTTTCCCCTCTTTTGTTGCTTGTTTTTGTCATGAAAAGATTGAAAGTCCCTGCTGTGTTAACGTGTAGAACATAAAACCCCAAGCTCTTCCTGAAAGGTAATTTTCCAAGAATGAAAAATATGAGAATGGTGTTGGATTGTTTGGTTTTCTGTCATTCAGTGTTGCATTAAAACAACCATTCTTCCATAACTATGAATGGCCTCACTCTTGAAAACTGTCAGTTACAAGTGAAAAGTGATAACACGCTGAAAGCAAAGCCTTTCCCAATTCCCACTAGGTTTTCAGATGAATTTGAAACCTAATCAATGGCCCACACTCATACTTAAATGTATCCATTATGGGGGGAAAACTTAAACAATTTTTAAGCTCCATCTTGAACACCGTTTTCAGTAAAATATTACCCTTTTAATTTTACATTTTAAAATGAATAATTTTTATCAACCTTACAGTCTAATTTTTTCCATTTCCCCCCCAGGGACATATTTGTTTGTTTTTGTCCTGATTGATTAATTTCAATATACTAGAAGTTAGACACCATGAAGTAAAATCTAGATGTTGCCGTAGTTTAGTTTACAGAGGCTTTTATATGCCTTCACTGGAATAGAAAAGTGTGTGTGTGTGTGTGTGTGTGTTCTGATTCAAACTGTTTATTTAAGAACACATTTTAAAATGTTGAAAAAGCAAAACAATAAAAATTTAAATCATCAGTAATCCCACCACACATAGAAAACCATTGGGCTAAATTTGGCCTCTTACTTTAGAATCCCTTTGGACAAACTCTTATTACGGGAACAGGCGTCTCATGCTGAATCTGATTGCACGTTGCTTGTTTCCACTAAGGGACAAGGCACCATCAGAACTAGTATAAAATCTCTGGCTTTGACCCAATTTCAGAATTCAGTTTTGCAGATGACTCAAGCAAGAGCTGAAATAGTGGATGATTTAAAAAAACAAAACAAAACAAAACAACTTCCCCTGTGGTCTTGGGAGAAATGTCAATTGTGTTAGTGTGGCTAAAAGAAAATAACTCCTTCTTCCATATTAGAACAAACATCGTTTCTTCCTCATTGAAAGCATGCACATGGAATTACTTTAGACTGGCCTTAGGGCTCATGCTATAAACCAAGACAGCTGTCTTTCTTTGATATGCTGATTACTCTGTGTCTACGTCTCAGAAAACTTAAAGGAAGGTGCATAGAAATAAGAGATGTTAGAGCCAAGTAGGTCCAATAGTTTAGTACAAATGTCAAAGTCAACTCTTCCAACTGAGTTATAAGGAAAACGATATTTAACTCTGCGTAACTCAACTGCCATTCCATGCACTCGTGGCACACATGTGCACGTACCATGACCTCAGTTGGAATGCCTTCCCCACGTGTTCTCCTTTTCAACTCCTACACCTGAACTATGCTGAAATGTAACCCTCCCCAAGATGCCTGCCACAGACCATCCCAAGGAAAGTTAGGCTTTCTCTCCTCTGTGCCCTGTGACATTTTGTTTATACTTCCAGTATACTGGTAGCATGCTTGTCATTGTTCTGTAATTATTTGTCTCTAATTTAATCTGAGAACTCCTTGAGGAAATTAACTATGTCTTAGTGTTTGTTGTTGTTGGTTTTTTGGCTGTGCTGTATGGCATGCCGGATCTTAGTTCCCTGACCCAGAGATCGAACCTGTGCCCCCTGCAGTGGAAGTGTGGAGTCTTAACCACTAGACCACCAGGGAAGTCCCCTCAGTTATCTTTCAACTCAATGTCCAGTACCTAGAACACGGTCTAACCTGAGTGCGTATGTACCCATATGTCAATTTAATAAAAAGATTGAATATGTTAAGGTAAATTGTGATAAGCTGGGGAATGATGAATGTGCTTTTATAAGCTCTACTGAATTCTGAAGTTTCTTGTGTGAGGAAGTAAGAAGGTCTCTTCAGATTCCTTTGAATGCATTGAAGTGTTGTTTACCATCTACTCTGCAGAATTTAAGATCTGCTCAATGGAACAATATCTTAGACCATGTATGAGAATGACACAGGTGACATGAACTATGCACATGCAGTGATATAAAGCATTTCCATTTTTATTAGAGGTTGGGAAGAAGGCAGATAATTTCTGAGTTTAAAAAAAGGTTTTATTGGGGCCTAGGGGAAGAGTCTGGGTTTCATAAATCGCATTAAATATTTGGTATGTAAAATTCCGGCTGTTCTTCATTAAATGGATACAGTGCATCCCCCATCTAATTAAGTAACCGTATGGAGACAAGTCATACTTACATAAACAAAAACAGAGAACCCAGCTCTATTGTGTTGTCTTAGATTATGTAACTTGGTTTCCCTGGTATGGCTTTCTGCTCTGACTTGGATATTGCCGTGGACCAAATACACTCCCAGAAACTGAATGGAATTTAAAGAGCTATTTCTAAGGTGACTTGCTTCATTTAACTATTGCAGTGAGGGAGGCCCTGGAATACTATGCAGTTTCCTACATTTAATAACTGCTTGCCTATTAAAGCCAGTAGTTTTGGGATGTGGCCAACAGGAAATCCATTGTGTATTATTACACTGCTTTACAGGATAACCATGAGCCTGGCGTATGGTTTAACCATTCATTACGTGTTTACTGAATAGATAAATGCCTCACAGCATGTTTTCCGAGTTTTTGACCTAACACGATTGCTGTAACATACATATGGGTAGCAAAGAGTAGAGATAGTTTATAAACAGTTCATATCATGAGGGCACTAGGATGAAAATAATAACCATCACAAAAATTGAAATATAAATTTCAGGGTAATAAGTTTTAGAATGGAAATCTAGATCATAATTATAATTCTCTCTCCTTTGTTTGCAGTTCTTTATCCAGGCAATGATGCTGATGGCATTGGTAGTGGTGGCAAATTAAATTTATGTAACATTTTATCATTTACTATATTTTTTTACATATGTTATCTCACTTTACCATCACAAAATACTAATACATTTTTATCACCCATTTTATGGATGAGAAAAATGGAACCTCAGTATTAAGTTACCCAAGGTAATAGAGTTGAACCAGACTTTAAATCAGGTACTTGATCCTAAAGTTCTCTGGTTTTACCAGATTTAGACTTTGCTTTATGGCCGGGTCATTGCTTGGACTTGGGAACAAATCTGCATGTTTTGTACCAGTGAGAAGATAAGAGTACTTTGGAGATAGAAGAGAAAAAAAGAAATGAGATGTATTTCAAAGTACTCTTGGCAAAAAAGTATGAAAATAATTTAGAATTCCTCAAAGTCTGTTGAAGCTCAACATCATTTATACTCTAACCTCATGGAGTGCCAGCACCCTTCACTGATGGTCCAAGGGTTTGTGACTCCCAATTTGAAATGACTTTGGGCTCCAGTGTAGCCAGTCCCATTACAAATTTCACATTTCAGACAGTCCAACATTGGCAGTTTTATATGGTTAAAAACATGATGGAATGAAAAAGCCCCAGTTCCAGTCCCTTTATTTTTGCTGAACTGTGTCCTTGTATTTTATATTCCTTGTATTTTATATATATATTCCTTGTATTTTAATTGGAGTTTTAGTGGTTAAATATTCCTGCTTAAAAGAAATGAAACTATTTCTAAATGCAATGTTGAAAAATCCTTCTCATTATTTTATTCTCAAACAGGCTTATTCTTTGACTTCTTTTTCTGTTCCTGACTTTAGAAAGGATGCCTAGTCAGTTGAATATAATTAGTTGAGTACTTGCTGTGCGATTCTCTCCAAAATATTTTCTCAAGACCTTCTCTAGGTGTGTCCATAACACACCCTTGCTGACCTGGAATTACAGTCCAGCCAAAGGGATCACTGAGCGATCTTTAATTGAATATTAGACTTTATCTTGTGGTTCCTCACCACTCTTTTGGTTTTATGAACTGCACATAATTGCCATAAGACAGGCACTCACTAAATGACCCTATTGCACTTCTAAGGGTCCATTCACTTGAACTGAAATGGAATTGTGAGGTGTTTCAGTCATATCTTCGTTCAGATTCTTACTAAGCTACATAACGTTAGACAAGACACGTAATTGAAGTGTTTTCTCAAATGCAAATGGAGGTCCTCGCTGTCCCCACCTTGGAGTGATAGTGTCAAACTTAAATGACTTAATCCATGTAGAAGCCTCATTACCATAACCTGTAACCATTCAGTAAGTGGCAGCTCTTGTTTTTCTCTCTGCTAACATAGTTTCCATGTTTTTTTAGCTTCCCCAAAACTACTTAACACTGAGTGCGTTGGGATTTAATAGTGAAGCTTGGCACTCTGTCTTTAAGAAGGTAGATCTGGGGCTTCCCTGGTGGCACAGTGGTTGAGAGCCCACCTGCCGACGCAGGGGACACGGGTTCGTGCCCCGGTCCGGGAAGATCCCACATGCCGCGGAGCAGCTGGGCCTGTGAGCCATGGCCGCTGAGCCTGCGCGTCCGGAGCCTGTGCTCTGCAACGGGAGAGGCCACAACAGTGAGAGGCCCGCGTACCACAAAAAAAAAGAAAAGGTAGATCTGGGTGTATCAGTGAGGAGTATTTTCTGCAAAAACAGAAAACCTGATTTAAAAATAACAAATTATCTGGAGATATATGCCTCCTGGTGTGTGTTCAGCCTCTTTGTTGTCAGAGCTGGTATCTCTGTGTCCTTCTTCAACTTTTCCTTGTGATCATCCCCAGTTAAGACAGGAACAAAAAAATATGTCGATACCCACCACATTTATTCCTTTTATCAGGAAAATAAAAGCTATCTCAGAAAGTTCTGTTTATCACGCATTTGCCATCGAGGGGTGCCACGTGGCCATTCCCACCTGCAAAAAGTAAACTCAGTCCGTGACTTTTCATGCCTCTACCAGGTGGGAGAAGGCAGTTGGCAGGTCAGTCATCAGCATTTCTCACACCAGGTTTAAAACTATAATCTGAATTATAGAGCAGTGGCCAATGTATTGAGATTACAAGTAAATTTACCTTGAAGCCCAAAATACCCATGCAGTCTTCCATAAAACCATTTATTGAAGTAAGTCATCACCACTACCCCACACCCCAATCCCCTCCAAAGGATGGGATTTGTCAGCAACTTTAAAAAAAAATTTTTATTGAAGTATAGTTGATTTATAATGCTATGTTAATTTCTGCTGTACAGAAAAGTGATTGTTATGCATATATATACTTTTCATATTCTTTTCGATTACGGTTGTCATCAAATTAAAAAAAAATTTTTTTTATACACTAGGTTCTTATTAGTTATCCATTTTATACATGTTAGTGTATACATGTCAATCCCAATCTCCCAATTGATCCCACCATCCCCACCCCCAGCCACTTTCCCCCCTTGGTATCCATACGTTTGTTCTCTACATCTGGGTCTCTATTTCTGCCCTGCAGACAGGTTCATCTGTACCATTTTTCTAGGTTCCACATATATGCATTAATATACGGTATTTGTTTTTCTCGTTCTGACTTATTTCACTCTGTATGACAGTCTCTAGATAGATCCACGTCTCTACAAATGACCCAATTTCGTTCCTTTTTATGGCTGAGTAATATTCCATTGTATATATGTACCACACCTTCTTTATCCATTCATCTGTCAGTGGGCATTTAGGTTGCTTCCATGATGTGGCTATTGTAAAGGGTGCTGCAGTGAACATTGGGGTGCATGTGTCCTTTTGAATTATGGTTTTCTCTGGGTATATGCCCAGTAGTGGGATTGCTGGGTCATATGGTAGTTCTCTTTTTAGTTTTATAAGGAACCTCCATACTGTTCTCCATAGTGGCTGTATCAGTTTACATTCCCACCAACAGTGCAAGAGGGTTCCCTTTTCTCCACACCCTCTCCAGCATTTGCTGTTTGCAGATTTTCTGATGATGCCCATTCTAACTGGTGTGAGGTGATACCTCATGGTAGTGTTGATTTGCATTTCTCTAATAATTAGTGATGTTGAGCAGCTTTTCATGTGCTTCTTGGCCATCTCTATGTCTTCTTTGGAGAAATGTCTGTTTAGGTCTTCTGCCCATATTTGGATGGGGTTGTTTGTTTATTTAATATTGAGCTGCATGAGCTGTTTATATTTTTTGGAGATTAATCCTTTGTCCATTGATTCGTTTGCAAATATTTTCTCCCATTCTGAGGGTTGTCTTTTCATCTTGTTTGTAGTTTCCTTTGCTTTGCAAAAGGTTTTAAGTTTCATTAGGTCCCATTTGTTTATTTTAGTTTTTATTTCCATTACTCTAGGAGGTGGATCAAAAAAGATCTTGCTGTGATTTATGTCAGAGTGTTCTTCCTATGTTTTCCTCTAAGAGTTTTATAGTGTCCGGTCTTACATGTAGGTCTCGAATCCATTTGGAGTTGATTTTTGTGTATGGTGTTAGGGAGTGTTCTAATTTCATTCTTTTACATGTATCTGTCCAGTTTTCCCAGCACCACTCATTCAAGAGACTGTCTTTTCTCCATTGTATATCCTTGCCTCCTTTGTCATAGATTAGTTGACCATAGGTGCATGGGTTTATCTCTGGGCTTTCTATCCTGTTCCATTGATCTATATTTCTGTTTTTGTGCCAGTACCATATTGTCTTGATCAGTGTAGCTTTTTAGTATAGTCTGAAGTCAGGGAGCCTGATTCCTCCAGCTCTGTTTTTCGTTTTCAAGATTGCTTTGGCTATTCGGGGTCTTTGGTGTTTCCGTACAAATTGTGAAAATTTTTGTTCTAGTTCTGTGAAAAATGCCATTGGTAGTTTGATAGGGATTGCACTGAATCTGTAGATTTCTTTGGGTAGTATAGCCATTTTCACAATGTTGTTGCTTCCAGTCCAAGAACATGGTATATCTCTCCATCTATTTGTATCATTTTTAATTTCTTTCATCAGTGTCTTACAGTTTTCTGCATACAGGTCTTTTGTCTCCCTAGGTAGGTTTATTCCTAGGTATTTTATTCTTTTTGTTGCAATGGTAAATGGGAGTGTTTCCTTAATTTCTCTTTCAGAGTTTCCATCATTAGCGTATAGGAATGCAAGAGATTTCTGTGCATTAATTTTGTATCCTGCAACTTTACCAAATTCATTGATTAGCTCTAGTAGTTTTCTGGTAGCATATGTATAGTCATGTCATCTGCAAACAGTGACAGTTTTACTTCTTCTTTTCCAATTTGTGTTCCTTTTATTTCTTTTTTTCTCTGATTGCCATGGCTAGAACTTACAAAGCTATGTTGAATAATAGTGGTGAGAGTGGACATCCTTGTCTTGTTCCTGATCTTAGTGGAAATGGTCTCAGTTTTTCACCATTGAGAATGATGTTTGCTGTCGGTTTGTCATGTATGGCCTTTATTATATTGAGGTCAGTTCCCTCTATGCCCACTTTCTGGAGAGTTTTTAATCATAAACGGGTGTTGAATTTTGTCAGAAGCTTTTTCTGAATCTATTTTAGATGATCATATGGTTTTTATTCTTCAATTTGTTAATATGGTGTATCACTGATTGATTTGCACATATCGAAGAATCCTTGCATCCCTGGGATAAATCCCACTTGATCATGGTGTATAATCCTTTTGATGTGTGGTTGGATTCTGTTTGCTAGTATTTTGTTGAGGATTTTTGCGTGTATATTCATCAGTGATATTGGTCTGTAATTTTCTTTTTTTGTAGTATGTTTGTCTGCTTTTGGTATCAGGGTGATGGTGGCCTCATAGAATGAGTTTGGGAGTGATCCTTTTTCTGCAGTTTTTTGGAAGAGTTTTAGAAGCATGTATGTTAGCTCTTCTCGAAAATTTTGATAGACTTTACCTGTGAAGCCATCTTGTCTGGATTTTTGGTTGTTGGAAGATTTTTAATCACAGTTTCAATTTCATTACTTGTGATTTGTCTGTTCATATTTTCTATTTTTTCTTGGTTCAGTCTTGGAAGGTTATACCTTTCTAAGAATTTGTCCATTTCTTCCAGGTTGTCCATTTTATTGGCAGAGAGTTGCTTGTAGTGGTCTCTTAGGATGCTTTGTAGTTCTGTGGTGTCTGTTGTAACTTCTCCTTTTCATTTCTAATTCTATTGATTCGAGTCCTCTCCCTCTTTTTCTTGATGAGTCTGGCTAATGGTCTATCAATTCTGTTTATCTTCTCAGAGAACCAGCTTTTAGCTTATTGCTCTTTGCTATTATTTTCTTTGTTTCTATTTCATTTATTTCTGCTCTAATCTTTATGATTTCTTTCCTTCTGCTCACTTTGGGTTTTGTTTGTTCCTCTTTCTCTAGTTCCTTTAAGTGTAAGGTTAGATTGTTTGAGATTTTTCTTGTTTCTTGAGGTAGGCTTGTATTGCTATAAACCTCCCTCTTAGAACTGCTTTTGCTGCGTCCCATAGGTTTTGGATCGTCGTGTTTTCATTGTCATTTGTCTCTAGGTATTTTTGATTTCCCTTTTGATTTCTTCAGTGGTCTCTTGGTTATTTACTATCGTAATGTTTAGCCTCCATTTTTTGGTGCTTTTTATATTTTTCTCCCTGTAATTGATTTCTAATCTCATAGTGTTGTGGCCAGAAAAGATGCTTGATATGATTTCAGTTTTCTTAAATTTACTGAGACTTGATTTGTGACCCAAGAAGTGACCTATCCTGGAGAATGTTCTGTGTACACTAGAGAAGAAAGTGTAATCTGCTGTTTTTGGATGGAATGCCCTATAAATATCAATTAAATCTGTCTGGTCTATTGTGTCATTTAAAGCTTGTTTCCTTACTAAGTTTCTGTTTGGATGACCTGCCCATTGGTGTAGTGAGGTGTTAAAGTCCCCCGCTGTTATTGTGTTACTGTTGATTTCCTCTTACAGCTGTTAGCAGTTGCCTTATGATTGATGTGCTCCTATGTTGGGTGCATATATATTTATAATTGTTATATCTTCTTCTTGGATTGGTCCCTTGATCATTATGTAGTGTCCTTCCTTGTCTCTTATAACATTCTTTATTTTAAAGTCTATTTTATCTGATATGTGTATTGCTACTCCAGGTTTCTTTTGATTTCCATTAGCGTGGAATATCTTTTTCCGTCCCCTCACTTGCAGTCTGTATGTGTCTCTAGGCCTGAAGTGGGTCTCTTGTAGACAGCATATATATGGGTCTTGTTTTTGTATCCATTCAGCGAGCCTGTGTCTTTTGGTTGGAACATTTAATCTATTCACGTTTAAGGTAATTATCGATATGTATGTTCCTATTACCATATTCTTAACTGACTTGGGTTTGTTTTTGTAGGTACTTTTCTTCTCTTGTGTTTCCCACTTAGAGAAGTTCCTTTAGCATTTGTTGTAGAGCTGGTTTGGTGGTGCTGAATTTTCTTAGCTTTTACTTGTCTGTAAAGCTTTTGATTTCTCAAATCTGAATGAGGTCCTTGCTGGGTCGAGTAATCTTGTTTGTACGTTCTTCACTTTCATCACTTTAAGTATATCATGCCACTCCCTTCTGGCTCATAGAGTTTCTGCTGAGAAATCAGCTGTTAACCTTATGGGAGTTGTCTCGTATATTATTTGGCATTTTTCCTTTGTTGCTTTCAATAATTTTTCTTTGTCTTTAGTTCTTGCCAATTTGACTACTGTGTGTTTTGGCGTGTTTGTCCTTGGGTTTATCCTGTATGGGACTCTCTGTGTTTCCTGGACTTGGGTGGCTATTTCCTTTCCCATGTTGGGGAAGTTTTCGACTCTAATCTCTTCAAATATTTTCTCGGGTCCTTTCTCTTCTCCTTCTGGGACCCCTCTAATGCAAATGTTGTTGCATTTAATGTTGTCCCAGAGGTCTCTTATGCTGTCTTCATTTCTTTTCATTCTTTTTTCTTTATTCTGTTCCACAGCAGTGAATTCCACCATTCTGTCTTCCACGTAACTTATCCGTTCTTCTGACTCAGTTATTCTGCTATTTATTCCTTCTAGTGTATTTTTCATTTCAGTTATTGTATTGTTCATCTCTCTTTGTTTGTTCTTTAATTCTTCTAGGTCTTTGTTATACATTTCTTGCATCTTCTCGATCTTTGCCTCCATTCTTTTTCCAAGGTCCTGGATCATCTTCACTATCATTTTTCTAAATTCTTTTTCTGGCAGGTTGCCTATCTCCACTTCATTTTGTTGTTTTTCTGGGGTTTTATCTTGTTCCTTCATCCGATCCATAGCCCTCTGCCTTTTCATCTTGTCTTTCTGTGAATGTGGTTTTTGTTCCACAGGCTGCAGGATTGTAGTTCTTCTTGCTTCTGCTGTCTGCTCTCTGGTGGATGAGGCTGTCTAAGAGGCTTGTGCAAGTTTCCTGATGGGAGGGACTGGTGGTGGGTAGAGCTGGCTGTTGCTCTGGTGGGCCAAGCTCAGTAAAACTTTAATGTGCTTGTCTGCTGATGGGTGAGGCTGGGTTTCCTCCCTGTTGGTTGTTTGGCCCGAGGCGACCCAGCACTGGAGCCTACCCAGGCTCTTTGGTGGGGCTAATGGCGGACTCTGGGAGGGCTCACGCCAAGGAGTACTTCCCAGAACTTCTGCTGCCAGTGTCTTTGTCCCCACGGTGAGACACAGCCATGCCCCCCCTCTGCAGGAGACCCTCCAACACTAGCAAGTAGGTCTGGTTCAGTGTCTTATGGGGTCACTGCTGCTTCCCCTGGGTCCCTATGCGCATACTAATTTGTGTGTGCCCTCCAAGAGTGGAGTCTCTGTTTCCCACAGTCCTGTCATACTCCTGCAATCAAATCCCGCTAGCCTTCAAAGTCTGATTCTCTAGGAATTCCTCCTCCCGTTGCCAGACCCCCAGGTTGGGAAGCCTGACATGGGGCTCAGAACCTTCACTCCAGTGGGTGGACTTCTGTGGTATAAGTGTTCTCCAGTCTGTGAGTCACAGACTCCGCAGTTATGGGATTTGATTTTACTGTGATTGCGCCCCTCCTACCGTCTCCTTGCGGCTTCTCCTTTGTCTTTGGATGTGGGGTATCTTTTTTGATGAGTTCCAGTGTCTTCCTGTCAGTGATTGTTCAGCAGTTAGTTGTGATTCCGGTGCTCTCGCCAGAGGCAGTGAGAGCACGTCCTTCTCCTCCTCGATCTCGAACCAATGAATCTGGTTGTCAGCAACTTCTTCGCCCCAGCTTGGAACTTCTTTTGGCAACTTCCCAGCCTGATGGGTTAAGAAGGGGCTACTTTCCTGGGGTAGCAGCCTTTTTGTTGCAAGGGAGGCATGTGAAGGGCAGGGCACTGCTATACCAGCAATTCAGGTCTGAGCCTGGTGAGGATCCTGGGGAGGGGAAGCGGGGAGAGGGATCTGTATAAGGCAAACAGCACTCCTAACACTTCACTATACATACAAAGCAAACAACAACAACAAAAGGAAAATATGTAACTTTTCTATTTTCACTTACTGTATTTCATTTCTTAGGATGCAAACAAATGGTAATACATATAGAAATGCATACCCACAGTGTCTCACCTTTCTACTCTTACCCTCATAAATTGATTTTTTTTTTGTTATTTTTTGCTTTCCTGGACCCTGACCTGTTTCCTATACATACATGATATTAACGTGGCCTCAGTAATAGTTAAGATAGAATGTTACATTCTGCCTCTTTTTTTCTTCCTCTGAACATTGATTGATTCTTTTGTAAATTGCTTTTCATTTTTTTAAAATTGAAGTATAGTTAATTTACAATGGTGTGTTAGTTTCAAATGTGTAGCAAAGTGATTCAATTATACATATATATATATTTTTTTGTTTTGTTTTGCTATGTACCTAGATTCCTTTCCATTATAGGCTATTACAAGTTATTGAGTATAGTTCTCTGTGCTATACTGTAGGTCCTTGTTGCTTACCTATTTTATATACAGTAGTGTATATATGTTAATCCCAAACTCCTGATTTATCTCCCCTCACCCCATATTCCCTTTGGTAACCATAACTTTGTTTCCTGTATCTGTGAGTCTTTCTGTTTTGTTAGATTGACTGATTCTTAATGGAGGGCCTCGAGGTCGCCGGGACACTTACAGCCAATTTTCCCGTTCCACTCTCCTGCTCTCTGTTTTAGATGAAGACTGAACTTGTTATTTTATCTAATGGGGTTTTACTAAAATAGCAGGAAGGTAACCCAATTGCTTTCAGATCTCTCTGTTTTGTGACTCAGGTGGTTAAAACTCGATTTATCTTATCATCCAATACCTTTGTATGTCATTTTACTTAAACTGGTTAAATGTGGTCTCACTATTTACTTAGAAGTTGGTTTTTTGTGACCCACACCCCATGTCAGTAGTTACCTCTGACATTTAGGCATTGTTACTAATTAAGCAAAAACACCTCATACAGCATTTAGCAATTACACCCCTGTTCACTCAGGCTACCACCATGGGGGTCTGCATATATTCTTTATCAGGTGACCCTTTTCTGCAACAGTGAATTACTTTGGACAGAACTCAAGCCCCTGATGGGAGTGTGAGCTGTTTGATGCCCACATAAAGTCTTCTAATACCTTTGTCATTTCCTCTAATGCATGGATTTACAGAAGCCTGAGGGGACTTGGTATTTATTGAAGATGGAAATTGCTGTGAGCAGTCAGTAACAGAATGAATTAATATATGATACATTTTATGAAGTCCATTGTAAATATAATTTAAAACATTAAAAAGCACCCTCAGATTCTGTCCTGAAACCCTTCTTATTCCATGTGATATGTACACATTTTATTTTCTGAGGGAGTTTATTTTATAACTTAAACTGTTTGCTCTCTTATTATTTGGAATATTTGTGTTATGATGCTTTTTTGGTCCTTCTGTTCATTAGCTTTTCTATTAACATGAGTTAACTTTTCTATTACAGATGCACTTGATAGCTTATAAATGTCAAACTCTTTAATATGTGAGGCCTTTCCCCCCCTTAAGTTGATACATTTAATGAAAAAAAAAAAGTTTGGAGAATCAAACTATTGTGTTTAATTCATTTCAGTGGCATGACATAGTGCTTATGTATTCCCGTTGGCAAACAGTCTTTTTCATAACTCAGTGTCTTTTATTTTCTTCCTCACGCAAACATATAATTATAGGCAGTCATTCCTCCTGTGTCCTAGACCCCTTCTTTTACATTTACTAATTCTCTCTACAGGTTCTTACAACAGGACATACCCCCTAATATTGTGAATTATGTTTATCCTTGACAGTGCTTACTTATTTAGGTTATTGACTTGAGTTGCTCTGTTTGTTCAGAATTCCATTGATGGCACCCAGAAAGCCGGGTTAGGACACAGAATGCACCTGGTCTCCAGGCTCTCTCCTGTTGAACTAGATTGTTGTTCCAGTGGTTTCATTTGGTCCCTTTCTGCAGCTCAGCCCTAAAGACTGATTTGCTTTGAATGGGAGTAATCCTCTCTGGGGCATAGCTGATCTGGTTATTGAAATCTTTGCTTGCTTTGTTCTTTCTGTGGAATGGCCATGGGAAGGCAGAAGATAGGGTTTCTCTTGGTTATGCTCCACATTGCTCAGCAGTTACATCTTTCTTCCCTTGACTTTGTGCTAGTTTCCTGGGACTTAAGTCCTTGCTAAATGGAGTGAAGAGACAATGAAGCCAAGTCTTGGCTTATGCTTTTTCCTTTTCATATTGTTTCTCTCCACTCATCAGTTCCCTGTACTTGGGGAGACTCACATCTGTTTCTTCCCTTTGAACAGATGTAACTATAGATATTAAACTAAAAACTTATAGCTTGTAGTGATTTGTTTTAGTTCTTAACCTTAAAAGTGAGGTAGCTTTTGGGGTCAGGAGTGCTGGGCGTAAAGAATGATGGTCAAAGACAAGCAGAAGAAATGTGTATTCCTTTTAGAAGGTTTAGTAAATTTGGGGAAGAAACGCTATCCAAGGTAGAATACCAGACAATCTCCAAAGTTTCATAGGTAAAGAAAGTGGACAGTTTGGAATCTTTTGGACATGTCTTATGATCGACCATCCTCCACCAACGTCACCATTATTTACACTCATTGATGGGAAAACCAAATCTATTCCCTCCATTATTTCAAAGTTTTGAGGCAGCTTGGGCCCCTCGTTGAACACTTCGCCAGACTGAATCTTAAGATTTAGCCTGTCACCCCACAGATGTTTATCTCAGGTCTTTCAGCAAAGGCAGATTCAAAACTGTAGTTTGAGAGGGTCTCCTGTTCATTGTTTTCACTCATCCGGTAATACTGAATGTGTGTCTGTCTAAAGGTACCATATCATGCTAATTCAATCTCTAGAAGATAATTCATCTGCACAGGCCTTACAAGCATGCTGTTAGGATACAAAGTTTTCCAGCACAGATTATTAAAGCAGGTTGTTCTTTCTGGCCTGATGTATGTGCTGCCAGTGTAGACTGTGTTCTAATATCTTCTTCAATTTCACAGG
Organism: Monodon monoceros; assembly: GCF_005190385.1. Taxonomy (NCBI): domain Eukaryota; kingdom Metazoa; phylum Chordata; class Mammalia; order Artiodactyla; family Monodontidae; genus Monodon; species Monodon monoceros. The sequence goes on along the minus strand of NW_021703773.1, from coordinate 7,668,676 downwards.
AACTGACAATGGCGAAGTCCTCCCTGAATCCATCCCATCAGCTCCTGGGACACTGCCTCATTTCATAGAGGAGCCAGGCGATGCTTATATCATCAAGAGCAACCCCATTGCACTGAGGTGCAAAGCAAGGCCAGCCATGCAGATATTCTTCAAATGCAATGGCGAGTGGGTCCATCAAAATGAGCATGTCTCTGAGGAGAGTCTGGACGAGAGTTCAGGTAAGAACGGGAAGCAATCAGAACCACCTACGGTAGCTTCTCAGATGCTCACATTGTTACATGACTGCTTAAGCCGCCACCATTACCTCATTTGAATGAGGTCATAGTAACATCATCTCTGGAATATCATGTACAGTCATATCTTTACATGACTCCACGGCTCCCTTGCCTAGTGTACTTCCGTATGGTAGAGTTTTTTATTTTCCTGCTCTATATAACTTTAAGACCTAATTTTGTATGGGAGTTAATATTCTCACTGGAAATAAAACCAGGCATTCACTGTTTTCATTTTTCTGAATTCTAAATACTTTTTCAAGACATAAATCCTTCACCAAACACCTTTTTTTTTTTTTTTTTTTTTTTGTGGTACGTGGGCCTCTCACTGTTGTGGCCTCTCCCATTGCGGAGCGGGCCTCTCACTGTTGTGGCCTCTCCTGTTGTGGAGCACAGGCTCCAGACGCGCAGGCTCAGCGGGCATGGCTCACGGGCCCAGCCGCTCCGCAGCATGTGGGATCCTCCCGGACCGGGGCACGAACCCGTGTCCCCTGCATCGGCAGGCGGACTCTCAACCACTGCGCCACCAGGGAAGCCCCACCAAACACCTTTTTAAGCAGCATAAATTCAGTTTCTCTAATCTTTCGTCCTGGATATTATTTTTGTGTGCTTCATTCTCCACAGCTGGTGGTTTCTGTGTCGTCTTTAAGTTGTTTTGATTACTGTGTAGTGATACAGCCCAAATTAGAAGACCAAATTTGGATAGGATCTCCAGTATAAACGAATTTCAGGACTATCGTTATTGGCTTGGCTAATTTGGCTGTTGAGGAGTTATGATGAGAATAGTGATCATACTAGCTAATGTTTGTTGAGCACTTACTATATACCAGGCCTTACCTAAGCATTTGATAGACATCATCTCACTGTCTTTTCAATAGCTCTCTGGGGTAAATAATGCTGTCACTGCCTTCTTATAGATAAGGAAACTGAGGCTCAAAGAAATTAAGTAAACTGTGGGCTTGTGCTGGATCTGAAAGTAAGATCATTTGACTCAACTTTAAAAATTTATAACTTTTATATTTTAACATATAACAGAAAGAGTATATGCTTTTGAACTTTGTCTACTCAGACTAACTGAAAATTTAGCCTCGTCCTAAGTCCAGTCTGGTGTCACTCTAGATTATTGATTTCATTAGTTCTGAACTTATTCACTAGATGTCAGATTCTGAATAAATCAAAAAGCCTGAGTATAATTAAGAAGTTTCAAGATGGCTTAATTTATTGACTGTGTACCAGTGCTGTTTAATACGCTAGGCTGGGCCTTTCAGAGTATTCCAAGAAGGGTAGGAGGCAAACACTGATCTCTAGACCTTCATAGCAACTAATAGGTATAAGACCAATACACCTGTAAGTGCAGTACAAATGAAGTTGTGATAAATGTCTGAAGAGAGGTAGATGGTACTAGGGAGGATTTTTTAAAAAACCATGTCTAACTCGGGCTCTCAGGAAAGGTGTGGAAGCTATAGTATTTGAAAGGGACGTTGATGAATATGTAATTCAGTTAGGCATAGTTGATGCTAAACCCTATGGGGGAGTGAGGAGTCTCAATGGGCAACATTAGCAAGTGAGAGAAAGCTGAGTGTATGTTCCACACAGCTTGGTTTGCTTGAAATATGAAATAGATGTAGGAGACAGCAGCTGATAGCTGGAAAACAGCTCAGTCAGTGGCATAAAAGACCTCAAATACCAGAGCAAGGAGTCTTTTAATTAATTTTATGGATATTTTGCTAATGGTGGGGGTTGATTATATCGACACATGGGAATGAAGTGGCTTTGAAGCTATGCTTCAGAAGATGAATCTAGCAGAGGCCTTTGGAATGGTAAGGAGAAGTAGGAATGGGGAAGTTAGGAGACTGGGATAATTCAGTTGAGAAAGTAAGGTCTGCTTCTTGAGCAATGGCCACAGAAATAAGAACTAGATATCTGATGTGAGAAACACTTCAACAAATCAGACTTAATAGCTGAATGGATAAATGAATGAATGGAGAAATAAAAACTAATCTTTTAACGGAAGCAAAAGGGTAGTAATCACATTAGCAAGGAGAAAAGTCTAAGATCATTGTTTGGACAAACTGCACTTGAAATACTTACGGGGTATAATGAAGAGATGTAGATCTGGAACTTGGTAAAGTTCAGAGATAGAAAAGTAGATTAGGTAATCATCAATAAAGAATGAAGCCATGGACGTGGAGGAGTTGTCAAGGGGGAGTGGGTAATATGACAAGAAAATGGAACTAGAGGCACACCTCCCTAAGGGTCAGCAAGGAGAAGCGTCAGCAGCCAGCAAAGAAGTAAGCAGGGTATGCTGTGTTCCAAAGCAAAAGGAGAAAATCATTTCATAAAGATCTTCAGGAATTACCCTGGCTCTACTTAGGAATCAATGAAGAAGGAGGCAAAGAACTAAACACATATAGCAGCAGTGCTAAGCCTTATGCAGTTCTGAGCTGATTCGTGTTTGTAGTATGAATGCATCAAAAGGTAGAGAAGCACCTAAAATCTTATCACAATTCCCTATCCATTCCACTTTGGAACTAGTATGAGGAAAAAAACAAAAGTGCTTTTTTAGAGATGCTGTTCTTCAGACCAAAAGCATGCTTAGAACTTAGGAATCTAAGTGTGCGAATGGGAAGGGATCTCAGTGGTAAACCTAACAGCCGTATTTTATTCATGAAATAAAAGGTTCCAGGAGATACAAGTATTCATGGTATAGTTCTTCCTAGAACCCAGGTCTCCTGATCTTCACTTTAGATACATTTCCTTGACACTGTAAGCCACCTTTATATACTTATTCCTGTGGTCTCCTTCCCAGTCAAAATATCGACACATTCCCTTACTGACATAAGGGTGGGTTTCAGCACCTGGCTCAGTATTTCCTATCATGAATCTGTTCAGTGTTTAATTCCCCAAGTATATAATCCAGTACTGTTCCATTGGAGTTTCTTTATTACTGACCATTTCAGCCATCTCTCTAAGGGCCAATCCCGTATTCTATGTTGTGTTTCTGGCCCTGTTAAAGTTTATAACAACCAAAGATATGGAGACATTTCCAGGATTCCAGGTATAGTTTCCTTCTTTAAAGAGGGATTTGGCAAAATCAAAGCAAAAGAAGAGGACAAATTGAATCTTGGTGCCAGGAAAGTTTCTGCTTCTGTGCTCCCAAGATTGGGATTTTGGAGAGACCTAGGTGAATTGACCTGGTGTTGGACAGTTAAGTCACAAACAATAGCTATCTCACTTACCTTGGCATGAAGTCTTCCAAGAAGACACTTGGCGTTTTGGAAGAGAGCAGCAAAGGGAACAGCGTTTCCCATAGGAGCAAAACCCTATAGAACAATGGAAGAATATGAAAGGTTTATGTCTCATATCCAGTTAGTCCAACCAGAGAGGGACTCAAATACTAGTGGCTCCATGGGGCTGTGTGTTTTATCCTCAGACATTGCTGCCCTAGATTTTGCCCAGTAATGAACTTAAAATAGCAGAACCCCTTAGGGTAAACTGCTCCAAATAAAAGATAGGAAGAACATTGAAAAATGATCAACTATTTTTTTTATACCACTGCTAGAAAATCCTATATCCGTTCTCATTTAAAGACCTCTTGATAAGTATTACAGGCCAATTTAACACTCTACCCTCTTGTCATTTCACAACATTCTGCTTTGTTATTGCTTCTCCCTTTTAATTCCCTTAGCATTGCTGGGCAACTCCTTGTCTTGCAGATAGCAGCGTTGATTACATTCTCTGCCTCCATGTAAAAGACTCCCCTCTTGGCTTCATTTAAAAAAATAAAATAAGACCAATAAAAGTCTCAACTTTCAAAGGACCTGGGAAGAACAAAAAAAAATCATGAACGACAAAATCTGAAGAGATTATACACCGATTTAAAAAATAACCTGTTGAGAAAGAATTTTAACAGCTACCTTTTGGAAAAGAATTTAATAAGCACAACCATTTCTTCCAAGTCATTTTGACTGAATCAATAGGAAATGTCTCTCCCTAAAACTGTTTTTCCTCTGTGTGGTTAATGAAAATCACTGTCTACCACACACTGCAATTATGTTTCCTAAGCTCTGTAGTAATAGTGGAAAAGTGGAAACTGGAGCAAGATGAGTGGAGATATTAGACCCAAAACTAATGCATAAGTGTAATTAAGGTTGGAAACGAAATGGCCTCAGGTATTGAAAAATAGATGCATTACTTCCCCTGGGTTCTTCAGCGTGGAGCTGGAGCATAGGGATTGACTACCTTTACAGCCTTAATGGCTTTTGATGGGGTCTGAAAAATAATTCCTGCCAGTCCAGTAGGAGTGAATGATACTGAGAGACCAAGGATAATGGGACCACGTTTGACTAGAGGTAGAGAATGCTCCATGCTCTTCTAAGAAGTTGAAAGTAACTGCTTCAATATCTTTGGCCAACATGGTCTCTATTTCTAAAATCCTAGAGAACTCTGATTCTTTTTACTTAGAGGTTTTCTTTCTTCACAGAACTAATGGGAAATGCATAGGACCTGGGAGTGCTGGGAGTCGACACAGAATCTTTTGTATTTCCAAATTGGAGCAATAAATCCTTTCAGTTGTTAAAGACTGCACACTGCCTTTGGTCTTTCTGGCGATTTGGCCCCGTCATCTAACAGTTCAAACAAGAAGAAAAAGGATTGTATGTTTTCATGCAATTTAGCTTGGAAAACCCAGAGCTAGAGTTCTTTCCTGCAGAAAGCACAATTTATTTGACGTGAGTTACTGTGTTTGCACGGACATGGCTATACCTCTTCATAACGTACACTTTTAGTTCTCTGCACAAGCCGAGCGATCCTCTTCCATTTGTTCTGCCTCATTTCATTTGGAATTATGGGAAGTCTTCTTCCTTGTATTTTTCCTCTGTTAACATCTGGAGTTGAGAGGCAACCCCAATTCAGGAATCATGCCCCTGAGAAAGGAAAGGGGTGGATTGTTCAGTAATGCACACACACACACACACACACACACACACACACACAGCAACCAGCAAAACCCATCCTTGACAATCAGGATAATGTAGCCGGTGGGAAGCTTGAGTTATCAATAAGCTAAACCACTTCTTTACTGTTCAGTAAAAACGGAGTTCCCTGAACAAGGCTCCATGGTTTTTATTCTACCTTGGAGATACCAAAGTCTAATGAGTGAAATAATGTGTATTTCAATGTGTTATGGGAAAAGTCTCAACTCCAGTAGACTAATTTTTCTTCTTAAAGAATATCATTTCAGGGATTTCATTGTGTGTGATTTCCTTAAACAACTGGAGTCACTCTCTGGGAAGAAAAGGTTAATGGATTGTGTTGAGAAAAGGGAAAAGAGTAGAATAAAAAATGTATTAAATCTTTAAAGTTTGTATCTAAGAACTTTGCTCTGCTGGTGATGGGGATGTGAATATAGTATCCTCCAGAAAACCATTAATTTGAAGTTACCTCCAAATATTCACAAATCACTGAGGTGCATTTGGGAAGCATATATTTGAGACCACAGAACACAGCAGTAATCCATCTCTGAAGTGTTCCATTGACACTTTGTGGGTTTAAAACCCACAACTATAGAAACATTCTCTGACCCCACCCCAGATTTCATCCTGTTCATCACTCTGCTGCTCAGAGAGGACTGACATATTCTAAAAAGGTTTTCAGGAAAATATTATGAATTCCTTCCAAAAACTTGTGACAGAGCATGAAGACCTTGTGTCTAATTTAAGCCTTTCCTACAAAAAGAGACCGTTTACTATCATTTCATTCATAGCAGAGATAGAAGGCAGCTAACCATTTATGCAATTTAATAACTTCCTAATATTGGCCAGAGATTTGTTCTAAACCCTAAACTCTTAAAGAGTGTCTTTAGACTTTTTTATAGTCTTCTCTGTTCATACAACATTTAAAATTTTTTTTTTTCTAATTTGAAGTGGGAATTATAAGGATATTAAAAAAAAGATGGTCTGGTGATTAAGAGCATGGATATTAGTGCAAGATGATACCTCCATTTATTTTCTTCTTTTTTTTTTTTGCGGTATGCGGGCCTCTCACTGTTGTGGCCTCTCCCGTTGCGGAGCACAGGCTCTGGATGTGCAGGCTCAGCGGCCATGGCTCACGGGCCCAGCCGCTCTGCGGCATGTGGGATCTTCCCGGACCGGGGCACGAACCCGTGTCCCCTGCATCGGCAGGCGGACTCCCAACCATTGGGAAGCCCGATACCTCCATTTTTGAGATCTGGCTCTCCATTTATAGACTTTTTAAGGTAGATAGTTCCTTAGCATCCTTTCACCTCGGTTTTCCCACGTATAAAATGGCAGTTACAAGTATATCTACCCCATGGAACTATAGCAGGGGTCGTAGAACCTAATATATATGACATTACCTTGCTCAGGGTCTGGTGTATAGCAAGTACACTATCAAGGTTAGCCTTCAAAATGATAAATATAAAACTGCAATTTTTTTTTACATGGGGTAAGTGGCTGGTGATTATGCTTCCAAAAACAAATAGAAAATTATGTACATAATTACAGTTCCAGAAAGATAAAGGGGCTAGTACTATTAACAGGTAAATCATTGTCTTTCATAGAATGCCATTTTATTTGCCTGTGGTTCACTCCCTCAGTTTACATTTCGTCTTTGTTATTCTCAGAGCCCCTGGTATCGCCATGGGAGATAGAATTGGTAGGATGTATGCCCTGATCTTGGGATGATCTACTAACAGGAAGTAGTTTTAGTGACTGCAGGAATGGAAAGCCATTGATTGGGGCAGCAGGGTTGGAAATCATGAGTGTGGTTCCCACAAGTTGTATGAGGTCTGAGTGAGTCATTCAGGGGATGCTGTCCCCTAACTGACCCTCCCCTCTCCACTTCTGCCTTTTGAGTTGCGCTTCTCTCTGTTATCAGACAACACTACCGAGTTAATTTGCTTTTCTCTGCCAGACATCTCTGTGCTGATTAATTTTAATCTCCAGTGAGGACGAAACTGGAGAGCTTGGGTGTATTCTTAGTTTCTGTACTTAAGACTGAACTTGCAGTGCTTCTGAGGAATGTGTGGGGTGTTTATTATCCAGGGGAAACTAAAGAGTATTCATTAGGCATTGTGCACGCTCAAAGGAGGACTATTTTTTTTTTATCAAAATACATTTTAATCTCGTTGCTAGGATGAAGTGGCAAGAGACATTTAGCCCTAATTAAGCATCTACCAGTGAAATGAAATATGGTTCCTGCCTTTTAATTATCTACATTTAATTTGCTACTTTCAGTAGCATGTTGGCTTGGAGACATCTAAGCTTCCCGCAAGAAATGGAGGCACAGTTCCCTGAAAAGTTTTCTTGTATCTCGAAGTTTTAAAACTCCAAATATGGATCAGATTCATGTGTCTTCACCAGAGCCTTGCCCTAGACACTGAGCTAAATATTGGGTGAGGACAGAGCCTTCAAGTCAAAGGTAGGATGGCAACCATTCCCAGAAGCTTCTGGTGTTGCTGTGGAGAGGTTAGAAGCCCCTCTTGTGTGATCTTGTAGCATCTGTGCTTCTGTCATAGCAACTGTCGCATCACATGGGGACAGGTTGAAGTGTCTCCTCATCTAGCCTGCAAGATCCTTGAGGACAGGAATCTTGATCATTTACTTTGTCACAGTATCTTCAACACCTGGCAAAATGGCAAGCACATATGAGGCACTCAGTACAACTTTTTGAAAATAATATATGTTGTAAACTGTATGACATCTTTGATCTATTTCCTATTGATATGGAACCTGCAGCAAAATAATAATTATAATAATAATAATAGCATGGTTTTTAGATGAAATAAGATAATGTATGTGATGACATTAATAAAAGTAAAGTGCCATACAAATGGTATAATAATCAGTAATGATAATATGTTATTCAAAATATGGGGGAACTTATTGTTCAAGCCTATTTTCTAGGCTCTAAACCTGGGCTAGTAAGAGACAAATGAAAAACATCTCCTTGTGTAAGTGATGGACTCACTTCTTCCAGCTGAGTGGACTGTTTTCCATCTTCTTAGGAAACAGTGGAGTAAGGTGGGCCTATCTCAGAGCCAAACCCAGGCATCACCTAAGGAGATGACGGTCTATTAGAGAAGGCTCTTGAATAGGACACGGTTGCTTTTTTTTTTTTTTTTTTTTTTTTTGCGGTACGCGGGCCTCTCACTGCTGTGGTCTCTCCCGTTGCGGAGCACAGGCTCCGGATGCGCAGGCTCAGCGGCCATGGCTCACGGGCCCAGCCGCTCCGCGGCATGTGGGATCTTCCCGGACCTGGGCACAAACCCGTGTCCCCTGCATCGGCAGGCAGACTCTCAACCACTGCGCCACCAGGGAAGCCCGGAGATGGTTGCTTTTCATGGGCTGTTTGATTTTTTTTTCTCTCTCCCCAAATTGAGCAAGGCCCCATGCTACTCACGAAGTTGTATTAGAATAGTTCTTTGAGGCTTTGTGGAAGCTAATTACATAGAATCATTCTCTGGGTTAATCCCCAATCTTGAAACATCACAGTGCAAAAAAAACCAGGCATGGAGTGGGTATAACACTGGGCTAAAATGGTCCAGGGAGACAGGCACAGCGACTAGCATGAGAAAACAATTCACCAAAGCCTAGTCTGCTAGCCTCTTACTGCTTTGGTGTGGTTTGGGAGTATGACAGGAGGAAGAGGGATTCTCATCTTTTTTCTTGAATCTAGTTATTTACTTTAGCAAGCCGAGTATCCTACTACAGAGAACTTCCAAAGATTGGACATCCAGTTGTGATCAGTGGTGCATCTGAGAGCTGGTGGGCAGCAGTAACCACGGCAGGATGCCTCTGACTAGCCTTGTTGAAGTGTGATAATGGGCAGTAGATCAAAGGAAGGCGGACAGCTGTTAGTAGGCGCTGTCTGCAGCTGGCATGGTGCTGAATATTCAGTTCTACTCCAGAACTCTTTCCTTTTCTACAGAATAAGTTAGGACTAGAACTAGAGCCCTTTTATTAGAAGTTGACCAGAAATAAATAATTTTCATCCTTTTTCTCTCTCCGTTTCTTCCCTCCTTTCTTCCATATTTCTCCTCTTTGAACAGTGAAACATACACCTTCAATTAGTTTGAAAATTCCCTTTTATTCTCCCAACAGGATCAGACCTGCTAAGAGTAACTAGTGTTTCCTATGTGATAAGTAAGGGGATTACAGCAATAACTGCTGTCCGCATTTTTCTCATTTAAACAAATAAAGCTAGGGATCTGCGCTGCTCTGTTACGTTCAGTACATGCAGAGCAATTATTCATCCGTTGCCAACATTCGTCTCTCCGCAACTCAGCCATCCGCAGGGTAGAAAGCTTCTTCGCCCTTCAGTTCCAGAGTCATGTTTTTATCTTCCGTAGGCCTCTTCTCCGTAACAAAGGCTGATAATTATAATCGCACGATAATTTAAAGGGTTGGACTTTTCCGTGCCCATTAGTTACACAAGTTCTCGGGTACGATGCTAGTCTTATTTATGAGACGCCATCTTCTGTTTGCCTGGGATTTTTGTTCCCCTGCAGCATTTCCTGTGAATAAGTTAGCTGCCATCTCTTGAGATGGAGAAATAGAGGATTATCTCTGTACCACTGTTGGAAGAACTTCAGTGCAGGAGCGTGGGGGGAGCTGTCCTGAAATAGAGCCGTTTTAGATGGATGTTTCTCAGGTGTGGTTTCTCGTGTGTATATACACACACACATACATTTTTACATATATATGTATTTATGCATATATATAATACATCACTAGAGAGAGCAATAGTGAAGGTTTGCAAGAGAACATACTATTTAAAAGTTTTATTTTAATCAATAGTTATTTGTTATAGTGGAGAAAAGTATAACAGAGACAAAATATTTATGATTTCCCAAAGGTTTTCCTAGCGGGGATGGTTTGACAAGGCTAAAGACCTCACGTTAGAAGAAAAGGCCTACTCCAGAGAGACACTATACTAGTGGGCATGGTGGTGGCGGGGGCTAGTGAAGTCACTTGTGGCCTTTTAAAGAAACCTGATACGCTGATGCTATCTGAAGCAAAATACACTGTTTGGATAATACTTGGTTGATAATTCATTCTGCTTCTCCAAACCCATGGGGAACCTCTGTGAGGGACTTGAGACTGAGCCATCGTAATGCTGAAATCGTGATTTCAGCATTTTCCTTTCAGCTGTGTTTAGTCTGAATGAGAGGTTGCCAGACATCCTGACATGAATGGGGTGAGATCAGTTTTGACCTTCGTGGTGGGGGTCTGTGGCCTACTGTTACACTTTCCAAAACAATTGTGTGGTTGTCCATGTATAATAACCATGTTTTCAAGTGTTGGATTTGATGCTCTGACATCTTAGGGTCTTGCTGACCCTGGAGGGGGACTGCCCTGCCCAGGGCTGGCTAATTCCTAGACATAGCAAACAACTGGCCCAAGAGCGTGCCTTTCACATGCAAACCAACCGATCCAGAGCTTTATCCCCAACCCCTTCTTTTATCAGGCTCTTACACTGCTGACCCATATCCCCCTGCCCTAACCCAGTACCAGACAAGTAGGGACAGCTCTTCTGTCCCAGAGCCCACTGAAATGATGCAAACTTGCCAACTCTAAATCTTTTTACCCTGCCTCTCTGATTCCTTCCCGTGGAAACCACAATAAAGGCTCTTGCCCACATTCCCCCCTGCCCCCTCTGCCTCCTGACCCTGGTGCTTCCCCGTGTGGCCCTGGGTGCTTTGCCTCTTGTTTCTAGGGATCTGTGAGTGTAAACTTATTCTTTCCTGATGCGCATTTCTGTTTGAGTGTCCTACCTTAGCTCATTAAAACAGGCCGCTTGTACCCCTTAAAACACCGTGATGCCTAGATTAAATCATAGCATATTTTAAGGTTTGGATGGGGAACTCTCTGCTTTATAAATATGATGATCTTGAACCATTTTGAGATGGTGATTATCTTCATTTGCAGCCTAGAGAAAGCTGATGGGTTTAGATATTATAAGATGGAGAAAGTAAAAAAATAATACATATACACACACATATATATACACATATATACACACATGTATAAGTTGTGTGTGTATGTATATATATATGTATAAATTCCACATGAGCTTGAACACATTTCTGACCTTCTAAGCTTATCATGCTTCTTCAGTGAGACCTGATTCCCACATGATTGGCGTATTTTGCTTCATAGGTCTCCCCATCACATGACAGGGGAGCTCAGACATATCAAAGTTACCCCACCTGGAACCTGGATGTGCTGATTTAGGATTTTCTCTCCTCTCTTGCACTATGCAAAGTAGATCATCCACCATTTGTCTCAAAGCTGTGAAATATAAACCAAGTCCTCTTGTCTACAGCCTAGCTCCTTATTTTTGTTTATGCAGCCTAACTTTAAAAAGTCCAATATGGGTTTCACGCTCCAGTCTGCTTTCTGTCCTCACAAACTTTTTTGTAATCTGACTTCCTTTTCCCTTTCCCTTCACCTGCCAGCTCCACCTTCTCCAGGTCCTCTCATTCTCTCTTTTATTTAAGTGCAAATTTAAAAAAGCAGCCGCAACAATACAATAAAAACCCCTCTAAGGCTTCTTTCCTATTCCACATAGGAGGTGACTTTCAGGACTCTTACGTCTCTGACAGGTAAAAGGCATGCTTCTGCATTCTGCAGAAACAGAAGAAATGTGAATTATCAGCTGTCATCAGGATGATTTTCTATATGCGGTACCTCCTACAAATTTAGAAAGTCTAACTCAGATTGTGTACATGGTGATTGATGTGGCCATAAAACTCTCATCACATACTATAAATAACATGTTATTGATTGGGTAGAGGGGAATGTTTCCCAAGCCTGACTAATCCACCTCCGTTCTTGTTTTTTAAATCCTACCAGCACCCAGGATATAATCACATTCCACCTCCTCCACCAACAGTCCCTGGCTCCTTTTGACTATACTGATGGTTCTGTCCCCTGAATTCCTTTTGAAAGTAAAGGAAAAATCATAGTCATGCACCTAATTTTTTCCTTAAATGTTCCATGCATTAGTCTTATTTCCATAATTATGTATAAGTACCTAAAGTACGAGGACAGAGTCGAATTTTTATGAGGGACCTGTGCAAAGTGCTGGTTTGGGTGTAAAACAGATCTAGCTTCAAACCCTGGATCTTCCATTTACAGGCTGTGTGATTATTGACAAATGACTCTCTAAGTCAGTTCTCTCTTCTGTAAAGTGGGATACGGTAGCCTCTGCTACATTAGGACACTGCGGAAATGCAAAGAGTGAATAGGCTAAAGGCTTATGATGCTGGGCACTTAGTGGAGTTCAGTAAGCATCGCCTCCTTCTCCCATGCTGCCTGTCTCAGGGCAGGGCACAGCCTCGGCAGATGCCCATTAGCTGGAGAGAGCATGCCGATTATAAAGGCTGCTCCCCTGTTCGTGATGATTTAACTGATGGTGTTGAGGAGGGCGTCCTTTGCTCCTTGGCACATTCTGTGAGGTGGTTATCCTTCCCAAAGAAAGAAAGGCTGTTAGTCTATGGCTGGAGGTTTGGAAGAAACTCAAACTCCTCAGTGAGAAACACCAGGCAAATGTTTTAACTATTAGATGGGAATGCAAAGATATAGTAATTAAACTAAGACATTGACCTTGGCATTTTTTATCTCATTTCCCAGGTGTAGCCTTAACCCCGCTTTCTGTGAAAGCCTCCCTTTTCTTCACCTCCTCATTCTGTTGCTCCAGGGACCTTCCAGGGTTTTCAAGGCTTCAAGACCAACTTAGTTCAACTTGTCTGCATCCCATTTGTTGTCTGGAGTTTTGGCTTTTCCTTGGATTCCCAGCCGTTCACCCGTCCCATGCATGTTCGCTGTCTTCTCGTTATTCTAAGCCACACGTCCAGAGTGACCCTCTCCTGCTGCCATACCCAGGGATGGGAACACTTCGAAGCACTTGGAACTATGTCCCTGGGGTTGGTTTGTTGAGGACTGTTTAGCCTCCAGAATCCCAGAAATTAATTTGGTGCTACTTTCTTCATGGTAGATTTTACACCAAGAAAGACAAAGAGGGGGGAAGCGGTGGGGAGGGATAAATTGGAAGACTGGGATTGACATATACACGCTACTATATATAAATAGATAACTAATAAGGATCTACTGTAGAGCCCAGGGAACTCTTCTCCGTACTCTGTAATGACCTATATGGGAAGCGAATTTTAAAAAGAGTGGATGTATGTATGTGTACACCTGATTCACTTTGCTGTACAGCAGAAACTAACACAACGTTGTAAATCAACTATACTCCAATAAAAATTTAAGAAAAAACAAACAAAAAAAGAACAATAAATATTTATAAGAGCTAAAAAGAAGACAGAAAAAGCATGGTGTCAAGGTACTGTGAAAATGATTCTATTGTATGGGAACCACATTGGCTGATGATACTTTACACTTGTTCTTTCCAGCCTACTCAGCCGTTGGAATTTAATTAGCAGTAATATATTTTTGTCAAAGTAATTAAAACTTCACCTTGATTAAAAACAGAATGGTTTAATTAACAGGAAGAGGTTGGGCTGGACTTAACTTTCCGTTTGAGAAATACACCAGCCTCAGTGGATTGGTTCTATCTCCTCTGCAGGCCTGAAGGTCCGGGAGGTGTTTATCAACGTCACCAGGCAGCAGGTAGAGGACTTCCATGGGCCCGAGGACTATTGGTGCCAGTGTGTGGCGTGGAGCCACCTGGGGACCTCCAAGAGCAGGAAGGCCTCCGTGCGCATAGCCTGTGAGTATATTCTCGGTGACCTTCTTGTCGTGTAGGAGCACAGACTAGCCTTCCATAGAGCTGAAGAGCATTTGGACAGTCCAGGTGCTCCTGCAGAACAGGGATGAGAGGATAGCAAGACACCATCAGAACTGTCTCCACCTCTACTCAATTCTCTCTTTTAAAATTGTATTTTAAATGTTTGATAATTTCCCCTAGAAGACAATCAGCAAATCAGTTGGGCTAAGAGATTCTGCCTAGGTTGCCAGAATGCAGGTGCCTCCACAATACCGGGAAAAATGGTTTCCGAAAAAGAAAAAAAAAAACCCACGCAAATAGATTCTGCTGTTCATCATGAATGACACAGTTCAAGGGGCATTGATGAGAAAAGTTGAGCAATGACTGTTTACTTCGCCAGCAAATCTGTGAAAAGAAGACATTAAAGATTAAGGGAGTTTTATAGCCTCCTGTTAAACCTCTTTCCTCTGAATCTTAAAACATGGAAATGGGCTTTAAAACTGCATTTTTTTGACCCAAGTAGGACTGAAAAAAAGACGCTTGAGGAAAAAAAAAGAAAGAAGATTGCCTTTCAGGAGAGTCTAAGATTTCTTTATCATGTTTCAGCATCAGCGTTTTTATCATCTCAAACATGTTTAGAAATACACCAACTTCCTTTCTCCTCCTTAAACGTATCTTACCCACCCCATGGGTCCCCATAAAATCTCCTTTGTGAGCCCGGGAGTGTTACCCCTCCCCCAACAAAGAGATGGCGGTCAGAGATGGTTATCGTTTCTTTTTTTTTAATGCTGCTTTTGAGAGTGCCGTGAAGGATACGGGACAAGGGGGATTTATTTAAGGACTCAAGGAATTCTTTGTAGCAGATGTTAATGGTTTAGGGATTAAGAATAGGAGTGAATTGCTCTTTGCAGAGACGTTTATATTTCTTGGGAAATGAAATCTCCTTGTCAGCATAGGCGTTTCACCTTCATTATCCTGGTGATCCGGGAGGCTGTTGCCTGGGTCCTAGGAGACCAAGGAGGACCTTGCAAGCTGCGCTCTTGTTTTAAGAGCCATGGGAAATATTTTTCCTATTGTTATTTCGTTAATTTTAGCCCACAAATACTTTCTGACAGGTCAGTTGAGAAAGGGAATGTGTTTGATTTTATTCTTCCTTAACTAACAAGTCCAGCTTTGTGCTCCTGGCATGGCCTCGCCTAGGCTACCCGAGGTATTGTATTGTAACATCTTATGGAAAAACCTCAACGAACTTTTTGGCCAACCCAGTATTTGATCCTGGTCAGGGTGAGGCAGATTATCCTCTGGATCCTGAAGAAAGGAGAGGCAAAACCGCGCAGGGAATTTCAACACAAGTTCCCTTGATTTCCTTGTCAGTGTCACTTTCCCCTTCCTCTTTTTCCTCTACTTCTTTGAGCCCCACATGACCTATTCTATGAATTCCTATAAATAGCATCTCATTAATCTGTCCGTCTCCAATCTCTGTCATCTCCATACTTGCTCACTTCATTCCTGACTGTCACGTGCCTGCTAGAAACCTCCAGAGGTTTTCCCCCTGCTTATAAAGTTTGGCAAAGAATGGCTCAGACCCATTTTGTTAATTTCCCATAAGCTTTGATCGTGTACAGTCTGCTTCATCCTTCTAAACACTTTAATGTTCTGTGTTTCACCCTCACTTCTCTGCCATGCTCCTTTGCTCCTAGAGTTTCCAGTTGGATAAATGTGTACCCTGGTGGCTGAGAACCCAGATACTGAAGTCCTGTTGGTTTCCAGTTCCTAAATCCACTACTACTTACTGTTGTGATGGTGGACAGTCGATTCATCTCTGTGTCTTAATATTATGATAAAAATAGCTACTGGAAGAGTCAGAAGTATTGATAACTACAAAGTGTTTAAAACCACACCTAACGCGGTGTTAACTCTTATCAGTCATTAGCTATTATTTTATGACATAGTTGATCCTTTGTATCCCGAGCATCATTCACCAGTAAGTGTGTTAATACTTAAACTAATTGAACTGAATTACATTTCTAGTGCCTTAGTGATTTTTCTGTGGCTCATGGCTATATAGACTCTAAAACTCCATTCTAGGCCAGCCCTAGGTATCCAACTCTCCCAAGTATGATAGGATCACAGAATGTTTTTTAAAAAATGGAAAACACTTTTCTATCACTTCCTGCCTCTTTAGAGTCAGCTGATACTTTTGTGGTACTAACCTCGCAAACCTCTTCAGGGATCAAAAAAATCATTTTGTCATTCTTACGTATGAT
The DNA here is from genome assembly GCF_005190385.1 of Monodon monoceros. Taxonomy (NCBI): domain Eukaryota; kingdom Metazoa; phylum Chordata; class Mammalia; order Artiodactyla; family Monodontidae; genus Monodon; species Monodon monoceros. The sequence goes on along the minus strand of NW_021703773.1, from coordinate 7,652,385 downwards.
ATGCACATCTGAATATGATAAAGGTGTGATTTTTAAGTAAAAAAAAAAAAAGAATATCCTTAAAGCCTGTATTATGCAGTTAGCTTAATATAATCTCTAATATTTACAATATATTTTTAATCTCTTTCTATGTAGCAGGTGACAGATTATTTAAAATTATTTATGCAAGTCAAGACATGATGTGTCATTAAATATTGCATTTGACTTGGAGACCAGTATACATTAAAATGTACACTGAAATTTAACTATGTTTATTGGCATCGAAAGTGGAGGGGAAAAACTGCCTTTAGGACCTTGCTTGGAATTCTTTTGATTTGCTTGCAGGAGGGGAAAAAAAACACCACTTATTTTTGTATAACTTTCATGTTTTATTGAAATAAGAGATTTCTCGCTGCTATTTGCAAGCACTTCCCAGCAAATAACACATTGTACATGAGGATAGTTTTTATTCCCAATAAATGAAAAGCCAAATTGGACATAATGGTCACGATATTTCTACTTTTTAAGATTGGTTTTTGAAGTGCTAAAGACATCTTCATGTGCTAAATAAGGATTTTGATATATGAATGTAGCTAACGAATCTGACAATTGTCTTGAGGGGACTTTGCAAAATTAGTATCATTTTTATATGATTCATTAAATTATTGTAGTTCAACATCAGAGCTCCTTATGCTTCCTGCATTTAACCAATGATCCATTAAGAATTTAACAGTTTCAGAAATGCAGTGGGCAAAACCTTCATGGCATCTGGGCCATCAGCTGAGGGATGTCTTGTCACGATCATGTTAGCTTATCTCTGTAAAAACACCAGGAAGCTCGCTGGCATGGTATCGCTTAGAGATCATTCGATTTTAAAGGGAAACAATATAGACACAATTATTTTATTTATGTCACTCATATTTTTATTGAAATGGACCCACGTGGGGTATCAGTTAACTATGCAGATTCCTGGCTTCTACCCCAGACCTGAGGAAGGACCAGGGAAGCTGTGTTTGTATGAAGTTATCCAGGTGAGTTTATGATCAGGTATCTTTGGGACAGCTTGGTCAGGAACAGTGTTTCTCAAATTTTAACACGTATGCAAATCAACTGAGTTCCTATTGAAATGTAGATGATTCAGTTGACATGATTTGGTATGTCCAGTCCAAGGTCCGAGGTTCTGTCATGTCTAAGGGTTCCCATAGGATGCTGATGCTGCCAGTTGTGGACCCTGCTTTGAGTAGCAAGACCCTGAGAACACCTTTAGGAGCACTATTTGGGAAATACGGATTTAACCCATAGCTCCAATGTCGTCATTAATAGCTGAGAAAGTGATATTCAGAAAGGTTAGGTGGCTTGACCAGAGGTCCCCTGGCAGACATGGAACCAGATCTTATATTCATCCGTTCATCCTCCCTGGGTGCTCTTGCTACCAAGCCGTGTTGATTGCTTTCTATTAAATGGGAGTTTGAGAACCATCATAGAAAGATAAGTTCATGTGCCTTTGAGCATTTCCTTGGGGAAAGCAGTGATTGCTTTCCTATTCCGTTTCTGAAGAAATTGAGTTCCTCCACGTGGTCAAGTTATTATATATATACACATATACATACACACATATATAATACATATGTATAATATATATACTTTATATATATGTTATTATATATTATATATATAATATATATTTTTATATATAAATCATGACTCATTGCTGCCTTAGTGGTCACAAAAAAATCAGTATAGATTTTGTTGTAGTAGCCAAAGTGCCTGTCATCTTCAACCATTTTCTTTTCCTTAATAATTCCACCCTGTGTCTGCTGGCTGCCCATCCAATCACCTGGGGCTGGAAATAGCTGAGGCTCCGTTTCAAAGTGATTTTCTGGAGGGAAAATAAATAAATAAAGCAACCCACATTCACCCCCGCCAGGTTGGCAGAAGTCCATCTGCAGGGAGTGGCTCCTACTGGCCTCCTCTCGTTTGTCTGATTCGATCACGCTGGAGGAAGTCGGGCTGCTCTAGCAACTGTTATTTCTGCCCCTGGACAGTTGTCAAAAGGAGGAATATTCAGTTATTCGTAGTTTTTTATTCTCATGGGCGAACATTTGGCTGCTTAGCTTTTGCCGTTTTTCCCTCTTCTTCATCTGCGTACAAAATGTTTGGCCTCTATCATCACCCCTTGGTCGGGCAAACTCTTCTTTTTTTTAAATAAATTTATTTATTTATTTATTCATTTATTTATGGCTGTGTTAGGTCTTCGTTGCTGTGCACGGGCTTCTCATTGTCGTGCCTTCTCTTGTTGCGGAGCATGGCCTCTAGGTGCACGGGCTTCAGTAGTTGTGGCACGAGGGCTCAGTAGTTGTGGCTCACGGGCTCTAGAGCACAGGCTCAGTACTTGTGGCGCACGGGCTTAGTTGCTCTGCGGATCTTCCCGGACCAGGGCTCGAACCCGTGTCCCCTGCATTGGCAGGCGGATTCTTAACCACTGCACGACCAGGGAAGTCCCCGGCACACTCTTCTTAACACCTGAGCCTTTTCTTCAATACGGGAGTTGGGGTTGGGGGGATGAGGGAAACCTTGGCCTGTTATAGTCACATAGCAAGTTGGCCACTCGAGATAAAACGCAGCAGGAACCCATTGTTCTGCTGATTTTTTAAGAAAAGGAATCTATAAAACATGATGCATCCTGAATATAATTTAAATAGATGGCTTATTTGAGACACTCCTAAAATATCTATACAGTCGTACCAAGAACGAGTGAAGAACTTAGAGAATCTCATTTAAAAGCTATGAAACTCCCTACCTAATTACAGGCCCATAGCGAAAACAGTATTATTTTAATTTGCTTTGGTGGGGGAGGGTGGTATCTTTTTTGAGAACTTACAGGAGATATCCAACTAGACCTCAGTTATGGATCTTGGCTTCATGGCTTTGATAAATAATTTCACCTGTTAAAAACTGTCCATAACGCCCTCTTGATGGCAAAAATACATATAAAAACACACATCGGCACGTGTGTCTGGTGTTCAGTCAGCCTTAACCTCTGTTTTCCGTCTTATTACCCATCATATCCATACAAGCGTACTGGGCTCCAGCTGAGTTAGGACAGCTTAGATTCTGGGACATAGGCTTTTCTTTTTCCTTGATGTGCTCATTATCCTTTCTTCTTCCTGGAGTGTATTCCCAGCCGCATCTCGCACTCCTGCCTTTGTCCACCTAATTCCTACATCCAAGGTCTGTTGTGGATACCGTGTCCTTTATGAAACCTAGTTTAGCAAATCCCTTAATACTAATTGACCTCAGCAGCCTGACATACCGACTGAGCCCTTAAAACAAGGTCCCATCCAGCATCTCCAGCTTCAAAATTGATAAAACCTAAATATCCATCTTTGAACTCTCCTAGCATTTCTTTAGCACTTCTCCCATGGTACTTATTATCATTTTCCCAGAATCATGGTTATCGTGAAGTTATTTGTGGATTGATTTTCCCTTGTTAGATGGTAACCTGCTGTAAGATTCCGTTGCATTGCTCTCATTGTCTTGACCTCTGAGCCTAGTGGGGAGCCTTATCTATCACCTTTGTATTATAGATGTTTGTTTGGTTTGAAAGGCAATCCTATCAATGCTGGATATGGTTCTGTGAAAGGGCATTTGTGAGCTGTGTATCATGATGGTGCCATGGGACTAACATGGCAACTGGTTTTAGCCAATCCATAGCTCACAAGGATGCTGTTATTATAAGGACCGTCTCTGTCCTCCCTGGCTTGTGAAGTACTCCTAATGTTTACTGCAGTAAAGAAGAGGTCTAAAGGGAATCGGGAGTAGGTGAGTCATCACAGCCCTGTGATGTGCAGCATGTGGCCCCCAAGGCGTCCAGCTTTATCTGCACTTCTCCCTTCCTTCCTTTTCAGAACATGGAATTTGTTCAGAGGTTATGGAAATCATGTTATGACCAATTCTCAGCACCTGGTAGCAATCGCACAAAAGTTTAAAATCCTCCTTCCTCTTCTCTTGGAAGAATGTGGCCAGAGTGAAGAGAAAATACTGTCTACTTGGCCAAAGGTTGATCTTTCTTCCCTTTGGACTGAAATTTACTTCTTTGAATATTACTGAAAGATCTGAGAGTCCAGGCCTCCTGATGGAGTTGCACACTACACAGGAGCATCTAGCCAAGGAAGGGGATTGGTGTTGAGATGCAGCCTGCATTCCACTAGGCAGGAATGCCCCCCAGAGCATGGCTACAACCACATGAGGGTAGGGACTGGTTTTTCTTGCTGCTGCTTTATAGCCAAGACCTGTGTTCTCACAGGTGTCCAGTTTACAGAAAGGTGCCACATAGGCTGGTGGCAGCAGAACTGGGTACAAAATTTGTGGTACCGAGTGCAAAATGAAAACCATAATTCGAAGACACATGAACCCCAGTGTTTATTGCAGCACTATTTACAATAGCCAGGTCATGGAAACAACCTAAATGTCCATCGACAGATGAATGAATAAAGAAGATATAGTACATATATACAATGGAATATTACTCAACCATAAAAAGGAATGAAATTGGGTCATTTGTAGAGATGTGGATGGACCTAGAGTCTGTCATACAGAGTGAAGTAAGTCAGAAAGAGAAAAACAAATACCGTATATTAACACGTATATATGTGGAATCTAGAAAAATAGTACAGATGAACCTATTTCCAGGGCAGGAAGAGAGATTCAGATGTAGAGAACGGACATGTGGACATAGGAGGGGAAGGGGAGGGTGGGATGAATTGGGAGATTAGGTTTGGTATAAATACACTAGTATGTGTAAAATAGATAGCTAGTGGAAACCTGCGAGATAGCACAGGGAGCTCAGCTCTGTGCTCTGTGATGACCTAGATGGGCGGGGTGGGCGGGGAGGAGGGAGGTCTAAGAGGGAGGGGCTAGATGTATACATATAGCTGATTCACTTCGTTGTATGGCAGAAACTAACGCAATACTGTAAAGCAATTATACTCCAATAGAAAAAAGAAAAAAGAAAATGTGGGTCCCCTTCTTCAAAAATTAAGCATTTCAAGACATCAGTATTAGACCATTAAATCAAGCATGGGGCCCCGTTTGACTATACTGGTCCCACACCCATGAAGGTGGCCATAATGGCAGTAATGGTGATGATTCAAGAAATCACTTTATATGTGTAATGCTATTATAAAAAGGAAATAATTGGCCTAGAAAGGCTAGAGACGTATTCAAACTGATTCCACATGGAATTAGAGACAAGATTATTCTGTTTTTCCTCCAAAGCCAGAGGCAGCATCACGGGAGCTAAGTTTTAAGATGGCACATTTGGGGTAACTAGAAATGCCCATTATGGAACATTATTTCTATGGCCACATTCTCCTGCAGTCTGTACAGAGGCAAGCGAGGGATGTATGTCTGGTGGCAGTGATACTGAAGAAGGAATTACTGCATTGGGTGAGTAGGTGACTAATAGGGTTTTCTTTAAAAAGTTATTTTGACATAATTCAGACTTGCAAAAAAAATTGCAATATAGTACCAAAAAATTCCCTTAAGCCCTTTACTGACAATCTTCAAATGTTAACATTTGACCATATTCGCTTTGGCATCGTCTCTTTCTGTGTTTATCAGTATATGTATTTGTATGTAGACAATTATGGTTTATTTTTTGACTTGTTTAAGATTAAGTTGCAGACATGATGCTTCCTTTCCCCAAGTACTTTATGGTGTATGTTTTTAAAAAACGTATCTTCTGACATTACTGTAGTATATTTATCAAGAAATTAACATTGATACAATTCTATTATCCAATCTAAAGACCTTATTCATCTTTCATCAGTTGTTCAGTAAGGTCCTTTATAACAGTAACAAATCCTAGATCATGGCTTACATTCAGTTGAGAGATCTCTTTAGCCTTCTTTAATCCAAATAATTGCTTGGTCTTCCCTTATTGTTCATTACACTGAATTTTTCAAGTGTAAAGTCAGTTATTTTATATAATGTTCCTCAAATTGAACATGTAAAAAGGAAATAGCAGTCACCTAGAAGGGACTGCCACTGGTCAAAGAGATCATCGTAATGGTTGTAACTCAAATAAGAATCCACGAATCTACACTGGTATATTTTTTAAATGAATATAAAAATAAATGGAGGGAAAGAGACAGCTCTTCCTTACAATAAATGAATAAATGTAGAAGGAATGATGGAAATGGAAAATTATTTAGCATCTCGTAAAGTTAATTAAGACAAGTGTCATTGGATGCTAAAACCAGTGGCTGAAAGTTTTAGGAGTAACAGGATGTTTACAGGATCGCAAAGTATCTCTCCACAAGATACTGACGAATTACAAAGGGGGAGTTAGTAATTTAGCAGTAGAGAATCCTGCCATATACCACCTTAATCAAGTGGTCACAGTTGACATCACCAGCAATGGGACAAATCCACAAATTACTCCTGATGGGATAGAATGAGAAGATAGCGTCACTTCAGTGATATTCCTCCCAAATATAGTTCGTCTGTATTTAACCATAGGAAAACATTGGACAAACCTAAAATGAGGAACATTTTACATAATTGGTCATTTTTTAACTACACACGTCTTTCACAATGCCAGCCTGGGGCTGGGGTGTTCTGTGGATATAAGAATCCACAAGATAGACAAGCTACATCCTTTTGAAAATCAGTGGTATTCCCTTTGAGGTCAGTAAAATATAAACAACACAATTACGGAAAAAAACTTTCTTGAATTGTGAAGACGCAACTTGAAACGTCCAAGCCATTTGGTGGATGCCACATCTTTTTAGGCTCCATCTATAAATGCCTTGGGGATATGAATTTATCCTCCTCTGTCAGTGGGGGCACTTCAGTCAAAAGTATGAGTAACACCGAAGTATAAGAGATTGTGATTCTATGAACAGAGTAGGGTTATTTCTGTGGAATTGGTAGAAATTATGCTACTTTTGCCTAACGTGTACACAGTTGAGTACATCAGCCTTAAAGATGAGAACTGCTGGGTAGTAGTGCATTACTTTACAACATATCCTACAGTCAGTGATGAAAAAGTTCTCCAAATAATATTCCTTCATGTTATTGATTGCCAACTATTAGTTACTGAGAAGAATTTGTAGAAATATGGCCACCCCCTTTTTAGGAAATCTCAGTTTATTCAATCTGCCATTCTTGTGAAATAAACCTTAAACTTCCTGGAAAATGGCCATTTCTCTAAAAACCTCAGTGGAAGTTTAATAGGAAGAGGATATAGATTTTACTTCAATTCAGCTCTCATTTTCTCCACCGAAGAAACCTTCTGACATAATATGAGCAGACGATAAGCAAACAAAACAAAACGAAAAACACAAAACAGAAATACAGCATATCTTTGAGGACGTTTTTAGCCTAGTGATATTATTCTTAACTTATTTAATATCCCTCTACCAGGATAAGTAAGGACAAGGGTGTGCATTCTAGAAACTTTTTAAAAAGTGTCAAAGAAATGCTAACTAAGGTGTGGAAGTGTCGGACAGCCATGAATAATTGTCTACATGTTCTAGATAGCATGGCAATAAATAAAATCCCATCCTTTCTTTTGAAGAGTTTATACTCTGGCGAGAGGATAGACTTATCAAACAAGTTCTTTCGAGGGAGCACGGTTAGATAAGCACAGTCTGTTTCAGGAGCTCACCAGAGGTTCAACTTATGGATCCTAAAGGTCTGTGGTATACTTCCTGAGCTAATTCCTTAGGAAGAAGGAGGGTTAACTTAATGACCCCATGTTCAGGTTAAGGAGAGAGTTTGAGTTGCAAGCACAGAAAGATGGAACAGTAGGGAAAAACTACATGGAACTATGTGGGAAAACAAGGAGATGGAGCTACCCAGGGAGAAGTAGGTCAGATTATAGAGGGTGTTTGAATTCTCTCCTAAGGTTTAGATTTATTCAGCATGTGGTCTAGGGCCACTGAAGTGTCATAGCAGGGTGGTGACGTGGTCATATCTTCAGACCCTCACCCCACCTTCCCATTCAGCCACAGAGATTTAAAGGCAAGTAAAACTGAAGGCAAGGAAGCTTCATGCCAACCTGTGAACTGCTGACGGGACTTGAACTTCTGCTGGGATGGTACATGTTAAAGGGGAAGGGGCAAATTGGAGATTCCAGGAAGGTGAAATTACCAAGACTGTGTGGCTCCTTGCATGCAGAGAGGTGAGAAGTGAGGTAGGAATTGAGGAATTACCCCACATTTGGGACTTTCTTGATTTTGGGCTACAGTGACTGAATTAATGGTGATTCCATTAAATGAGGTTATGATTAGAGTAGAAGAAACTAGTGTGCAAAACAAGATACTGAGTTCGGTTTTTGATCATGTTATGTGGGAACTACCCATGGAACATTCAACGAACTCTTTTCATCATGCAGTTGTGTTTATGAGCCTAAAGCCCAGGGATCAGCATCAAACATTAGAATTGGGGCTTCCCTGGTGGCGCAGTGGTTGAGAGTCCGCCTGCCGATGCAGGGGACACGGGTTCGTGCCCCGGTCTGGGAGGATCCCACATGCCGCGGAGCAGCTGGGCCCGTGAGCCACGGCCGCTGAGCCTGCGCGTCGGGAGCCTGTGCTCCGTCCGCAACGGGAGAGGCCAGAACAGTGAGAGGCCCACGTACCGCAAAACAAAAACAAAAACACATTAGAATTGAAGGTCATTGGCAAGTAGGTGGTCATTAGGATAATAGATCTCCATCAGGAAGATAGGAGGATTTTATCTGAAATACTTAAGATGGTGTCAACTGAAAAAAATACACAACCTAAAAGTTGAGAGTTACCTTTTATTCAGCAGACTTTCTGAGGACTTTAGATAAATGCTGAGAAAAGTGTTCTGAAGAGCCAAGGGGGAAGCCACGATATGTAGAAGTTTTTGCAACAAGAGACCAGGTAGTCAGAACATCAAAGGATTACTGTTAATAAAAAAAAACCCAGATATTTCAGGTTAAGGAATTTAGCGCTTTTCTATGTATGGGAAGATGCAAGAGTCTGGGCTTACTGAAATCATTCCTTTGATACGCACCTCGGCCCTCTGGGCCCAGTATCCTGTGTTTTCTCATCCTGAGTTTCCTCAGGTGCACCATTGGGGGTGGCTGCAGCGGCTGACTGCCAGATGTGCTTGGCAGTGGGCAGCCCCTTTGTCTCCATCCTGAGTTCCCTCAGGGCTCACAGTCTGGGCAGCTGTAATGTGATGGCTTGATGGCTGCAACAACCTTTGTTTACTGATACGGCAGGCAATATTTTATTTCTCAATGGTTTTCCACACTACACTTTTTCTGTCCTACCCCCCAGCACCCAAACTGCTGGGGAAGAGAGAGCAACAGACCATGAGTAGAATTCTGCATGTGGTTAAGGGGTGGACAGAGGGGAGCCATTAAGAAAATAAAGGAGAAAAAAATGGAAGAGGGACTGGGAGATTGAAGAGAGTGGAGATTTGTTTGAAGGAATAAATGGTCCGTGGTGTCAGTGTGATCACCAGGTTAAAGTAAGAAGTGAGAAGAGTGGATTGGTTTGCTTCCATTGACCGGAGCAAAGCCGTGTAATGAGAGGGTGATAGGAGGTAATGGTAGGTCTAGGAATCAGTGGAAGATGAGAAAACAGAGATGGTACGGACACCCCTTTCCAAAAATTTGACAGAAGACAAAAAGTCTAGAGCACTAGCTGGAGTTAACCATTTGGGGAATGGATGGTATTTTAATACAAGCATGACAATTAGATGGGCTCATTTTTTTAAATGTGAAGGAATAGGAGCAGCAGAAAGAGTGAACAAGTAAAGGTCAGAAGAGCTGGGTGTGAGTTCTGGGCTCGAGTTCTGGGCTCAAGTAACTGTTACTGACCAGGGTTCTTGGCCTCCTCAATCAATAGAAATTGATCAGAGGCCAGACAAGAAATTCAGGCAAGGCTTTACTGGCACCCCTGCTGCAGCAGTGGGGAGCAAAGGTAAGCGACACGCTCCCTTGCTTGTTCTCACCAAGGGGGGGGGCGGCGAGCTGGTTCCTTATATGGGGTGAGGGTAGGGGTGGCTTGGTTGGTTTGCCCACCCCTTTGGCGATGTTGAGTGCAGGGGGCATGCGCAGTACCCTGCTTTTGATCCCACCCCTCTGCTTTTGCTCCCGGCTCTTCAGAAGTGGCAGTTGGGTTTTTTTGCTCTTTTTGTATCTTGTCGTCCATAATTTGCCTCAACTGCACGTGCACATGGTTATTTTTAGTCCCTTATAGTTTCTTTGTATTTTGTTGGTAGAGGAGCTATTTGTCCAGGTGCCGGCACTGCAGCAAAGCCTGTCTCATAATCAGCTTTGTACTCTGTAATAGTGTTTCCTAAAACTCACAGCACATGAGAAGCACACCAGGCGCTCTTTAAAAATTAAGGTTACTGGGCTTTGCTCAAGACCTGTGGAATCATAATGTCTGGGAGTGGGGTCCAGGGATGCTTTTGTGATTTTGCTCTCTTCTGTTTCTTCTCCTTCCCACTGTCCACAATTCAGTTTTCTCTGCAGATTCCTCCTTCTCTTCCCATTTCTAAATATTGTAATACCCTAGGTCTCTCCTTCACGCACAGGTTCTCCCCAGGTGAAATCTCTTACTCCGTGGCTCCAATACTGGCTATATACCGATTATTCTCAACTTTGACCTTGCACCTCATCTCCGGATGACTTTATTCACTGCCTACCTGATATATCCACTTGAATATCTAGTAGGCATCTCAGACATAATATGTCCCAAAGAGAACTCTCTTGGTTTTCACCCCAGCAGCACTGCTGCAAACCTGTGTTTATTCCCGCCTTTCCCAATTCAGTAATGGCACCTCAGGGCTCATGACAAGACATAGGTGTCATCCTTGACTCCTCTGTTTCTTTCAGTCACATCCCATCCAGCAACAAGTCCTGCCCCATGTATTTCCAAAACACATCCTGAATTTGCCCACTTCCCTCCATCTGGTTTTTTTCTCTGCTGTGATAATCTCCTCACTGCTTCCACTCTTGCCATCTTAAAATCCATTCTCCAAACAGCAGCCAGAAAAGTTACTTAAAAAAGAAAAAACAAATCAGATCATGCTATTCTCTTGGCTGAATTTCTCCCATTGGATTTCCGAACTCCATGATATTGGCCCCATAGGAATAACCAGCCCCCTCTTACCTTCCCTTGCACCAGAATGCTCCCCTTCACTGTGTCAGCCCTGGTGACTTCTTTTATTACTCAAGTACCCCTGGTTGTCACTGCCTCAGAGCCTTTGCCATTCTCTTTTCCTGGAAAGCATCCTCCAGACCTCTGAGTGCTTGGTTTTTACATGTAAACCTTAGTTTCATCTGCATTGTTGGTTAGGTCTCTTTGTAAGATTTCATATGAAATATGGAGCTTGCTACCCAAAAGGTGAACAACTTCTGGCTGGAGTGATCTCTTAGATTCTTCCTGTTCTGGCAAGATTGATTTAAAAGGCCAGGCAAAATGCCGTTCACCTTTCTTCCAGCCACTTGCCATGTGGGCCGAGCAGTAGGCTGAGTGTTAGCTGGTTAGTGGCATATTCCAGCCTTTACATGCTCAAGACACGTGGCCATGTCTTGTCCTGATCGACCTTCCTGGCCTCAAGGAGACCTGGGGTGAGGGGAGAATCAAAAAGCTAACAATGCAGGATAAAAGATATTTCTTCCTGCTGCTAGGTTGGCTTTTTGTTTTTTACTCTTTCTCCCTGAATTACAATGAGGTGGTGGCTGTTGAAAGCTTAACGTTATGTTTGGGTCATTTCTTTTTAAACTTATTGCTAGTTCATCTGCCTCTAATTTCCTGGGGAGGGCTAGGCGGACACCAGAGTGAAAATCCAGAATGATTCTTCGTGTCTGTGTTCTTAAACTTGTTCTACTGAGCATGTAGTTTGTTGGTATTCAAGTCTTCTTCAGGATGCTAAGCTGAAGGTAAGCTCTAGGGCTGCTTGTAGGGACGTGGGGTTTAGGCAACACCGTAGATGGGGAATCCTGACAGAAATATAAGGAGTGTACCTTTTCTATATACTTCTTGAGAACTGAGCAGACTAATCTAGTCAATGGCTCTTCGGACTGCACTTCTTTTTTTTCTCTCCATCAAAAGCACTTTGGTTCAAGACTTGTGGTTGCCAAGGGCGAGGGGGGAGGGGAGAGATGGATTGGGAGTTTGGGGTCAACAAGGTCCTACTGTATAGCACAGGAAAGTATATTCAGTATCCTGTGGTAAACCGTAATGGAAAAGAGCTTTCAAAAGACTATATATATGTATATATAACCGAATCATTATGCTGTACAGCAGAAATTAACACAACATTGTAAATCAGCTATACTTCAATTAAAAAGCACTTTGGGGGACTTCCCTGGTGGTCCAGTGGTTAAGACTCTGTGCTTCCCCTGCAGGGGGCCCAGGTTCAATCCCTGGTCTGGGAACTAAGGTCCCACATGCTATGCGGTGCCGCCAAAGAAAACAAAAACACAAACAAAACAAAAAAAGTACTTTGGTTCAGTGGCTATTTCTGAGTTCACCTAAAACTCAGTTTTCCTGTTAGAATCACAAGTAGAACAGTAGTATTCTCAAACATACAGAATATGGAACTTCTGAGTATTTTATTTCCATAGCTTTCAGTGGAATGTGATGTAAAGATACAGAATGTGAGTTATTAACTTTATTTTAATATGATTTAATACCGTGAAAACAAGGTAGCAGAGAATTCCTATATTTTCACCTAATAATTTTTGTCAAGATGTGCTATTTAGGTCATGCTTCAGCCATTCTGTACGTACTGACATAGCCAAATCAATATAATCAATACACAGACAGAGCCTTTTACGGAACTTGGAGATAAAGCAACCTTTGAAATCTTTCTGCAGGCATGGTTTCGTTACGGAGTCCCCACCCATAGTCCCTGCTGAGGGAAGTGGTGCTGAGTGCCTTCTTAAGCATAGGTGGCCATGCTGTGTACCACATATGGCCACTGGCATGTCAACTGGACCAGGAATGCACACCTAGGTGGGTTAGCTGCTCACGAGTGTAGACTCAGTGAGACTTGCCCCGGAAGGGTGAAGTGATTGTGTACTTGTGGATTCTTGCTCTTCTGAGTATGGCTTGATCCTAAAAGAGAATCAGTAGTTGATAGAGGCACCAGGAAAGTAAAGACACAAAGAAGCAGGCAGTAGTGCCCATGAGATATATCAGAAGACATGAGTAAATGCAAGTAACGGATAAGCAGAGGCCATTAAGACAGAACAGAGTGAGAGGCAACTGGTTAGGAGGGACACAAGTGACAGAAGCAACGTGTGTGCTAAAAGGACGATGAAATAACCCACTTCAAAGAATTACATTGGCTCTCTTGACCCCCTTGCTTGGCCATGTTACAGTCTCTTTAAGATCTACTTACTTTGTGATCCTTATTGTTTCCTCCAAGCCTGACGTGTGGCCTTTCTTGGTTTCTAATCAATCCTGGCCTCAGAATTAGGATTGTCTTCCGAATGTTCAGTTCATCCTCAAATTTTGATGGAATCTGAATGAATTTTTGCGTGTCCTTGTAAACAAAAGAAACAAATACAATGGAATGTATTCAGTTGGGAATGACTCGATACAGAGCAGGTGAAATTAGTACTCAAAGTTTCTTCCCACCGTCATGTGTGTCCCTGCTGCTGGATGCTGTCTTCCCAACCACTGCTGCCTGACAAACTATGCTACTTGTTGTGAAAGGGATAATGATACACCGTGCTAGTTATGAAATGATTTATTGATGACAGCAATTTAACAGCAGAGGAATGGCCGAGCACAGAGGATCTAACAAAGCCCCAGCATTATTCTGTGGCTCACAGAGACAGCCTTGAGGAGACTCTGCACAACAGGACCCACCTGGCATCATCCAAACTCCTTGATGTCCCAATAAACAGAGCCTGCGTGTTGCCTTGCACCCAAGTGGAGTCAGAGGGAATATGGGAAGGCTCACACAATCCAGCTATGATCAAAGGTGCCCCTCCTTCACTGTTGCTGCTAGATTTACTCAGCAGGAGTTAAGGCTACAGTATTCAGAAATCTTAAGACAAGAAATCTACAGAGGGATTGGTTCAAGATGGTGGGGTAGAAGGACGTGCTCTCACTCCCTCTTGCGAGACCACCGGAATCACAACTAGCTGCGGGACAATTATCGACAGGAAGATGCTGGAACTCACCAAAAAATATACCCCGCATCCAAAGACAAAGGAGAAGCCACAATGAGACGGTGGGGGGGGGCGCAATCACAATAAAATCAAATTCCATAACCGCTGGGTGGGTGACTCACAAACTGGAGAACAGTTATACCACAGAAGTCCACCCACTGGAGAGAAGGTTCTGAGCCCCACATCAAGCTTCCTAACCTGGGGTCTGGCAGCAGAAGGAGGAATTCCCAGAGAATCAGACTTTGAAGGCTAGTGGGATTTGATTTCAGGACTTTGACAGGACTGCGGGAAACAGAGACTCCACTCTTGGAGGGCACACAAAAAGTAGTGTGTGCATTGGGACCCAGGGGAAGGAGCAGTGACCCCATAGGAGACTGAACCAGACCTACCTGCTAGTGTTGGAGGGTCTCCTGCAGAGGCGGGGGGTGGCTGTGTCTCAGCGTGAGGACAAGGACACTGACAGCAGAAGTTCTGGGAAGTACTCCTTGGCGTGAGCCCTCCCAGAGTCCGCCATTAACCCCACCAAAGAGCCTGGGTAGGCTCCAGTGCTGGGTCACCTCAGGACAAACAACCAACAGGGAGGGAACCAAACCCCACCCATCAGCAGACAAGTAGATTAAAGAATGAGTTTCAGAGTGTTTCCTGCTCTGCAATTTTTTGGAAGAGTTTGAGAAGGATGGGTATTAGCTCTTCTCGAAAATTTTGATAGAATTCACCTGTGAAGCCAACTGGTCCTGGACTTTTGTTTGTTGGAAGATTTATAATCACAGTTTCAATTTCATAACTTGTGATTGGTCTGTTCACATTTTCTATTTCTTCCTGCTTCAGTCTTGGAAGGTTATACCTTTCTAAGAATTTGTCCATTTCTTTCAGGTTGTCCCTTTTATTGGCATAGAGTTGCTTATAGTAGTCTCTAACGATGCTTTGTATTTCTGCAGTGTCCATTGTAACTTCTCCTTTTTCATTTCTAATTCTATTGATTTGAGTCCTCTCCCTCTTTTTCTTGATGAGGCTGGCTAAAGTTTTATCAAGTTTGTTTATCTTCTCAAAGAACCAGCTTTTAGTTTTATTGATCTTTGCTGTTGTTTTCTTCGTTTCTATTTTATTTCTCCTCTGATCTTTATGATTTCTTTCCTTCTACTAACTTTGGGTTTTGTTTCTTCTTCTTTCTCTAGTTCCTTTAGGTGTAAGGTTAGATTGTTAGAGATTTTTCTTGTTTCTTGAGGTAGGATTGTATTGCTATAAACTTCCCTTTTAGAACTGCTTTTGCTGCATCCCATAGGTTTTGGATCATCGTGTTTTCTTTGTCATTTTTCTCTAGGGATTTCTTTATTTCCTCTTTGATTTCTTCAGTGATCTCTTGGTTATTTAGTAACATACTGTTTAGCCTCCATGTGTTTGTGTTTCTTACATTTTTTCCCCTGTAATTTCTAATCTCATAGTGTTGTGGTCAGAAAAGATGCTTGATATGATTTCAATTTTCTTAAATTTACTGAGGCTTGATTTGTGACCCAAGATGTGGTCTGTCCTGGAGAATGTTCCATGTGCACTTGAGAAGAAAGTGTAATCTGCTGTTTTTGGATGGAATGCCCTATAAATATCTGTTAAATCTCTCTGGTCCGTTGTGTCATTTAAAGCTTTTCTTTCCTTATGAATTTTCTGTCTGGATGATCTGTCCATTGGTATAAGTGAAGTGTTAAATTCACCCACTATTATTGTGTTGATGTTGATTTCCTCTTTTATAGCTGTTAGCATTTGCCTTATGTATTGGGGTGTTCCTATGTTGGGTGTATATATATTTATAACTGTTTTATCTTCTTCTTGGATCGATCCCTTGATCATTATGTGGTGTCATTCCTTGTCTCTTGTAACATTCTTTAAAGTCTATTTTATCTGAGTATCGCTACTCCAGCTTTCTTTTGATTTCCATTTGCAAGGAGCATCTTTTTCCACCCCCTCACTTTCAGTCTGTGTGTGTCCCTGGGTCTGAAGTGGGTCCCTTATAGACAGCATATACATGGGTCTTGTTTTTATATGATTCAGCGAGCCTGTGTCTTTCAGTTGGAGAATTTAATCCATTCACATTTAAAGTAATCATTGATATGTATGCTCCTATTATCATTTTCTTAATTGTTTTGGGTTTGTTTTGTAAATCCTTTTCTTCTCTTATGTTTCCCACTTAGAAAAGTTCCTTTAGCATTTGGTGTAGAACTGGTTTGGTGGTGCTGAATTCTTATAGCTTTTGCTTGTCTGTAAAGGTTTTGATTTCTCCATCAAATCTGAATGAGATTCTTGCTGGGTAGAGTAATCTTGGTTGTAGGTTCTTCCTTTTCATCACTGTAAACATATCGTGCCACTCCCTTCTAGCTTGTAGAGTTTCTGCTGAGAAATCAGCTGTTAACCTTATGGGAGTTCTCTTGTATGTTACTTGTTGTTTTTCCTTTGTTGCCTTCAATAATTTTTCTTTGTCTTTAATTTTTGTCAATTTGATTACTATGTGTCTCGGCATGTTTCTCCTTGGGTTTATCCTGTATGGGACTACAGTAATCAAGGCAGAATGGTACTGGCACAAAAACAGAAATATAGATCAATGGAACAGGATAGAAAGCCCAGAGATAAATCCATGCACCTATGGTCAACTAATCTATGACAAAGGAAGCAAGGATATACAATGGAGAAAAGATAGTCTCTTCAATAAGTGGTGCTGGGAAAACTGGACAGCTACATGGAAAAGAATGAAATTAGAACACTCCCTAACACCATCCACAAAAATAAACTCAAAGTGGATTAAAGAACTACATGTAAGGGCAGACAGTATAAAATTCTTAGAGGAAAACATAGGCAGAACACTCTGACATAAATCACAGCAAGATCCTTTTTGCCCCGTCTACTAGGGAAATGAAAATAAAAACAAAAATAAACAAATGGGACCTAGTGAAACTGAAAAAGCTTTTGCACAGCAAAGGAAACCATAAACAAGATGAAATGATAACCCTCAGAATGGGAGAAAATATTTGCAAACAAAGCAACTGATAAAGGATTAATCTACAAAATATACAAGCAGCTCAATATCAAAAAAAACAAACAACCCAATCCAAAAGTGGGCAGAAGACATAAATAGACATCTCTCCAAAGAAGATATACAGATTGCCAACAAACACATGAAAGGATGCTCAACATCACTAATCATTAGAGAAATGCAAATCAACACTACAGTGAGGTATCACCTCACACCAGTTAGAACGAGCATCATCAGAAAATCTACAAACAACAAATGCTGGAGAGGGTGTGGAGAAAGGGGAGCCCTCTTGCACTGTTGATGGGAATGTAAATTGATACAGCCACTATGGACAACAGTATGGAGGTTCCTTAAGAAACTAAAATTAGAATTACCCTATGACCCAGCAATCCCACCACTGGGCATATACCCAGAGTAAACCATAATTCAAAAAGACACATGCACCCCAGCGTTCATTGCAGCACTATTTACAATAGCCAGGTCATGGAAGCAACCTAAATGCCCATCGAAAGAGTAATAGATAAAGAAGATGTGGTACATGTATACAATGGAATATTACTCAGCTACAAAAAGGAACAGAATTGCGTCCTTTGTAGAGATGTGGATGGCCTAGAGAGTGTCATACAGAATGAAGTAAGTAAGAAAGAAAAACAAGTATTGTATGTTAGCGCATATATGTGGAATTTATAAAAATGGTACGGATGAACTGGTTTACCAGGGAGAAATAGAGACACAGATGTAGAGAATAAATGTATGGACACCAAGAGGGGAATGTGGTGGGAGGCGGGTGGTGGTGGGATGAATTGGGGGATGGGGGTTGACATATATACACTAATATATATAAAATAGATAACTTATAAGAATTTGCTGCATAAAATTTAAAAAAAAACAACTGGGATTCTCCGAATCCAGAAGAAAAAAAATCTACATGTGGAATTGTCCTTTATTCCTTCAAAGAGACAGCAACATCTGTACTAGAGGATCCACAGCAAAGCCATGAAGTGAGAGCTACGAGCAGCCTGGTGTCAACAGGGATTAGTGGGTCAAGCAATGGGCAGAATTCATAGACATAAGCGAGGCCAAGGTTTTAAGCCAGGCTGGCAAGAGAAGCATTGGTAAATGCACCAAATACGAGGAGGTTATCACCAAGGAAAGCACTGACCTGACAGAAAGCCTTTTTTATGCGTCCTTTGGGAACTAAAGTTAGGAGCTGAGTCCTCAGGTTCTAACCATCTGGGGCTGGAGGATTTAGGCAGAACCAAACGGGGGCACCAAGCCTTGACTTTTCGTTTTGTTGGCATCCAGCTGTTCTGCATTTGAACCAGCGCTTTTATTACCACAAGTGATCTGTATTTGGCCGAGTTACAAATTCCTTTTATGTATGAAAAATGTGGTCTGTTGTTCCTTTAGTAATATGTGGCTGGGAAAGATCTGACCCTGATTTGAATACCAGCGTATTTGAGCACTAGTGGTACGTTGTACCGTCCTCCTGCAATCTTAACAAATGACTATGACTATGAAAAAAGAAATGACTATGATTTTTCACTGGCTGATTTGGTTTGAATGAGTAAATTATTTTTATTTCATTGCGTTAACTGCCAGAACATTGAATGAGCCGATAACTCCCTGGTGTTTCTGAGCTGCAGAGAACTATTATTTGGAATTGAATTGTTATTGATTTTCTTGTGCTACAATGACTTTTCTAACATAGTAGCATGAAAGGAAAATGAGAAAAAGGCCAAATAGGGAATAGGGTGAGGAAAGGGAGGCTGCTGCTTCCCATGGCCTGGCCCCAGATGGACTACTTATTGGCAGGTACTGCTGCTTCTGGTTGGTCCTGTTGCCGATTATATGATTTACAGATTAGCCAAATACCTGGCTTCATCACCTTCCCCTCCTCTTGCCATCTGCTTTGTTTCTAGTCGTCATGTGCCTCGTTGGCATTCTGCTGTGGAACTGAACAGGGGGACAGGGTGAAGAGGGAGCAGAAGCAAACAGGATAATGCTCCAAATTGGTCAGTGTCGATGACTGTTAGTATCATTCATACTAGCAATGAAGATGAGAATGAATAAGTGTTACTTTAACATCGCTGTAGTACATTTATCTATTGGTGTTTTTGCTTCTCCGAGTCATTTTAACTATTGGAGATTTAGTTGTATATTAGTTTCTTATAATCGTTCAGATGAGCTGAAATGGAAACTCACTGATTTATTCATTCTTTCAACGAATATTTATTAAGTGACTACTGTATACCTTTCCAGGTACTAGAGGAAAGGCAATGAACAAAACAGATGAAAGATTTTTTTCTCATGTGCAGAGATTTCCCATACGTAAAATCAAAGAAGACTATCTTAGCACTTACTAAAGACTGAAAAATATAGTTCTTCTTGCTTCCTTGAATAGACATCGTAGGAGTGAAACTTGATATAATAAAATAAAACAAAATGTACTTCTTCCCTGGCTTCTGATTCAGTTTCGTCTAGTTTAGAGAATCTTGACAACTTGTAGGAAAAGGGTTTTTTTGGGGGACATTATTTTTTCTGGCTATAAAAGTAATCCACATTCATCACAGAAAATTTTAGAAAATACAGAAACAGAGGCAGAATATACTGAATATACCCATATTCATACAGTAGCAAATCTTTGAAATGTTGAGTGATTTCTCTTTAGGGCTTTTCCTATGACATATGTATAGTAATCCCATACCAGTTGCTATTTAAAAATTTTTAAATCTTCAATCTTGATGTGTATGTATGCAGTTTGGTTCAGTTCCCTTATACAAAATAATGTGAAGTTATTATTTTTCTTCTTTCCATAGACCACGTGAGCATAAGTGAGATCGGAAGGTGGAAATCTATTTCTATTCCACCCTCTCAATATATATGAATAGAAGACCAAGTCTAATAAAAGAGTATCCTTATGTGATGTGATAACTTATGGAAGGAGAGGTAGCTAGGCAAGCATTTTGCATAGACTTAGAAGAAAGAAACGAGAGCCTCTATATGCAAAAAAAAAAAAAAAAAATTTTTTTTAAGCCAGTAAAAGCCCGATTGAAACAGTAAATGAGGTATAGAGAGATAAAGATTCTTATCAAGTCAAGGTGCTAGTAAGTGGCAGACCAAGAATTCAAACAAATACAGGCATACCTCATTTTATTGTGGTTCGCTTTATTGCAGATACTGTGTTTTTTTACAAATTGAAGGTTTCTGGCAACC
Source organism: Monodon monoceros (assembly GCF_005190385.1). NCBI lineage: Eukaryota > Metazoa > Chordata > Mammalia > Artiodactyla > Monodontidae > Monodon > Monodon monoceros. The sequence continues at coordinate 7,631,995 of NW_021703773.1, read as the reverse complement.
CTGTGTTGAGCAAGTGTCATTTTTCCAGCAGCATTTTCTCGCTTTGTGTCTCTGTGTCACATTTTGGAAATTCTCACAGTATTTCAAACTTTTTCATTATATTCATTATGGTAATCTGTGTAGTGATCTTTGATGTCACTATTGTAATTGTCTTGGGCTGCCATGAAGCACGCCCATGTAAAATGGTGAACTTAATCAGTGAATTTTGTATGTGTTCTCACTGCTCCAACAACCATGTTCCCCTCTCTCTCTTCCTCTCCTTGAGTCTCCCTATTCCCTGAGACACAATGATATTGAAATTAGGCCAATTAAAAACTCTACAATGGCCTCTAAGTGTGCAAGTGAAAGGAAGAGCGGCACATAACTCACTTTAAATCAAGAGCTAGAAATGATCAAGCTTAGTGAGGAAGGCATGCTGAAAGCTGAGATAAGCCAAAAGCTAGGCCTGTTGCATTAAACAGTTAGCCAAGTCGTGAATGCAAAGGAAAAGTTCTGGAAGGAAGTTAAAACTACTTCAATGAAAACACAAATGATAAGAAGCAAAACAGCCTTGTGACTGATGTGGAGAGAGTTCGAGTGGTGCGGGTAGAAGATCAAACCAGACGTAACATTCCCTTAAGTCTAAGCCTAATCCAGAGCAAGACCCTACCTCTTTTCAATTCTGTGAAGCCTGAGAGAGGCAAGGAAGCTGCAGAAGAAAAGTTTGAAGTAGCAGAGGTTCATTCATGAGGTATAAGCAAAGAAGGGCATTTTCAGAACATAGGTGAAGCAGCAAGTGCTGAGGTAGAAGCTGCAGCAGGTTATCCAGAAGATCTAGCTGAGATAATTAATGAGGGAGGCTGTGCTAAACAACAGATTTTCAGTGTAGATGAAACAGCCTTCTAGTGGATTTGAAAATTTTAAGTGCTTTTTATTGTCCACCGCCAGATTTTCTTTTTAAATCATAACTCAAATACTTAATTCATTACTTTGTCTTCTCATTAGTTAGTTTATGTAAAAAAAGGTAATGTTTTCAGAAAGGATATGTGGCTGCCTACAATCTCTTGAAATTATCATGTCTGAGACTATATTATTATTAGTTTGCTCATGAATAATAACTTACTTGGGAATGGAAAATTAGTACCCATACTTTTTCACTAAAAAACAAAAACATAGATTTGGTTACATAATTATACTCTGGTATTGGCTAATACAGGGAAAAGTTTCAGTTGTAGCCTGCTTTTCGTTTCATTGTCAGTTCTTTATTTCAGATTTTATTTCTTCATCGAGCTTTACGGAGAAGATATATTTGACAAATACCATTGTGTAACTTTAAGGACCACAATGTGATGATTTGATATATATTTATATTGAGGAATGAGGACCGCACTAATGTTAATTAACAACACCCATCACCTCACACAGTTTTATATGTATAGTAGTGAGAACATTTAAAATTTGCTCTCAATAAATTTCACATATGCAATACAGTACTGTTAACTATATCCACTGTGCTGTACGTTAGGTCCCCAGAACTTATTCATCTTATGACTTGAAGTTTTATCCTTTAACCACCATCTTCCATTTCCCTCACCCCTCAACCCCTTGCAACCAACAAGCTACTCCTTGTTTCTTTGAGTTGAGCTTTTTTAGATTTCGCATATGTGGAATCATACATTATATGTTTCATCTATGTGAGATCATGCAGTATTTGTCTTTCTCTGATTTATTTCACTTAGCATGTGTGTGTATCATAGTTTATTCCATCTGTTCATCCATCTGTGGACACTTAGGTCATTTCCATATCATTGTAAGTAATGCTATGAACATGGGGGTGTAGATATCTCTTCTAGATAGTGATTTTGTTTCCTTTGAATATATATGCAGGAATGGGATTGCTGGATCATATGGTTGTTACTTTTTTTTTAATTTTAGGAACTTCCATACTGCTTTCCATAGTGGCTGCACCAATTTACATTCCCACCAACAGTACACAAGAGTTCCCTTTTCTCTACATCCTCATCAAAACTTAACTCTTATCCTTTTGATATTGGCCATTCTAACAGGAGTGAGGTGATCTCACTGTGGATTTGATTTTTGCATTTCTCTGTTGATTAGTGATGTTGAGCACCTTCTCATGTACCTATTGGCCATTTGTATATCTTCTTTGGAAAAATGTCTATTCAAGTCCTTTGCCCATTTTTTAAATTGGATTATTTGATTTTTTTTGCTGCTGAGTTTAATGAGTTCCTTATATATTTTGTATAGTAACACCGTATCATATACATGGTTTCAAAATATTTTCTCCCATTCCTTAGGTTGGCATTCACTTTGTTGATCATTTCTTTTGCTGCACAGAAACTTTTTAATTTGTTATAGTCTTACTTGTTTATTTTTTTTCTTTTGTTGCTTGTGCTTTTGGTGTTATATCTGAAAAAATTATTGTCAAGAAGCTTCTTCTTTTTCCTTTGTTTTCCTCTAGGAGTTTCACAGTTTCAGGCTTTATATTTAAATCTTTGATCCATTTCAAGTTAACTTTTCTGTGTGGTGTAAGGGAAGAGTTCTTCTCTTTCACATTTCATTCTTTCACATGTACATATATCCAGTTTGTCCAGCACCACTATTGAAGAGACCGTCCTTTCCCCGTTTGGTATACTTGTATCCCTTGTCAAATACTGAACCATACATATGAGGTTTTATTTCTGGGTTCTCGATTCTGTTTCATTGATCTATTTGTCTGTATTTATACCTATACCATACTGTTTTCATTACTACTGCTTTGTGGTATAGTGTGAAATCAGGAAATGCAGTGCCTCCTGCTTTGTTCTTTTTCAGGATTGTTTTGGCTCTTCAGGGTCTTTTGTGGTTCCATGCTGAGTTTAGGAGTTTTCTTTTGTTTCTGTGAAAATGACATTGGGATTCTGATAGAGATTACATTGAATTGGCTTTGGATAATATGGACATTTTAACAATATTAATTCTTTCAATATGTGAAATTTTTAGTTACTTCTGTTTATTTACTGTAATTATTTTTACAATTTTTAAAAATTTTGTTAATTCAATCTTTCAACTATGATATATCCAGGAACATTTTTTTCTTTTCAAAATTATTTTGCCTTGTGTGCAATGAACTCTTCTGTAAACTGAAGTTGGTTTGTTTTCCAGCTTGGAGAAGACATTGTTACCGTTATTAAATTAATTATCATTTATTTTCTTTGGGCTTGTTGTCTCCTTCTAAATTTCCAATGATATTTAAATCATATTTCTCTATCTCAACATTATCTTTTGTTATTTATTTCATCTTTTTTTTCTGGTAAATTCATTATCATTTTATCATTTTCCTCTTAGCTCATTTATTCAACTTGTGTTTATTAAGAACCTTCCCTGTATCAGCTGGTTAGTAGGCACTGGGACTATAAGGGTGAACATCTCAGACATAAAGCCCAAATTCATTGCACTGATGATCTAGTGAGGAAAACAGATATGGAGTAAGCAATTATTAGAGCCCTACTAGAGGACATTTCCTTTTTTATATATAAATTTATTTTATTATTTATTTATTTTTGGCTGCATTGGGTCTTTGTTGCTGTGCGCGGGCTTTCTCTAGTTGCAGCGAGCAGGGGCTACTCTTTGTTGTGGTGCGCGGGCTTCTCGTTGCAGTGGTTTCACTTGTTGCAGAGCACGGGCTCTAGGCGCATGGGCTTCAGTAGTTGTGGCACGTGAGCTCATTAGTTGTGGCTCATGGGCTCTAGAGCGCAGGCTCAGTAGTTGTGGTGCATGGGCTTAGTTGCTCAGCTGCATGTGGGACCTTCCCGGACCAGGGCTTGAAACCGTGTCCCCTGCATTGGCAGGCAGGTTCTTGACCACTGCACCACCAGGGAAGTCCCTAGAGCACGTTTCTTAAACTGGGTTTTGCTAGATGCTAAGCCATTGCCTTCTATCTCAAAAACCACTGGTTTGTAATTTGTAAAGCTAAGGCTGGGACTTCCTTGCCAGATCCCGGCTCCCTCTAAGGTTCCACCAATAGGGGGTGCCACTGGAGACTGGACAGTGAAATAGGGAGGAAGGCTACTTCTTTCTGTTCATTTTCTGTCTTTGTCACCATCTTCCCAGCAGAGTTGCTTTATGTTAGAAGTGGCAGTTTCCTGTTTTGCACTTATTTTAAGTACTTCCAGATCCAGCTTTATTATGCTCTCCCTCTCCATCCCCTTCCCCCAAGAGATGCCAGCACCAGACTGGTGGACAGTCTTTCTTCAGAGGTCTAGGTCTTGGTGCCTTGGGTCCCTCTTCCAAGTTCCTGAGGTGCCAGCACCAAAACCCAGTGCCCTCTCCTTGGAGAACTGAGCCATCTCTAAGCTTCAAAGTTCTATAACCCCAGCCTCTTCCCTTTGTTCCCCCATTCCCCATCCTTAGGGTGGGACCAGTTCCTAGCAGTTCCCCTTTTGCCTTTTTAGTCCTTCAATTTTTACATTAATATTTTCTGTTAAAACATCTGGTACGCTTTGTTTTCCTGCCTGGATCCTGACTGATAAATCTGTCTTCTGTTTCACTAGTTTTCAGCAGTCTTCAGTATGCTGTCTACCATCTCCATGATATATATTTATATATATATATATATACACACATACACATACACACACACATATATACACACACACATATATATACACACATATATGCATATATATATATATTTCTAATTCAGCAGTTATGTTGTTTTTTCCTTCCTGCATAGTGGCAGTTTTCTTGATCTCAGATGTTATCCTATTTATAAATCCCTACTCTAGATTCTCAGTTACTATTTCCTTTTGATTTTAAAGAACTTAAATTAGAAGTTATCTAAAAATGCCTCTTGTTTCCAGTCTTAGAAGAAGCCATTTAATTTCAGTTCTATGGTTTGTCTCCTTCATTTGTAGCATAATTCTTTCTATATGGCTGGGGATGCTTTTCCTACTATTAGAAGTTACACAGGTTTCTATCTGAATCTTTCAAGCCTTGGAACTAACATAGGCGATAAAAGTATCTAGTTTGCCAATTCAGAAACTAAGTAGGTTGGGAATTCCCTGGTGGTCTGGTGGTTAGGACTCTGCACTTCCAGTGCCAGGGGCCTGGGTTCAATCCCTGGTCAGGGAACTAAGATCCCGCAAGTCGTGCAGCGTGGCCAAAAAAAAAAAGAGGGAGAGAAACTAATTAGGTTGGGTAACCTATCGTGAGAATCGTAGGTAGAATGGAAAGCATTTCCTTCTATGTCTAAGAATTTATTTCCATAATTTTTACTATTTTCAGTAGCTTTCTGGAATTTGTCTGGTGTGTTTGCCCTCCTTGGGAATCAAAAATGCCAGTGTTCCTGCCACTAGTATTAGGCACAGGCCAGGACTCAGTGTCACTTGGGTTTCTCATTTGGTGTGATATCTAGTGTGTGTGGGGCTGCTATGATGAGTTGGATCCATATATATGACACCCCAGTTGTTGCCTGACCCCCTACTCTACTGCCTTTAATCTTTGTATCTCCACATTTAGAAGTGTCCATATACTTCTTGTTGGAACCCTTCAAATGGTGATTGCAGATGTCAGTTGGGAAGATCAAGAAGTTGTGTGGGTCCTTTCTTCAATCTGATCCTGGCTGTATGAGATCTACTAGAAATTTCTCAAAGCTTCTTGTTTATAGACTATACCCTTTCCTACATCCCAGTGTCAGTACGGGGTTTTCCTTCTTTATATACATATTTGCTTAGCTAGTTCATTGAGTAGGTGGGAACGGGGAGGAAAAATGACTTCACGCTAGTTTTTCATCAGCCAATGTAGTTACTGTAGGGGAGTGTGGAGGTACCCGAAAACTGTACATTTTGTTACCTTTTCCATTTCTCGTGAGCCAAGAAAGGAAACAGAAGATAAAATAGAAATAGTATAGGACAAAATAGAAATTCATGCTATTCATTTTCTGTGCTTCATTTGGTTGAATGCATATTATTTGGTGTTATCAAAACTGCAGTCATCATGTAGCAACACTGGATAAGACTTCCTTTAGAAAACAAAGCAATCAAAGAAAAGAAAAACATGGCAAACAAACCAAACAAAATTAACCACAAAAACACAACCCTTTCTTTCCATTAACAAACTGATGTGTCATGTAAGAGTCACTCACACTCTACAATAGATTCATTTCAATATAGAGTCATCCCCCTTATCTGTGGTTTCAGTTACCCATGGTCAACCTTACTCTGAAAATATTAAATGGAAGATTCCAGAAATAATTCATAAGTTTTAAGTCACATGCCATTCTGAGAAGCATGATGAAATCTCATGCCATCCTACTACATCCTGCCCAGGACAAGAATCATCCCTTTGTCCAGAGTAAACCGCCAATTCATCTCTAAGTAACCATCTCGGTTATCACATTAACTGTCCTGGTATCACAGTACTTGAGTGTAAGTAACCCTTCTTTTAATTGATAATGGCCCCAAAGTGCAAGGGTGGTAATGCTGGAAATTCGTATATGTCAAACAGGTGCTGAAAAGTGCTTTCTTTAAGTGAAAAAGTGAAAGTTCTTGACTTAAAAAAGAAAGAAAAAATTTTATGCTGAGGTTGCTAAGATCTATAGTAAACACAAATCTTGTATCCGTGAAATTGTGAGAAGGAAAAAGAAATTCATGCTAGTTTTGCCGTCATACCCCATAATGGCCAGAATACATGATGAGTACTTCGTTAAGGTGGAAAAGCATTAAATTTGTACAACAAGATATTTTGAGAGAGAGATTACATTCACGTAACTTTTATTACAGTATATTGTTTTGTTTTGGTTTGGTTTTTTGCGGTACGCGGGCCTCTCACTGTTGTGGCCTCTCCCGTTGCGGAGCACAGGCTTCGGACGCGCAGGCTCAGCGGCCACGGCTCACGGGCCCAGCCGCTCCGCCGCATGTGGGATCTTCCCGGTCCGGGGCACGAACCCGTGTCCCCTGCATCGGCAGGCAGACTCTCAACCACTGCGCCACCAGGGAAGCCCCTACAGTATATTGTTTTAATTGTTCTATTTTATTATTAGTATTGTTGATCTCTTACTGTGCCTAATTTATAAATTGAACTTTATCATAGGTATGTATGCATAGGAATAAACAGTATATATAGGATCTGGTACTGTCTGTGGTTTCAGGCATCCACTGGGGTTCTTGGAATGTAACCTCCATGGATAAAGGGGGGTTACTATAGTCCTGATGAGTATATTAGTCATACAGAAAGGGGATTTCTGACTTAAGGATCCCTTGGGGGAGAGCAAAGGAGAATTTGTGGTCACATTTTGCAGGAAATGTGAGATTTTTCATTCTGGGGGTTCACATTTTCATCACTTGTAATTTTGTCATCAGTTTTGTGAACTTCCTCACACTTGAGAGTCAGAAATTCTGAATCGTAAAGGCTGTGGCAATTTACAGATCTCCAGTAGAAGGAAGCTTGGCTTTACGATTTGGGGGACAGCAGAGAAATGGGAAAATAGATCCTGCCACCTGCCTACAGTGTGAGTCCTTGTAAGATCCTTTGCTTCCAGTATACTCCCGAAGGTCTCCGAATAGACAGCACTACTGACAGAAGACGTCAGTTGCCTCTGGGAGGGAAAACATTAATAGTAAAATTCTGAAGAAAGTGAATACGTGGATTGCTGTTCTTTTTAATCATGGCGTGTTTTTGACTTGCTAAAAGCAAGTTTAATGTATTTATACAATTTATAAAGATGTAACTGAGTCTGAAGCTCTGCTCTTTCCAGAGAACATATTTCATGTTATTGTAAGCACTAAAGAAAATTAAATCAATAAATCCACAGCCTGTAATTTGAGATCCTCGATTGAAGAAAAATACATTGTCCGGGAGGGAGGGGGAAATCTTCGAAAGACTTGTAAAACTGTCTTCGCTCCACCATCCCAGGCCTTCAAGTGCCAGTGGGAATTAAGCTCGTGCTGTAAAATTATAGAAGTGTTGTTATGACACCTCAAAAAGAAGCAAAGGCCAACTCCCACTCTTGTTAATGAAGCATATGCTTAAGTGGAAAGCTGTGCCAATGATGCTCTTTCTCTCTTTCGAACTGGCCCTGTATCCTTTTCCCTGAGAAAGCTTTGCTGGTGAGCAGTCAGATACTGATGTCCAGACACTTGGTGAAGTTTTCCCCATCACTGGCACTAATACTCTCCGTGACCACTGGCAAGCCAATTAACCTCTCCAAGTGTCACCCTTCCATGTGTAAAAGGTTAATGGTGCAGCTTGTTTGCAAAGAGCCTGGAGCCTTCCATGAAACGCACTGCATGGATACCCAGCATTGCCGTTGGACTGGAGGGTGTTGTGTTTTTTAATTATATGTTTGGTTGGATAGGTTATAGATTTTGTTGTGGTTGAACGTTGCCTCTTCTCCCTGGTTACAAATAAAAGACTAATAGGTAATCTCACTCTATTACCATCTTCTAGAGCTCCCTAGAGGGTTAAGGGAATGGCAGAGGTTACAGGTTAATAATGCATTCTTTAGTTAATAAAAAAAAAAAAAAATCACGTGCATCTCAACTGCATAATAGCTGTGGATGGCAAGTTATTAGGCCAAGTGCTTTATCAGATACTAAGTAGGTAATGCTGGCAAAGACTCATGAAATAATGACGTTTTTTCTTTTCCTGCTCCCCCAGTAAATCTTTTATCCTTCACCTCAATATAGAACATTAGGGACAGTTTTGTTAAGATTTCTTTCTTAACAAAAATGCTTGTGAATATTTAGGAACCCCTGAAACCAGTGACTTGTGTGTGTATCTAGGTTGTGACGTTCAGCTCACTATTTTATAATCTTTGCAGCAAATGTGGATCCTACTGGCCCCAGAGCAAAGTGTCATATCTTTCACGTTCTTTGCAGATTTACGGAAAAACTTCGAGCAAGACCCGCAGGGAAGGGAGGTTCCCATCGAAGGCATGATCGTGCTGCACTGCCGCCCGCCTGAGGGAGTTCCTGCTGCCGAGGTAAGACCAGGCCTGTTCCCAAGAGGGAGGGCCCGAGTCCTGTGTGCTACAGGTGATGAAAGCCGGCCTGGGTATGGCCTTGTTGCTGCCTGGCCCCAACTGCTAAATATGGTGAAGAGACCGTTGGAAATAAGTTGGAAGAGGAAATTGTGTCTCCTCTAATTTCTTGTTGACACAGGCTCTTGCTAGGCAGCCCGGGTAGGATTTGTTCTGTGCCTTTGCTTTGGGGACCTCAGTGGTACAGGCAGCATCTTCTGTGTCCTCCATCTGACCTTGGCTTCTGGATCAATCTAACAGGCAAATTCACGTGAAAAAGTGCAGAGAGAAGGAGGTCAGGCCCTAGTGCCAAGTTTCATGGGTGTCTGCACTTACTCATCCTCTATTTGCTTACAGGACAAACATTCCAGGAGTTTTTGTTGTGTTTTAGGTGCTGCGCTGGCATGAGGGATACAAGAAGTGTTGAAGCCACAGGTGTCTGATCAGTTATCCATTGTTCATAGTGAGGCAGCAGGAATCCAGAGTCACTGTGGTTTTTGCTCCTTGTTTTCTAGAAACTTCTATCATATGGTTAGAATATAATTATTAGTAATAACACATTGTGGTAGTAGAGATGGTGTCCTTTCAGTCACTATTAAAAGAGGTTCTCATGGGTTAGTAATATGGTTATTAAGGCAGTATTGTGCGGGGGTACTCAGAAGTATAAAGAATGCTTGGTAGAATCCTGTGTTTATAAATGTAGGCCTGAGTCAAGCAGTCGATAGGCCAGCTGTGGCTTCTCTCTGGGAAGCTAGGAGACTGGCGGAAGAGCCGTCGTTTAGTCACTGAGAAGTAGAGAGATTTAAAAAACAAAAAACAACAAAAAAGGATCCTTTGCCTCGCCTTTTAGCAAACATTGCTATGGGATTTTGCATTTGGAAGGACAAAGGAGTCGAAAGTATCAAAGGGAATGAAAAAACATACACGCTTGCCAATCTAGACAGGAAGCCTGCAGGGTGGACACTATTCAAAACTCAAATGCTTCCCTGAAATGAAGTAAATGGACTTGAAAATTAAAGTGAACATTCCATGCGTGATGTGAAATGATGAGAAAGGAAAATGCTTATTTTTAGATTTGTATTGGGTTGGCCAAAAAGTTCGTTTGGGTTCTTCTCTATGGAGAGTGTGCCCTGGATTCCCGAGCAGGGGGACCGGCAGCAGGGCGTTAGTGCCCAGGTGAATGTCAATCTCGTTGAGGATGCCCCATGTGCTCCTGGGAGTCTGACTTGGGTACCAGCAGTTTGCTGTAGTCACCACCGTCTCTCATAACCAGGCTTCCTTCCAGGCCTGGGCTGGGTCACTCTGTCAACTTTGCCAGCATCAGAGAGGAGTGAAGACAGAAGGAAGGTCATGGTTTTATTAGCTGTCCTGTGGGAACCGAACATTCTCTAGATGTCTAGAAATTAATTTTTACAACTGGAGGAGAACTTAGATATTTCCCTGGCACAGCCTTTGCAGTTTAGAGGCAAGAAAACTGATGCTCAGACCCAAGCCCCACCAAAGGTCTTGCACCTATTTAAGTGATAACTGTTCGGTCTTCCAAAAGATCCCCAGAGCACTCAGAGTAAGAGTCTATTTTATTTTGGCACCTTATGTGGTCCAGCATAACCTAGCCTGCTTTTGCCTCTGACCTCATCTTCTGCTCCTTCGCTTCTGACCCTGCTATAGCCACACTGGCCTCCTCACTCTTCCTCAGCTGCACCAGCCATGCAACTGCCCCAGGGCCTTTGCACATGCTGGCCCCTCTGCTAGAACACTCTTCCCCAGTTATTACATCGATTCATCCCTTCCTTCAGGGCTTGCTTAGGTATCACCTGCTCAGTGAGGCCTGCTCTCAGGGCACTCTGATGAAAATGTCACTTCCCTATCCTATGTGTGTACTTTCAAGCTCCTTTCTCTGCTTTATATTAACTCAGCTCTTAGCACAAACATACTGTATTTATTTGGCTTATTTTCTGTCTATTAGAACTTATGCTCCATGAGGGGAATTTTGTTATTTTTTTATTGCTGTATCCCCAGAACATAAAACAGTGCTTTTCACATCCAGGTGTTCAGTAAATATCTGTTGAATACGAATGAAAAATTGTTTCCTGCCTTTATTCCTGAATATTTGAGCTTGTACCAGGACTAGCCCCAGACTAAACTGTGAAATCCACTAGACTCTTGTTTTTCTCCTATTCTGGTACTAGAAAATGGGTAAGACCTTCTTCACTCGGTCTTTGAAGACATAAGTAGAAACAAAGAACAAAGGAGAGAAGGGTAAAGAATGTGCAGTCTGGAAAAGTATATAGAATAATAGCCAAAGGGGAAAATAAAACTTGGTGTGTAAATGCGTGCAGGAGTGTGTACACATGCATGCACACCCACACACGCACATTGAAGCATCTGCCCAGAGGCTGCAAGGATTTAGGAATTCTAAGGACTCTGAGGCTCTCTGGGGCCATGGTCGGGAGGGAGGAGTCCTGTGTGGAAAGGGGTGAGCCTCTAGGAAGTAAGCAGCCTTCCTAGCTGTTCACCTACCTGGGAAAAGCTGAACTTGGGTTGAAGTTGAAGCAGCTCTTTGGACATCCCTCTGAAGGTTTCTTGCCTCAGCACCCTGTTCTTGAAGGCAAATGAGTCGTGCCTATTGGCTCAATTCATTTTCCATCTTTATTTGCTTCTGATCTGCTTTTCAGCTGTAACCACGGGAGCAGATCAAGATGTGAAAAACTTCCAATAGTAGACGCATTACTACAGACAGTTCACGTGGTATTCTTGTCTCTGTATCTCCATGTGTCTGAGTTTTCCTCTTCTTATAAGGACATGAATTACTGGATTAGGGCCGACCTCAACCCAGTAAGGCCTCGTGTTAATGTTCTGGGTCACAGTACACCCTTTTCCGAGTAAGGTCACGTGCACAGTGTACGTGCGGACATGAAATTTGGAAGGGGGCCACTCTTGAACTCAGTCCACTCCCCATTCCCCTTTTGACATCACATCACTCTTATTTTTAGGCATGTAGATGTCATTAGAAATAAATTTCAGAGCCAGGCTGGCTGAAAGTAAATAGAGGGCCATTTCAAGGAGCAGCTGTGGCTGGAGGATGGTTTAAAACAGAAATTCTGAGCTGAGGTGGGAGGTGGAGGAGAAAGCTTTGTTTTCTACATTTTCTATTATAGATGAAAATAGAGAGTGTTTCAGCTACACTGTGGGTTAATGGCTATTGTGGGCCCCTAACAAGCTTTTATAGCATTATGTTAAGGCGGGAAAGCATCTGGGTTCCAAACACTTGAGTTACTTTGAAATTTCACTTATTTGTGAGCTGGATACTACCTATATCTGTACACCAGTATTTACAGCTGTTTTACTTTCAGCAATAGCTTACACACTAGTTATTACCACCAACATCTGTGTTTTTGTTGAAGGGAAGGCAGACCCAGAGAAGAAAGCCGTGAGAGAGACGGACGCAGAGAGGGAAGGAAGGTGAAAATGTTCATACCTTCCACGGTCAGGGTCTCGCAGGGTGGAGATGTCTGCCAGTGCCTGTCGTGGGGTCTTCAGGTCTCAAAGAGTGTTTTTGTGCTTACTGACCTCATAGTCGTGAGAGGAACCTACAGTAATGACTCTTCGGAATGGCGGGAACTGGGAGCTGTGCTTGGAAATTGATTAGTTGTCACTGTGAAATAGCATCAGTCAGAGTTATCTTCCCTGAGCAGACGGTGTTCCACCCTCTCCACTGCACCACTGGTTCCCTTCCTGCCCACCTCCTGTGGGACCCAAGGGGTCATCAGTAGAATGAGTTGTGGCTGGCAGGGCTACTGATGTACCAGCTGTACCTGCAGTGGCATAGGAGGTGGAGGTCTCCTACTTGGCACATTGAAAGGAACCTTGGGGGCAAGTCTTACTTTCACAAGACATATACGATTGTCTTCTCTCTGCAAGGTAGAACTTACTTGACAATTAACTAACTCCATCTATATGACCAGAGAAGGTAGTTTGTATAAGAACAGAAAGAGCTACCATTTATGGAGTCTCTCCGTGGGCCAGGCACTGTGTTTAGCAGTTTCTCTATGTTATTTCATTTAATTTGCAGAAGACTGCTGTGAGATGCTAGAAAGCTATTGGTACTTTTCGTCCATCTTACAGAACTTGTCCAAGCTCTCAGATCACCAAGAAGCCAATTGAATCTTAAAGCTCAGACCTTTCTTTTCTTTGATAGTTTGTGTTTCTTTTTAGTGAGATGGTGGGTTTAGTTGGTTTCCCCCAAAGCCTTTATGAAGCTTGGGAGCCCCTAGGCCAGTGATGGCATACCTGCTTGTTCTGCTGCCTGACATTCCACCCACCCTTAGACATAGAGTTTTTTGTTTAAAATCTCTTCTAGCTAATTTGCTAATCCTAAATGTGCTATAAATGCTGTGTTTCTTTGTTTGAAATAGGTAATCTGGTGATAAAAGTAAGAACAGAACACCTGAGAGAAAATAGAGGCTTTGGGAGCTGAGGAAACAAGCAGCCTGGAGCAGGGCTGCTCTGGGGTCTCTGTGCTCCCAAGGACCAGGAACTTGGGTTGGATGCTATCTTAGCAAATGAGAAGTACTGAATGTCTGCAGTTCCAGAGAGGGTGCCTTGGAGGGGAAGCAAAGGGGGCATATGAAGGGGAGAGGATAAGGGTAATCTCTACTCTCATTACAGTTTTCCCCACATTTGGCCATGGCCCCGACAGATCTCCTTGTCGTAAAGGGCCCTGGATATATTCTGGTGAGCACATACTGATGTCTGTATCACAGGGCTCTCTCTCCTGGGATACAGCCATGGCGTCTGGAAATGGTCGAAAGGGAACGGAGTGTTGTTAGTGTGGCATCGCGGGGGGAAAGTATGAACTTCAGAGTCGAACGGACTGGGGTTCAACACTGACTAGCACTTCCTAACTTCTAGGACCTACAGCAGTACTAGCCACCCTGAACCTCAGAGTCCTCATCTGAAAATAGGAAAGGTACTTTTCCTGTAGGATTGCTCAAACCAAAGAAGAAGGAAACCCAAGAATTTGCAGAGCATCTAACACAGTTTCTAATACTAAATAAATAGTAGAGATTATTGTGACTTCTTTTCTTCCTCCTTTTCTAAAGCATCATGAGCCTTTGATTCTCAGAGGAAGATGTAGGGCTCCGTATGGTTGGGGATCCAGATTAAAGCCGAAAACGCTTGCAATTTCTAACACATTCTGAGCCCCATGAAGAAGGTTGCTGCTAAGACCATCCCTTGTCACCGTGGGCTCCCCAGCCTGTGCCCTTTGTTCTTGCCTTTGAAGCTCATCAGAGGTTGAAGGCACCATAAAGTTTCCTGCTTTCCTCTCTTGTAATCTTGTGCGTGGAGGAAATAAAAGGTTATTTATAGAAGCTGGTGACTATCAATGTTTTTAACCTTGCTTATCCCATGAAAGAGTCTTACGAATGGCATTATTGTTACTAAAAACACTTTTTTGAAAAACGGTATAGGAACTCGGAGGTTCTCACCAGACTCATATAGACACAGGTTTGATGAAATAATTGGTCGTACACTTTTCCTAAAATACCTGAAATGTGAAGAGATGATAATTCAAGCTTTTCTAAATGCTGTGAGCTCATCCTATCACTAGATGTATTCGAACGTATTTGTTACTACAGTTGCTTTTAACCTTAACCTTGGGGCAGTTCTAACTAAAGATGGCAGCTTTTTAGTGTTTGACACCATTGTTTAGCTAAAACCAATTTGCTCTTTTCAAAACAATTCATTATCCCACGCCGCACTTTTTTATACTCCCCAGTTAAATGGAAAATCTATCTTTCATAAAAGTTAGAAATTATGACCAATGAAAATCCGACATTTTAATGCTTTTCCACAGATTAAAATTGTAGAGTTCTCAATAAACCCTGATTTACTGATGTTGGTTGTAAAAAGGTTATTGCTGTTAATAAAGTCCGTAAATCTTAACAGATTATATTTGCCTTGGACAATAAAACTTGCCCTAAAGGCTTAGTATCTAAGGCTAATTCTGCACACATCAAGGTAAACAGCCTCCTCAAAATAATTCAGTGTCTGAGAATTAAAGCCCAAAGCCAAGCAACTGACAGATTCTAGCCTTGAGCCACTGCATGCCGGCTGGCAATCTTCTTGTTTTTATCTCTTTAAGGAGTCAAGAGGGTGCTGGAATTAGAAAGGTCAAGAAGGTCAAGGGCCATTGGCTATTGTGAATAGTGCTGCTATGAATATATGGGTGCATGTTATTTTCTTGCATTATAGTTTTGTCCAGATATGTACCCAGGAGTGAGATTGCTGGATCATATGGCAACTCTGTTTTTAGTTTTTTGAGGAACCTCCATACTGTTTTCCATAGTGAATGGATAAAGAAATTGTGGTACATCTATACAATGGAGCACTACTCAGCCATAAAAAAGAATGAAATAATGCCATTTGCAGCACCATGAGGTTATCATACTAAGTGAAGTAAGTCAGATGGAGAAAGACAAATTCCATATGGTATCACTTACATATGGAATCTAAAAGATGACACAAATGAAGTTATCTACGAAACAGAAACAGACTCACAGACATGGAGAACAGACTTGTGGTTGCCAGGGGGAGGGGTGGGGGAGGAATGGATTGGGAGTTTGGGGTTAGCAGATGCAAACTATTATATATAGAATGGGTAAACAACAAGGTCCTACTGTACAGCACAGGGAACTATATTCAATACCCTGTGATAAACCACAATGGAAAAGAATACGAAAAAAGAATGTGTATATATGTATAACTGAATCACTTTGCTCTACAGCAGCAATTAACAACATTGTAAATCAACTATTCTTCAGTTTAAAAAAGTAATTTAAAAAAAAGGTCAAGAGCCTTAGTCAATGTAGTGTGAGCTTGGAGAAGTTTCCCTTCTCTCTGCTGGCCACCAAGTGGGCTTTGGCATTCTTGTGTAAAAAGGGGAGGTCCCAGGAGCGGAATGAAAAAATGTATTTTCTGTTTTATAAAGTGTGTCAGAATCACACAAGTGTTAGAAGCCAAATTATTGGGGGCGGGGGAAGTTTAAGGGAAGATGATCATTCTCCTTCCGGATGCCCACGTGGAAATAAAAGTTTGTTAAAGAAGCTCTGTTAATCTTGGTAGACTTGGTGGACGTTTGTCCTAGTTTCTAATGTTCAGGCAATTTCTTTTTAAGTCTTACCTCCCAAAGGTAAAAGCTGAAAAACGAATTTTCTAGTCTTCTTTGTGGTTAGGCCCACTCATCAGGTGTTCTCACCCAAGATGGGATGGAGAAATGAGCAATGTGAGGTGGTACTTGTACGGCAATCCTTCTCTGGAAAGGATGGTGGTGGCGGAGATGCCCAGCTCCTAGGGGCAGCCAGAAGAACTGGCATCTATCTCTCCCAGGTCTCATGGTTGCGAGCCATGTCAGCGTCATGGTTTTTGAACTGTGAGGGTGTTGCTAGGTGACCGTCCCTTTCCCTACCATGTGGTTGGTCGTTGTTCCTGGCTACTTGGCAGCCCGGTCGGGCTCTTTGGCCCTCCTGGAGGTTCTGGGCACTGCTAATCTTCTTTAATAAAGTCTTTTCCTGACCAAACAAGCCAGAGCAGAGTTAGTTGCTAGCAATCAAGAATCCTGAGCATGACAGTGCTTGTGCCCTGTCTTACTCTTTCAAGGATGCCTTTGACGAATACCTGAGAGTGGCCATTGGAACCAAGCAAGTCACTGTAAGCTAAAGGATGTCTGTGGGCTGTGATCTCTCTCTTTTTTTTTTAATCTATAAAATAAGGAGAGGGGCTAGAATCCCCCTAAGGTCCCTTTCGTATCTCTCATTATTCCTGATGTATAAACAGTAGGATCTGCATAATATCTCTGACTTGTTTTTTTTTTATAAACTTATTAATTTATTTATTTTTGGCTGTGTTGGGTCTTCGTTTCTGTGCGAGGGCTTTCTCTAGTTGCGGCAAGTGGGGCCACTCTTCATTGCAGTGCGCGGGCCTCTCACTGTCGTGGCCTCTCTTGTTACGGAGCACAGGCTCCAGACGCGCAGGCTCAGTAGTTGTGGCTCACGGGCCTAGTTGCTCCGCCGCATGTGGGATCTTCCCAGACCAGGACCCAAACCCATGTCCCCTGCATCGGCAGGCGGACTCTCAACCACTGCGCCACCAGGGAAGCCCTCTGACTTGTTTTAATAATTCTGCGAGACTGGTGCCAGACAGTTTTCAAGTCAGAAGCCTTTTCCCCTTCTTCCCTGTGAGGGTATTCTTAAAGGTTCGTTTGTTTCAAATGTGTTCATCACCATAAAACCCAGGAGAGAATCTTATGACATTGAACTATTTCATACAAGAGTCACTAGACTATTATGTTTAACCTCAAGCAAACAGACTATGAAATGAGGACTTTATTTAAAAAATGAGACTCTTAATAATCCACTGGAGAAATGTTGAGATGCCCAAGTTCTGAAGCGGTGGACCTCAGGTATAAATAATTAATTTGGTACAGCCAAAGCAGAGAATGTCTAATAGTCCAGATAAACTTTGCTTTGAGGAGACTGACAATGAAGACCTTTACAGAAAGTGACATTTGATTGGAATGTATAATATTGTAACAGAAACCTAATGGACTCTTAGAAAAGGGAATGTTGAATTGTTTAAATGCTAGTAATTAAGTGCCCATAAGTTACTTCTCTGAAAACATTCCTGCAAAAAGAAATTTGCTATCTTAAGAGAGATGGGAAAATGAGGTTAATATAAGTTATTTAAAAAGTGAATGTCTATAGCCCAAATACCCTCATCATTAATACTGGTCCTTAAGTAAATCTTATTAATGGACCAACTTTTACCACATCCTGATCTGAGAAGCTCTGGTTCCTTACCGAGGAAGAAAAGAAGCCATCTAAAGCTCCTGATTCGTATTTATTTTCTTTTTTCTTCTTGTTCTGTATTCCTGGAGTCGGGGGCGGGGGGCGAAACATGGAAGATAGAATTACATTTTTCAAAGCCAAGGGTAGAGACACACAATGAGATGACAAAGGTAATGTAGTTACTGGTCTTGCCGCCTCTTAACTTTTTTAATCTACATTCTTCTAGGTCAGCTTCACACGCTCAACTTTCTTTCTTTCCAAGCACTACTCTCTGGCTGTATTATTTACAGTCCTATCTCTGTGTCCGCGTAACCATTTCTCTTTGGAAGGTCCTTGACATCCTCCATCTGTCTGTCATTTTCACAGTCTGGGAGGATCTGTACTAACTCAGCCAATCTCTGATTTCATTCCTGGCCGTCCCAGGTGACACTCATTTTTCTTTCTTAGAAATACCTAATTTAATTGGTGTGGCCTGCTCAAGTAAGGACGTAAGTAAGCTCTCTTTCTCTAAACACTTTTTTTATTCTTAAATTTTTATTGGATATAGTTGATTTACAATGTTGTTAGTTTCAGGTGTACAGCAAAGTGAATCAGTTATACATATACATATATCCACCCTTTTTTAGATTCTTTTCCCATATAGGTCATTACAGAGTATTGAGTAGCATTCCCTGTGCTATACAGCAGGTCCTTATTAGTTATCTATTTTATATATAAATAGTAGTGTAGGTATGTCAATCCCAGTCTCCCAATTTATCCCTCACCCACCTTATCCCCTGATAACCGTAAGTTTGTCTTCTATATCTGTAACTCTATTTCTAATATTACTTTATTTTTTTGCCATGCCACACAATTTGTGGGATTTTAATTCCCCGACCAGGGATTAAACCTGGGCCCTCGGCAGTGAGAGTGCAGAGTCCTGACCACTGGACCACAAGGGAATTCCCTAAACTCTTTCTTTCTTTCTCTTTTTCTCTTTCTCTGTCTCTCTCTTTTTCTCTTGCTCCCTTTTTCTCTCTTTCTCTCTTTCTCTCTCTCTCTCTCCCCCTCCCTCCCTCCCTCCCTCCCTCCCTCCCTCCCTCCCTC
>NW_021703773.1:7575104-7612665 GCF_005190385.1 Monodon monoceros | reverse complement strand
CCTTTCTTTCCTTCCTTCTTTCCTGTGTAGCTTCTTAGTTGCTGCGCGGGCTTTCTCTAATTGCAGCAAGCAGCGGCTACTCTTCATTGTGGTGCGCGGGCTTCTCATTGCAGTGGCTTCTCTTTGTTGCAGAGCATGGGCTCTAGGCGCGCAGGCTCAGTAGTTGTGGCATGCGGGCTCAGTAGTTGTGGCTCATGGGCTCTAGAGCTTAGGCTCAGTAGTTGTGGTGCACGGGCTTAGTTGCTCTGCAGCATGTGGGATCTTCCTGGAGCAGGGCTCAAACCCATGTCCCCTGCATTGGCAGGCGGATTCTTAACCACTGCACCACCAGGGAAGCCCCTTCCAAAACACTTTTATAGCGTAAGGCTATGAGCACTTTGTTTTCTTTTTTTTCCTCCCTACCTCTTGTATTTAAATTCTATGACTGTATGTCATATTTCCTCAAGCTAATTCCCTTCAGGATAGGAAATGCAAATGATACCTTTCAGTATCCTTTTCCACCCCATCCCTCCCACCTTAGCAGATAACACCTAGGCTTCTGGGAATAGTCTGGAAGCCTCTATGTCTTCGTGGATGAACAACCGTTCTTTGGTATACATAACAATAAACTGTTAAATTCAAATGATCACTTTCAAATTTACAAAGATTTTCATATATACTGACTCATTTGATCCTTAAAGCTACCATTTGTGGGTAGCCAAATACAGCAGTATCTCTGTTTTACAGGATCATTGATTCCATCTATAACTTCATGGAGAAACTACTCTATTGCTAACATTTCATTGCATTTGCACTCCATGCCAGGCACTGTTCACTGAATTCTCCCAGCAACTTTCTGAGGTAGGTGACAATTACATGCCAGTTTTATAAATAAGGAAACTGAGGCACAGAATAATTAAGCAGCTTACTCAAGGGCACAGTGACTGAATGATTAAGCCAATCGTTGAATCCAGACAGCCTGGCTTCCGAGCCTGTTCTCTTAAACTCGACCTGATGAAGTTTCTTTATGTGTTGGACGTTGTATGCTGAGCACAAGCTGAGTAAGATATGAAGCCTGTCCTTTACTCGCCCACCATCTTATTTCATGCTTATGCAGCTTGTATGGACACAAGATAATGGCACAAGTGAATGCATATGTGTATAGGCACACACATGCAAGCCTACTGCTTTTCCTCAATTTCTTTTTTTTTAACTTATTTCATTGAAGTATAGTTGATTTATAATGTAGTGTTACTTTCTGCCGTATAGCACAATGATTCCGTTATACATATATATATACACACACGTTCTTTTTCATATTCTTTTCCATTATGGTTTTTCACAGGTTATTGAACAGTGTTTACTGTGCTCTACAGTAGGACCTTGTTGTTTATCCATCCTATATATAATAGTTTGTATCTTCTAACCCCAGACTCCCAATCCATCTGTCCCCCGCCCCCTCCCTCCTTGGCAGCCACAAGTCTGTTCTCTATGTCTGTGAGTCTGTTTCTGTTTCGTAGATAAGTTCATCTGTGTCATATTTTAGATTCCACGTCTAAGTGATATCATACGGTTTCCTCCCTTTCTTTACTCTTGGCTGTGATTCCAGGGCTGAGCCTTACTGTTCCCCAATTGCAATGAAACCCCATCATTCGATGGCCTTGGAACCTGCCTTGTTTTCAAGTCCCAGAGATGCACTGGCAGAGTTGCTTAGTGCCGGTGACCACTTTGAACAAACTTCGATGGGATGCAGAAGCAGTTGACAAAATATCTCTTTATCCTCCGCCCTCTCTTCCCCTCCTCTTTTTTTCCTCCGGCAGAAAATTACATGCTTTATCCTTTCAAAATATAAAATTTTTGTACTGTGCTTAAGGTTTCTCAAATTGGGAGCACAAACAAACAGATCAAGAGGGAAGGCAGTGTGGAGGAAAATATGAGAAGGTCAGCAGTCAATCAATCAGTAGTAAACATTGAAAGAAAAACACGTAAGAAAAGGAAATGCGTAATTTCTGAGTTAACATAGCGAAGGCGTAGAGCGATTTCTCTGTCCTGTGCCACCTTACACAGTTTAGCAGCCATAAACAGTCTTTATGTCTTGAATTATGCAGACGTAAAAGCAGTCTGGGAGGCTTCCACATAAAGACCTGCCGTTCTGTAATTCAGCAGTAATGCTCCATGGGCATGAATCAAGAACTCCGTCCTGATCCTGCTGAGGGAGCATGGATTTTAATGCTTCTCTGAAGCACACCACATGCCATCCTGATACACTTAGCAAATGTAGACTGCCTTTGTGTTTTAGGCAGAACTTATTCAAATAGAAACCACCAACCAGTGCCATCACAGCTTCTCCTGGTAATCCTCTGCTGTGATTCCCAAATGCTGATGGCTACCTGTCTGGTCTCTTGGGGAAGAAATGCCGCCTTCTCTAATGCCTTTTGTTTTTAGTTTAACTTTGGGCAACTGAAAGGTACACCAGCACCCTGCATGATTTTTCACGTAACTGCTAGTCAGATAGAGTGTGCCCGTTTCTCCTTCGTGGGGTCATTAGAGACCCACAGAATAAGCACCTGCCTCCAGGTACTGTGGAGATACGCCCAGCTCATCTTATGACAAGTTAGCTTCAGATCCAGAATTTGTGTCTGTTTCAAGAACCCTAGATGGCCTCTTTCATCGCCCTGTACAGCTCTCACGCTTCTTCACTCTGTAAAATCTTAAGAAGCTGTGTTCTTCCCACGGAGCCACCTGAGATTCAGCGCAGTAAGTACATTGAGTGTAAGAGCAACTCCATGAAACTCCCAGAGCTTTAGCTGGTGCAAGTCACAGTGGCTTCCACACCCTGAATGACAGGTCTGCCACTCTAGCTTAGCACAGCTCACATCTGCATATAACTCCAGTTCACTTGCCTCTGTCAGTTAAGCTTCCAAGAAAAAACATCCAGTGTTCAGAGCCGAACAGCTGATCATCCCCTGCTGTGGTGACTTTTGATTTAAATATAACTGAGTCTGCCTTGGCTAGGGCTTAACTGAATTGGAACTGTTCTTGTAATTGTTGATTCAGTCTTGCCTTACAGACCTGGTTGTCAGTCATCCCAACAGATTCTCTGTCTAGATGTGCTCGTTTATCATGTGTGAGAGTTGTCATCCTCCGTGCACCACCAGCACTGGCCCTTGCTAGTTACAAGTGATGGTCTAAACATCGATTTCTGTGTGCAGGAAGTGTCAGATGGATGATTCGTGTGCCAGCTCCACAGCAGCATTTGGAGATCACCTCTGGGAGGTGTGCCACAGCAGGGGAACAGAAGAGCAGATCTGCCTAATACCACCCCAGCTGGACAGGAGCAGTCACTGGTACATAAGTTCTGTATGAGGCTAGGTGGTCAGTTTGACCTTTCCTTGTCATCTATGTACTGCTTGAAATACCTTAGCTATCATATCCGTGTATGTTTGGAAGGAGTAGAGTATTACGTGGTAATGAACGTCATGCATTTGCCCGGAAAAATGTGCCTCCTTGATAGGCAGGGAACTCACATTCTCATTTTTAATTAACTCATTCAAATAGTCATTGATAGGCATTGGCGCTGTAGAGGGGTGATGGTAATGGCAGATAAAGAAAAAAGATAACAAAGCTAATGGGGAGAAAAGACCTCAAAGCAGATGGGAGCTGACAAATGCTGGATTGTGTGTATAGGTCATTTCACTCAGAGCCACGATGTTAGAATCCTCACGAATGGTCGTGGTTGTTAGCTGCCCTACACTGAGGACCACGTGCCAGGCCCTCTGCTAGGCACTTGCTGTATGTCATCCTACTTCATTCTCACAGCTGAGTTAGGTACTGTTATCATTTTCACTTTACAGATGTGGAGATTGAGGCTTAAATTAAGTAACTTCCCCAAAGTTCCTGCGAGAGTGAGGGGCCTTAGTTCTCTTTGATTTCAAAGTCCACATCTTTAGACAGCCCTACAGTGTCTTGCTGTTTAACCGTGTGCCCTGTGCTTGGTAAGCAAGGAAGTAGTGATTCCAGCAGAGGTGTATCTGATTCCCATGTTGGATCCTTTCTGTTACATCACACGACCATCCCATTGGTGCTAGGTCAGCTTTGTTGTAACTGACACCAGAGCGTGATTTAAAGACAGCTCATGGACAAGTCTCTTGCTTGGTCTAATATAGCTTTAATCTGTCACTACTTCAATAGATGGCTTCTTTGCCTCAAGGCATACCCAGGAATGAGGCACAGTCTCTATTCCTGACAAGCCCAAGCATCCAATAAATGAAATGAATATGTAAATAACTATCTAAAACAGAGTGTGCTACCTCTAATAATAGAACATTAATAAAATAGGAGGGACATGATTATTTCTTTTGGCCAGAGTGGTCAACCAAGACCTTGCCGAATGTAATTCCCATAGAGGTTTTTTTGTTGTTGTTTTTGGGTTCTTTTACATCTTTATTGGAGTATAATTGCTTTACAGTGGTGTGTTAGTTTCTGCTTTATAACAAAGTGAATCAGTTATACATATACATATGTTCCCATACCTCTTCCCTCTTGCGTCTCCCGCCCTCCCACCCCTCCAGGCGGTCACAAAGCACTGAGCTGATCTCCCTGTGCTATGCGGCTGCTTCCCACTAGGTATCTACCTTATGTTTGGTAGTGTATATATGTCCATGCCTCTCTCTCGCTTTGTCACAGCTTACCCTTCCCCCTCCCCATATCCTCAAGTCCATTCTCTAGTAGGTCTGTGTCTTTATTCCTGTCTTACCCCTAGATTCTTCTTGACATTTTTCTTTTTCTTAAATTCCATATATATGTGCTAGCATACGGTATTTGTCTTTCTCTTTCTGACTTACTTCACTCTGTATGACAGACTCTAGGTCCATCCGCCTCATTACAAATAACTCAATTTCTCCCATAGAGGTTTTGAAGGATGAATAAGAGGTCACCATGGTAGAAAGTTACACAGAAAGTTCCAAGGTGCAGGATCAGCTTGATTAAAAGCAGGCAGGTATCAAACAGCATGGTTGGCCAGGAAGTACAGTTAGTTTCATTTTGAGAGAGCCTAAAGGACACGGGGAAGAATCACTGAAGTGAAGACTGATGGAAAGCCTTGTTGGCCATCTAAAAAACTTTGATTTTTCTTCTTTTTTAAATTTAAAAAAAATTCTATTGAAGTATAGTTGATTTACAATATTGTATTCGTTTCCAAAATGCAAAATGATTTAGTTATACATATATATGTGTATATATGTATATTCACTTTTTCCCATTCCTTTCCATTATAGTTTATTACAAGGTATTGAATATAGTTCCCTGTGCTATAGAATAAATCTTTGTTGTTTAGAAAAACTTGGCCTTTTTGCTCACAGGTGATAGGGAGCCAGTGAAGGATTTGAATCAGAGAAGTGAGATGCCAGATTTATGTGTCTGTCTGTATTTTTCAACGTCCATATATATTTTAGTTCAAGGACCCAATGGTTAGGTGGCAACAAGGAAGCGTGTAGGAAGTTGTAAATGTGTGTGTCTCTGTGTCATCATGGGAAGTGACTTTCTGAAAATTATTTGTAAATAAGTAACTTCAAACTTGCAGAAAAGTCTCAGGAATGAGACCAAGATCGGTATCAGCTGGTGGCGGCAGTGGCCGCGATGATGGAGATCCAGATGGACAAGGGCGGCAGCGTGGTTGTGTACCAGGGCGACTACTGCTCTGGCTCGGTGCTGTCGGAGCGGGTGTCCATCTACCGCGAGTCCGAGCGCCTCATCCACTGCTGCACCGAGGAGGTGGTCAAGGAGCTGATGCCACTCGTGGTCAGCATCCTCGAGCACCTGGACTCGGCCCTCAGCGAGAAGCAGAGGAGCACGAGGCGGCGCTGGAGCCGCTGTGCGAGGACGAGCCTCTGCTCACCCAGCAGTAGCCGGAGAAGGCGCTGCGCAAGCAGGCCGAGGAGAAGTTTATGGAGTGTGAAGATGCCTTGGAACAAGAGAAGGAAGAGCTACAAATCTAGGTGGAACACTGCGAGTTTCAGACCCCGCCAGCCGGAATTGAAGGCCAGAAACTGCAGATCAGATTTCCCGGCTGGAGGAGCCGGCGTCGGAGATGCAGGAGGAGTGCAACGCCCTGCACCAGCGGCACACTGAGGTGATCCAGACCTACGGGGAGCACATCGGGAGGTCCGAGATGCGGCAGGTCGTGGGGAACAGCCAGACCGAGAGCACGCTGCCGGGGAGGAGGTAGAGCAGGAAGCCGGACGCCAGAGCCTGGTGCCCTCCCCCTAGAGGAGCCATGGTCCCCGGGCGTCAGGTCGGAGTGTGTGGCTTGAGTCGGGCTGTGTGGTGAGGACGGCGCCGAGCAGGTGGGGGGCTGGGATGGGCCTGCTGCGGGCCCGCAGGCCGACACGGAGACCCAGGGAGAACCGCGTCGTCCATCCCAATACCTGCAAGTTCCGTGTTTCTGAATTCGCCTACTCTGTAAATTTATTTGTAGCCTCAAAATCACCACTCACGGTCCAGGGGCTGGTCATTGGGGACTGGATGGAACCCAGCTCTGGCCCCTGTCCTCTAAGACATGGTAAATACTTGCGGCGCCTCGTTTTCTGTTTTGTAAAATAAAGGAAACAGAATGTACCAGGATGAGTGAGGAATGAAAATTCTAATCTGCGTGAGATGCGTACGTACCTGTGTACATGTTTCTTCTATGATGAGCAAACGCCGTGTTTGCGGTAACTTTGTAGAATACAACCAGCTGGACTCGCGAGGATCGACTCTAGGCGGTGGGGAGGCCCGCACACCTCGGTGACCAGCAGACGCGCCCCGCCGTGCTGGTTTTATTCGGGGAGCAGAGAGAAGCCTGCAGAGGCCAGGTTTCTGTTCCATCTTCAGTCAGGATAAAACCGCACCTCTGTACCCCGGGAGCAGACTGGCGGAGATCTTCTCCAGGGCGTCGCGTGGGAGGCCACGCCTCCATCAGGCTGGAGGAGGGAGGAGGCGCCCGAGGCCGGAACCCCAGGGCCCAACGGATGGAGCTCGTTGTTCGTGCCTCTGCGGCTGCGGCCCCTTATTCCTGCCGCGAACACCCGAAGCCCTGGATCTGGTCACGAAAAGGCTCTGTTTTCTCTGCACCTGTCTCCTTGGTGGGTGATGTCTGCAAACAAGGAGATTCAGGCCCTTCCATGCTGGGCATCCTCCGCTACTCACTGGGCCATGGTGGGCGGAGCTGTGGAGTCTTCCTTTGAAAACAGAAAGTGTAGTATGTCAGCGGAGGCCTAGCAGGGCCTAGGAAGGGCGGTCATCCAGGGGGACCACTGGCATGTTTTTAGACAGTGTCGCTGCTTCCAGTGGGGAGTAGGAGATACAGCCGTTGTGGATGCTTTCTTTCTGTAAATGCATGCGCCCCAGGAAAGGGTATCAGGGGGTCCTTAGCCCCACCCCCCAACCCCGGATCTCTGAGAATTAAGTGAGGGAATGTGGATCAAAGAGGGTGTTAAACTACAAAACCCTTGGCAGATACTGTTTCTGGGTCTGTTTTATCTGAAGGTAGGAAATACCCGTCTTCAGGCCACCGTTTCCCGACACACATGAAAGCCTCCCTCCTGGCCCTCAGGAGTCACCGAGGGAATTTCCAAGGAACTGCACCGAACGCCAGCGTGGAATCGGGAGCTCCTCGTGTTGTTCTGGGGCTGCAGAGGCTGGCTGTTCGGGCATTACCTAGAGTTTGGGCTCCAGCCCAGATTCCTGCCCAGCCTTGTGTCCCCATGTGATCCTCTTCAGGGTGTCCCCGAGGCCGAGGTGTGCGTGGCTGTGTGTCCATTGTCCTGTGCCTTGGCAGTGAAGAGCCGCCTTCCTGTGTGCGTGTGTTGCAGGGAATGTGGCCGGCACAGCGCTTGTTTGGGAAGCAGAGAGGCAGGGCCGCGTCTGGGCTGCCTGCATCGCTCTGCCAGCTGGCTGGCGACGTTTAACCTCACAGTGGCGCCCAGAATCGCTTGCCCTGCGGTTGCTGCCACAGTGTATGAGACTCTGGGCTTCTGCTGGCCCTGCTGCCGCCCCTGCCCCCCCCAGCCTGGACACTGGGCTGTGATGGAGATGTTCCCAGGGCCCAGTTCCCAGGGCATGTCTGACTGCCCCGGGCCCACTTCCGGGTGAACGGATGTGGGCGGCAGCCACGCCTCCCGTGTCCAGAGGGCATGGTGGTGGAAGGAGAAGGGAGCACGGGCCTGCTCTCCCTGCGCCGGGCGTCGGCCTCTGTAGGGCTCAGAGGGTGCAGATGTCCCACTGTGGCCTGTGCTGTTGCAGCAGGTGAAGGGAGGCCCCGTGCTGCCCTTCTGGCCTGCTGTTCTCTGGGGTGTACCCTGCCTGCCACAGCTACGATCCTTCGGGCACAGATGTGTGTCTGCCTATCTCCTTAGTTCAGACTCTCCAGCTCCCCAAGGAGGCTCGTCCTTAGTGCTGGGGAGCCGCTGAGCCCACACAGGCAGAGTTTTCCTTCAGTCCTGGCTTGGTTTCGTGAATCTGTGTGTCTTTAGAATAAAACTGGTGGTGAGGGCTTCCCTGGTGACGCAGTGGTTAAGAATCTGCCTGCCAATGCAGGGGACACGGGTTCGAGCCCTGGCCCAGGAAGATCCCACATGCTGCAGAGCAACTAAGCCCATCTGCCACAACTACTGAGCCTGCGCTCTAGAGCCCATGAGCCACAACTACTGAAGCCCGCGCACCTAGAGCCCGTGCTCCACAACAAGAGAAGCCACTGCAGTGAGGCCCGCGCACCACAACGAGGAGTAGTTCCACTCGTCGCAACTAGAGAAAAGCCCACGCACAGCAACAAAGACTCAACGCAGCCAAAAATAAATAAAATTTTAAAAAATGATAGACTGATTCATCAAGGAGTTACATGTGTTGGGTGGACATGACCTGGGCTCTGAAGGATGTGATGAATCCATGTAAGAAGAGCTGGATAAAGAGAAAACCAGTGTGAGCAACAGGGTGAGTCAGGCAGACAGAAGTTCTGTTCCCAAAAGAGGTGGTCCTAGTCTACACTCCACCTCTGCTTCTCAAGTGGCCCAAATCGCCTCACGTGAAAAAATAAAAAGCCGCATTGCACAGCTGTAGACCGCATTCATGGCCTTGAACCAGTGGGTCAAAAATGCATGCCATGGATGAATCACATGAGATCACCACCCTGCTGAGGAAGTCGTCTCCAAGTAGGAAGTCTGCTGAACTGTATCAGAACGCTGACAGAGACACAGTGGGGGCGTTGGGGGGGGGGGACAACCTATTCTTGGAGCTTGTACCTCATTCTCCACCAGGGCAAACCCAAGATGGGCATGCTTATTCCACAGCTTCACTTGACGGGACTGTCAAGGGACTGTCACATGTTGAAGGTGGTAGACCTGGCTCCTAGACCCCTTTCTCTAACTCATAATTAGAAAAGCTAAATCCCTTGTTTTGTTTTGCTTTAATGACACCATTACCTTTTCTACTTGAAAAGACGGGGGGCTGGAAAAAAGCAGTCTTTGGGGGGGCCCTTAAAATCCAAGGGAGGCATTATTTACTAAATCACATTATTTAAGAACATGGACCTTGGAATCATGAGTCAGGTAGAGTTCAATCCAAGCCCCTCCTTTTATTAGCTGTCTGATCTTGGGCTAATTCTGTAACATTTCTGAACTTCAGGGTCCTCATGGGCAAAATGGGATACTAATGTCTCATAGGGATGCTGTGAAGATTGATTCAAATGAGATCATGTGGTTATAACATTTACCTGAGTTCCTACCTTGTAGCATAGTAAATGGTTATTGTTAATAGTAGTTGTGTTAGATAGATAATAAAATCCATTAACACTTTATTGCTTTATTTTTACTGTTTCTCCACAGTGTATGATTGGGGAACCAGATCTGCCTCTGTGATGTTCTCACATTGTTAATATGTTGTTGATGTGAGGTCGTGTTGAGGTTTACATCCACTCTTCTCTCTTCCTAAACCACGTGGTCCCACTTCATTCCCACCCGGCTTAACCTGTCCTCATCCTATTTCCATCCAGGCTAATGCCTTCTTTCCAGGCGATCATGATCTCCCTCGGTTTTAAGGATGTAGAGACTGTGGGAGTCATGTGTTCTCAGTGACAAATTCATTTATTTTCAAAGTAAAACAATGCGGCATGTGAACAACTTGATTTTGTCATTGGAAGTGCTCTGTACCAGTCAAGGTGGGAGATCAGGATCAATATGAGGAATGGATCTGAGCTCCAAGTGGTAGAGTCAGCAAAAAGGATAAAGTATCACCCTGCCTCTCGGATGGTAATTTCTTCTCACTGTCTCATCTGTGATGGCCAGCGTTGTGTTTGCCACAGCAGCTGTCAGACCAATCACAAACCAAGCCTGGGAAGCATTTGGTCAATACATCCCGTGCATCAAACTCTGAGTCATTTTTATGTTTGTTTGTTCCCCTTATTACTTTCTCTGGCTGAGTAAAATCTCTATTACTTTGGGGTCAGGAACAGAGAATGTGCTGTGAACACCCGAGGCGCACATTCTATTTTATTTTTATTCTTTTTTTGTGATGACTTCATTATTCCCTTATGTGTGAGTTTTTCCCCAGATTGTTTTTCTCCCTTTTGCTTTCTTCAGTGCCCTCTTCTTTTGGCTTCCCCATTTATTTAGTCCAGCTGCATGGTAGTGAGCTGGTGCCATGGCTTGGCTTTCCTCCTTCAGAGCAGTCAGTGGCTCCCGGACTTCTGCATTTCACAGACCAATCAAATTAATCCCCTCCCCTCCCTGTAAGAGGATGGGCTAGCCGAGTGTTGCCAACTTTTTTGTTTTTTTCAAGGAAGGACATTAAGACATAAGAGCCATTTTCCATAACTATTATTTCATTCAGAAAAGGGCATTTAACAACAACATAAAATCACAGAATTATACATTTATTTTATTTTTTTTAATTGAAGTATAGTTGATTTACAATGTTGTGTTAGTTTCTGGTGTACAGCAAAGTGATTTAGATATACATATATATATATATATATATACATATTCTTTTCTATTATGGTTTATTACAGGATATTGAATATAGTTCCCTGTGCTATGCTGGTAGGTCCATGTTTTTCTATTTTATATGTAGTAGTGTGTATCTGCTAATCCCAAACTCCTAATTTATCCCTCACCCAACTCCTTTCCCCTTTGGTAGCCTTAAATTGGTTTTCTATGTCTGTGAGTCTGTTTCTGTTTTGTAAATAAGTTCCTTTGTATCATTCTTTTAGAGTCCTCATATAAGGGATATCATATGAGATTTGTCTTTCTCTGACTTACTTCACTTAGTAGGATCATTTCTAGGTCCATCCACGTTGCTGCAAGTGGCATTATTTCATTCAGAGTTATACATTTTAAATTAGCTTTATAATGAATTTTACTGTTTTCCTTTTTCCTCTACAAGACTAAAAGCAAAGTCACTGTAGTCCATGCATCTTGTGAATGAGGGATACAAGGCACCTGTCACCTTCCCTCGGACAACGCTGGTGGATTAGAGTTAAGAATAGTGCTCAAGGCTCTCTGTAGTGGAAGGAACAATCAAAGATCTCTTTAGTTCTTTAATCAGTTCCTCTGCGTTCTTCTTATTTTCAGGAATACCTTTCTTCACATTTTGTCCACGTGTTTGCCATGAAATCAGTACTGCCCAAAAGAGAAATGAGCTTACATTTCCATTAGAAGCTACAGTCGTGAGTAAAGCATCAAACTTTGTGTAGAGATTTGCTAGAACATGGAGAAACAGCCAGACCTTGTGTTGCCCACTAGCTCTCCATGAGCGAACAGGATGGGCCTTGAAAATTGCTATCGTATATCATCCATTCACAGCATGCATGCACCAGTGATGATGGTTTTAGTTTTATATTTGATTTGTACCTTCCTGCACAAAAGCCCTGGGTTCTGGAATCAACAGCGAGGAATTCAAACCCTGCATCTGTCAATCACTGGCTGTGTGATCTTGGACGACTTCCTCCTCCGCTGATTTTCTCACTTATAAAAACAAAAGAGATGCTAATAATGCCCACCTCCAGGTAGTCCTAAGATTTAAATGAAAGGAGGTAGTAAGAATGACTGGTACAGTGCTTGGCACAAAGCCTTTGGGGATACAGAGATGCTCCCTTATCCTTTTTCATTGCAACCCCGTTTAAAAGGGAAAACCTAAATAGGGCATCTCAGAACCGTTCATGGTCTCTCTCTAAATTAACTAATTGCTGTGGTTCTTCCCTCTCCTCCATCAGCCACCTGTTTTGGGTCGTGTTCTATATATGTATTTGCCTACATACACCTCCTTGTTAATTTATTCTTTAAAATAGGGCCTTTTTCAATTACAGGGATATTAATTATTATCACCCTTAATTATTGTAATCTGCTACAGTCTTATTTTGAGTGTGCATGCGTGTGTGTGTGTGTGTGTGTGTTTGTGTGTTTTAACCCAGTAGTCTGTGAACTTCAGCAGCCTACGGTAGCTTTTTTTGTTTTGTTTTTTTGCGGTACGCGGGCCTCTCACTGCTGTGGCCTCTCCCGTTGCGGAGAACAGGCTCCGGACGCGCAGGCTCAGCGGCCATGGCTCACGGGCCCAGCCGCTCCGCGGCATGTGGGATCTTCCCGGACCGGGGCACGAACCCATGACCCCTGCATCGGCAGGCGGACTCTCAGCCACCAGGGAAGCCCTATGGTAGCTTTTTATCTGCTTTCCAATAACACTGTTTCATTTCCAGCCCTCACAGGGCATTCCACGGTGATGAGCTATACAGCTGCTTTCTGACAAACATAAACCTCCTTTGATTTTTGAGTGTTCTGCAGAGGTTGGTACAGTATTCTAAAATATCTTTAAAACTCTATCACTTGAAAAAAATGTTAGAAATGTGCCTTATAGGTGCTCGCTTATCAAATGTTTAACACAGGGTCTGGCACTTAGATGGTCTCCCCTTGATGTTCCAGTGGATATCTACATAAACTGTTACGGTTTATTTACTACTATAGCTTTTAATAGAAATGTAGAATAATTTCTCTTCTGGGCAGTACCGAATTTCATTGCAAACCCATCAACAAAATGTGAAATTCACATAAAAGCCAAGTCGCAAGTATCGCCAAAGCTGGGAGAGTCGTTGCTGCCTATTGTAGATGGGCTAGTCTATTTACGGTTCTTGTACGCATACTGTAAGATATAATGTGGCAGGATTGCTATATTGTAATAAAACAATGTGGTGCTCCTGGAAGGAAAAAATGGGGCTGGTGAATTACAGCAGTCATTGTACCTTGTTCCCCGTTATTGACAATGTAGTATGATTATTAAATGCGTGCAGTGTGCATTTTACACACTTCGTGATACGTCTAGGTTTTTATGTGTGCCTGGAATATCAATATTTGCTTTACTTTCAGGGAACATTAGTTACAAATACAATAAGCGTGTTTCATTTTTCATTGAGGACATACTGGCTTCAGTTTTCAAGGCGGAGTGTGCAATCGATGCCCATGATTATTGATCTGGAAACTCTGTCGAAAGTAAGCAAGACTGGTTTGGTGATAAGCAAACACAGATACTGTTGCTGCTTGCTGAGATGCATGAAAGTGGAGTGAGTAGCAGTAAACAAGAGTTTAATTAAATTGCTCCTTGGCAGACAGTGGGACTATTTCTCGGCTTTGGTTTAGAACCCACGGGTTCTCTTTTTCCTTTTGTTGTATGCCTGGCCTTCTCATCAATACTAATGGCAACGGTATGCAGTAAGGGGGCAGCTGACCCCATGTCCCACAGTGTCTGTAAAATACCGCATGGATTTTTCCCCCTTGGGCTACTCAGATTGTTTTTAAATGCAAAAAAAAGAATTAAATCTCAATGTGTAAGAAAATCTCAAGTTATAAATTCTATGCGGTACTCTCAGAGTATCTTATAAATGCTAAAATAATAATCATAATATCTTAGAAACTCATAAAAGATCCATATGTGTTTTGTATAGGACTTTGTTTCAGATTGTAATTATAACCAAAAGATTAAAATATAGCCTCCCCTTGGAATGTAACTCTGATGAGCTATATGCATAGACGTGATGATGGTGCTTGGTAAACCACGCTCCTAGGCTAGAAATGAATGAAAATGATTAATTCGATTCTGTAAGGTATTGCGTTGATAGCAGGGCACACGTAGCCTTCAGCACATTTGGGTTCAAAGCCATATGAAAGATTACGAGTGCTTGAAAATGATTAAAGCAGAGCTAGCAAGGTACGATTTCCACTTGCTGTGTTGCTATTACTTTCCCTAGAGCACAGACTGGGAATATGTATCATCCAGGCAGCCTCAGTGCTCTAGCAAAAGGGACGTTTCATTATTTCTCTGTACTAGTTCAAACATATTTTGGATAATACTATCAAGCAAACCTGTGTGTCCGTGTAGGGACCAAATCTGCTTATGAAACTGCTTTGCTAGTTTGTAATTGCTTATGTTTTCTGCCAGACATTGCATTTGTTGGTATTGGAGGTTATTTCACTTAGTAAAACTCTAGACTGGCTCTGACCACATTGCAGAACACTTAGTACTCATAACCTAGTATGCGCTAACTCTGCTAGTCTGTAGAGACCGATGCCTCTCTCCTACCGACCCCTCAGCACCCCTCTACTAAGAAATGGTTAAAGAGTTGACAGTTTCGTTCATCTTTCCAAATTAAACACAGATGTCAACAAAATGTGTTCAGGGATTTTTCTTTTTTTATTGAAGTATAGTTGATTTACAATGTTGTGTTAGTTTCAGGTGTACAGCAAAGTGATTCAGTTATACATATACCCCTTATTTTTCAGATTATTTTCCCTCATAGGTTTTTACAAAATATTAAGTAGAGTTCCCTGTGCTATATGGTAGGTCCTTGTTGATTATTTATTTTATATATAGTAGTGCATATATGTTAATCCCAAACTCCTAATTTATCCTTCCCCTTAATCAAGGATTTTTTTTTTTTTTTTTGGCCCCGCTGAGCGGCTTGTGGGATCTTAGTTCCTCAACCAAGGGTTGAACCCGGGCCCATGGCAGTGAAAGTGCTGAGTCCTAATCACTGGACCACCAGGGAATTCCCCAGGGATTTTTAAATATAAAACAGAAACAAGTGAAAAAAAGCTTTTCATAGAGTCCATCATATTAGCCTCTTCCCCAATTTTTCTTATCAGTTTTGTACACACCCCCGGAATAAAACCCAGTAACCTTTAAGATAGAGTTCTAAACATTAACGTTCAGACATAATCACCTGGTTTAATTAATCTAGTAATTTCTGCCCTAATTTGTTTGATTCATCTTGTGAAGACAGAGGAGCTGGGGGCGGGCGTTGGGGGGAGACGCTTAGTACATTCAGGGCACCTTTATTATATTGATTTGTCACCATTCCCTTCATAGCAAAGCATGCAGTCTTTTCCCCTGGTGAATAATTTATAGTCTGTGGGTCTTCTGTCTGAGAATGCAGCCATCTTTACTTAGCAAAATCTAGCCCTCCTGTTTCTGTGGGAAGTAACCCAGGATTTTCAAGTAGTCATCATGGCAGAAAATTCCAAATGCCATTGCCATTCTCCAGTTGATAGCACTTTATTAAAAAAAAAAAAAAAGGCTCTCTTTTTGTACTTACTGCACTGTCTTTTTTTGTTGTGGTTGGAAGAAAGGTGTGAGTCTGGTGTCTAGGTGACAGGCAATACTGCATTTAATAGACTTTAAGATGCCATCAAGTGTAAGAAGAGCAATTACTTTGTATACCACTGAAAGCCAGTGTTTAATTTTAAGATGTTATCAACTATAAACACAACCAGATTTCCAAGATGTCAGTGTGCAAAGTGTGCTTGTATATTTTAGAATCAGAGAAATATTTCTGTCCTTCTTTCTTTGCTTTTCCTTGGTATTATATTTTAGAAACTTTCCAACGCACAAACAATTGTCTTTTAAAAAGATCCTCTGAACTTAATGTTTTCAGAAATGGATTACGTATTAAATGACTGTGTCCTACATAACCCTAGAGTGATAGGTTTTATAGGTTCAAACAGAAGTTAGGTTTATGAAGGGGATAGAGAACAAGCTTGTTATCATAAGCGCTATGAGGAGCTGGCTTAATGCTGTGTTACAGTATGAGACTCACTCTTGATGATATAATAATTAGAGATTTCCCACAGGGTGGCCCCTTCTAGAAAATATCTGTATACATCATAGAATTAGCGATTGTTAAATCTGGATAGGATCATAATGATTAGCCAGACTTGTCCAACCCCTTGTTTATACAGATGAGGAAATCAACCTCAGAATGCAAACACAGCCAAATTCCAGGCTGGTGCTCCATCATTGCTGTGGACATTCTTGTGGATTTCTTTGGTGCAGAAATGGGGAGCAGACCCAGGGTACAGTTTACATCCAAAGCTTCTATCCTCTTGCCTTTTGTATTTGCCATTTTTCTCCCAAACTGCCAGTGCCGTTTCAATAGCAAACCTATATTTTCCCCTAAATAATGGTGGCAATGTTTTCTGTTGTTTTAAATCGAAGAGTGAAAAGCTACCTAAATATGGGCACTTTTTCAATCACTCGGTCATCTCATAATTAGGAAGGGCTGTGTTTTAGTTTCACAAAAGTGCGTACAAATTTTAGCACACAGCTGTAACTTCTGTGCTGTAATGTGTTGTCTGTTTATCAGCCTTAAGTTCCCCTCTGAGTCATAAAAGTGTTGAGATCATTATAAATGAGGTCATCTGTATGATGC
Source organism: Monodon monoceros (assembly GCF_005190385.1). Taxonomy (NCBI): domain Eukaryota; kingdom Metazoa; phylum Chordata; class Mammalia; order Artiodactyla; family Monodontidae; genus Monodon; species Monodon monoceros. Next base: position 7,595,966 of record NW_021703773.1, on the reverse strand, counting down.
CTAGACTCAGAATTATTTTAATTTGGGGGTAGCCATAAGATTTTGGTTTTCCCAGCTTTTTTGATTTCCCTTTCTTATTGAATTATTTGAACTCTTTCTTACCTGGCAACCTGTTTTTTTAATACCTTGAAAATAAGAAATATGTAATATAGTTACATGTGCAAAAGGCTTTAATTTTGTCTTTTATTTTCTGGATTTAAGTTGATGAATCCAATGAAGTAAATGTAACGAGTTGCTTCCCTGACAGCAGAACTCTGGACCTTTTATACTGGACTTTATCTACTTATAGGAAAGGTTGTTATGATATTGGAATTCGTGGTAAAGCTCTTTCAGTGACTTGGAGCATCTACAAACACTCTTGCATTCACTGATCTGTACTTCCCCCCCCCCCGCCCCCGCTTGCAATTACTTTGTATGATCAGTATATGATCAGGGATTAATAGGCCCTCATTTGAATTCTGAGCAGTCCTGATCTCAGAAAATAAGGCTAGCATTAGGGATAGTTTACTATTCCTCTGACACTGGCTGAGTCATCCAGCCTGGTTATACCAGGAGCAGAGAAAAAGCCAAAGCTTAGTCTTATTAGCCCTGAAGAAGCAACAGAGTCCTCTGTTTCTGTGTCATCAAGCCAGAAATATTGTGGCAGTTAAGTGTGTTGAGAATGGTCTGGCTCTCCCTAGGGACTGCCTTGCAAACTCTTGTCTTGTAGAATTTCCCAGGATTTTCTCTAGAATTTTAGGACTGTACCTTCTGATCCAATTTCACTTTCATCTAGTGATTCTTAGAGAGGGAAAAAAAAGGCTAGTTAGATCTTCCCCATCTAATTCTGTTAACTGGTTTAAAGTGCTACCAAAGATACGATTGAATCAGAGCCAGAATAGTTTACAAGGGAGAAAAAAATCTGCCAGAATGTTGCCAACTTCATCCCTACTGTAAGCCAGGCTTCTCCCAAGGGCATAATTTTGGGTCTCAAGGATTCAAGACAGCACCTGGATATCTCTGCTCAGCGATCCTCATTTGTGAATGACAGCAGTTTCTCTGGATGGTGGGTCTCTGATCTCTGCTTTGTGAAAAGGCAGACGATTTGATCTGGAAGGAAGGAGCCTCGGAAACCATTTGACCTGACTGCCTCACTTTAGGGACGGTGAAATGAGATCCAGAGACGCCTGATGCTTTACTCAAAGTCACACAGCTAGTTGGTGTTACGGCAGCCACTTCACACACCTCTTCTGGCTCTCGGTCAAGTCTTCGATCACCTGCACCACTCGCGGCTGGATGGCTCCACTCTACACTGTTGGAAAGTTGTTGACCCAGTGGCCTCAGATCATTAGGTGTTCAGCCTCGTTCGACTTTGTCACCCCAGCACGTGTACGGACCAGGGGAATTCAAGTCTATGGAAGCAGAAAAGTGCTCAAGCTGTTCACTTCCGTGACCAGTAGTCTGAACAGGGCAGATGAAGAGGAACTTCCTCTGATTTTGCTTAGAGCTCTTAGTGTCTTCACCTGTAGTATGAGGATATTGATGACGATCACCCTTAGGCCTGACCTTATATGATTATGTGCAGGGATTATGTGTAGTTGCGATAGAGCTTTGGGATCCATGGTCCCTCACTCTTGTACTTTCTTCAGAGGGTGTTTTAACATGGCTAACTTATTTTCCTATGTAATATGATTTTATATTAGCCAGAAAAAGAATTCCTCGGCATCATTTATCCAGTCCTCTAAGGACAAGATGAATTCCTAACTGGGGTCCGTGTAGGCATCTGCGCGTGTCTGGCATCACCCACTATTCCGCCAGGCTCATCATCAAAGCCTTGCTTCCCAGACTCAAGCACAGAAATCAGTTGCGTTGCCACAGAGCAATCAGGGCCTCCTTGCACTTAAAACCAAGACCCAGCTGAAACCAGATGACTGACTGATATCTGCATATGTGAGATGCAACCAGTGGCAAATCTATAAACCTGCCCTGGATCTGTGTTCATAGTGGACAGAAAAGTTTTCTGTTTTTCTCTTATTTGGGGTGAGCTTCAGTCTCTTTTCCACTCATGCTTTCTTCTCAGTATGTGAATGAGGAAAGCCTACATTATTTGGGAAACAAACCTCTTTAACATGGCATTGATTCCCTCCAAAACTTGGAGCTGAAAGACCAGCTACTTTTATTTTGTTTGTTATATGGAATGACATAGACGTAGAAATGGGTTCTTTTGTTGTTGTTTTTTTTTTGCGGTACGCGGGCCTCTCACTGTTGTGGCCGCTCCTGCTGCGGAGCACAGACTACAGACGTGCAGGCTCAGCGGCCATGGCTCATGGGCCCAGCCACTCTGCGGCATGTGGGATCCTCCCGGACCGGGGCACGAACCCATGTCCCCTACATTGGCAGGTGGACTCTCAACCACTGCGCCACCAAGGAAGCCCCTAGAAATGGGGTCTTTGTGACCTCAATGGTTATGAAGACTGAGGAAGGGGGCCTTCGATCCCTGAAGGCTGAGTGTCATTTGACTTCACATCCATCTGGTGGTCTTCATTCTGTCCAGGTCACCTTTAGCCAAGGAAATACGAGAACCTGCCACCAGCCACGGCCTCCTCCCTGTGCTGCTATGGCTGTCACATTCAGAGGTAGGAGGGGACATGGAATTCCTTTCTGAAGATCACATCCCTGCTCCTCTTTCACTGCAGTCCCGTCCACTGCAGGACGGTGTACAAGGAGGTCAGCGCAAAGTCACACCTCGCCTTTATGCTGGTGTCCTCAGACTCACTGTGGGCATTCTGCCCCTCCCAGCGGTTAGCCACCTTCAGACCAGAAAGGCTCAGATGGGTCTAGGCTGCCGCCTCCTCTCCCGCCACGTGTGTGAGGTCTCGCCTGCTCCAGGAACCCTCCTAGTTCTCAGCTACTGATTGTGGTTCCTTTCGAGCCCCTTTCCTAGTCCAAAACTAGCCCTTGACGTCCCACATCTCGGCAAACTGCCTGTCGATGGATTCTCACCTCCTTTGTTTGGACTCTAGCTTTAAAAAAAATTTTTTTTATACAATTTTTTTTTTTTAAAGAAGATGTTGGGGGTAGGAGTTTATTAATTAATTTATTCATTTTTGCTGTGTTGGGTCTTCATTTCTGTGCGAGGGCTTTCTCTAGTTGTGGCAAGCGGGGGCCGCTCTTCATCGCGGTGCACGGGCCTCTCACTATGGCGGGCTCTCCCGTTTTGCAGAGCACAGGCTCCAGACGCGCACGCTCAGTAGTTGTGGCTCACGAGCCCAGCCGCTCCGCGGCATGTGGGATCTTCCCGGACCGGGGCACGAACCCGTGTCCCCTGCATCGGCAGGCGGACTCTCAACCACTGCACCACCAGAGAAGCCCCTAGTTTCATACAATTTTTAAAGGTTACTTTCCATTTATAGTTATTACAGAATATTGGCTCTATTCCCTGTGTTGTACAATACATCCTTGAGCCTGTCTTACCCCCAGTAGTTTGTACCTCCCACTCCACCACCCCTGCGCTGCTCCCCCGCCACTGGCAACCACTAGTTTGTTCTCTGCGAGTCTGCTTCTTGTTATAGTCACTAGTTGGTTGTATTTTTTAGATTCCACATATAAGTGATATCATACAGTATTTGTCTTCCTCAGACTTATTTCACTTACCTAATGCCCACCAAGTCCATCCGTGTTGCTGCAAATAGCAAAATTTCATTCTGTTTTACAGCCGAGTGGTACTCCATGATGTGTGTGTGTGTGTATCTCACATCCTCTTTATCCATTCATCTGTTGTTAGGCGCTTAGGTTACTTCCATATCTTGGCTATTGTAAATGATGCTGCTATGAACACAGGGGTGCATGTATCTTTTCAAATTAGTGTTTTTGTTTTTGTTTTGTTTTTTTGGATATATAACCAGGGGTGGAATTGCTGGGTCATATGGTAGTTTCCAAGTAGGAAACTATTTTTAGTTTTGTGAGAAACCTCTATACTGCTTTCCACAGTGGCTGCACCAGTAGACTCTAGCTTTAATAATCGGCTCCCTCCTTACAGAAGAGAAGTTGGTTCTCAGGTGCCAACTTGCAGTTCGGATAGTCTGGGTCCCAGTTAATTCCCCCGGAGTCTGGGGTCTCCTCTGCAGGGTTCTCCACCTCCCTCCAATAGTACCGTTGACAGTAGAGCCTGCAGCCATGCCGCCTGCCGTATTCCTTGGCATTCTCTGCTCCCCTGGGGACATGACTCAGTGTGCAAAACGTTGGGATCCCAACTCCCCAGTGTTCAGGTAGACCAGTTGTCTGTCTTTACATGCTTGTTAACTTGCTGCCCGGTTCAAAATCTAAATATTCCCTTGTTGGTGGTTGCCCGTGTCCCACCTTTTTCTGATTTACAAAGACTTTTTCTAGACCACGGTCAGTAATTTTAGGTGCACATACCCCTTCTAGTCCAATACTAAGCAATTTATTTTATGCTTTTTTTGTTCCCTGAGGTGAAGAATTATTTTCTGTTTCGATCCCAGGTATAGCCTTTAAAATATCTGGTCAGAATGGCTAGGCCTACATTTTCTGGTGTCCAGTACACACTTCCAGGCACACGGAGGCCCAGAGTAGTGAGTGCAGGCAGCAATGTAGTGTCACAGAGCCTGGGTTAGGCACGAGGCAGGGTCACTTACCCACGGTAGGAATCCACAAGAACGATCATGTGGAAGGCAGAATCTTGACAAGAAGCCAGATCAAAGCCCGGTGGTTGGTCCAAACCAGTCACCCATTGGAATGTACAGAGAAGAACACAGGCTTTGTAGTTCAAACAAACAAAACCCTGGCACTTCATTTTAACTGTACCACTCATTGTCCTATGTGATCTTAAGATTTCTGAATCTCAGTCCAGATAACATCTATCTCCTTATGTTGTTGTTAAAATTTTAAATCAGGATTGTTTGGAAAATGGTTTATAAACTCATAAGTGAGACTAAAACAAAAAAACTAAACAACATTCACCGTTTTGTTTGTGTTGTGCTCTTACGCATTTTTCCAGAATCACAGAGAATTTCCATTCAATCAAGGCCTGTGTACACGGTGCTCATTTTCCCCAAGAAGCAAGAAGCCTGCATATTTTTACTTCAGTGTTAAACTGTAAACTAAACTAGGCAACACACAAAGGAGTAGCAAAGGTTACAGAACAGAGACACTGCAGTACACATCCTTACTAATGGGATCGCTAAAATGAGAATGATTTCCATCCCAAGGTCCTCTGGCACTGACTAGAGAGCTCCTGGTAGAGCTGTGTGAATTCATTTCCTGGGCCTTGGGTGACCTAAATGGATCTATTTGAGAGAATTTAGAGCATTAGAAGAAGTATACTGAGTTCCAGGGTACAGAGAGACAAGTTATTTAGTTTTGAAAGGTTACACTTTATGATGCAGGGAAGAAACAGGTGACGTGACAGCATATATTGATTTCAAAGTGCCTTTTGTGCAATTATAAGGTAAATAAAGGAACAATTCTTATGGGTTATTTTTTTTTCCCTCTCTGGATTTTTCTACAAAGTTACACAAAACACGTACAGACTTCTTAGAAGAGTCCACTAGCGTTTTATTTTTTTCCCCTACTGTCCTTGGGCACCATAATCTACATCCCATTGTGGGGAGTATTTACCTCCTCATTCCCTTCTTACTCCTGACTCTCCCTCCCGACCTCAGTCCCAGGGTGTATTTGCACCCAGGTTTGTCCTTTGGGTTCCAGCGATGCAGCTATAGAGTGATACCTCCGTTGCTATCACCCACCACATCCACACACAAAAAAATATTTTGACTTTGAAAGTGATGCACATTTTATCCTAACGCATTAAGTGTGTGGCTTCCACTTTACCTGTCACTCATCTAGGCTCTACTCACCTACCCAGGAGACTAGCTCTAGCTCTGAGGTAGGTCAGCTCTTAATAAGAAGTCAAGCAGAAGTTATAATAACTCATTGCCTTGGCTGCTTGGAAAACATGATAATGCTCCTTAGTTGTAAGAAATCATTTTAACAACACTGACTGTTGGCAGTTTATTGATGAAGGCTATGTGGAAACTGCAATAAACAGCACATGATGCACGTAGCAAAGGGTTCTTCTGTGTGGCATTTATCTATTTGTAATTTATACCCTGCTTACATTCACAAAAGGATTTGAGCTGGCTGATAATAAAAGACGCATATACAGTAAGACTGTTATGTATGTAGAAAGGGGAGATCAAGAATCATATGGAAAGAGAGAGGAAAAGAGTTATGCTTGTAGTGTTTTCCTCCTCATCAAGGCGATAGACGTAGGTTATGGTCTTAGGTTCCCTCTCTCAGACTCACTGAGATGCACTGAAGAGGAGACATGCAATTCGTTCCTCACGGAAATAAACCCAGTAAAATTATATGGTGGACACAGGGGAGGAAATTATATTTAGAAAGAAGAGAGTAGAAATCTCTCTCCTCCTTTTTTTTTTTTTTTTTTGTCATTTATATTGTATTACTGGTCTTTTAATGGAAAGGGATCATGAGCTTTCTCAAAGCCGGCTTAGTGGGAGTGTCAGAAAGAAAATGTGGATTAAATTGCTCAGACTAAGAAACCTCTCATACAGATTTAAGGAGTTCGATTGAAGCTAATTATACATCCATGACATTTTATTTACCATGGCATAAGAAATCATCCATTTCCTTCCTCCCCAAACCAGTGCTATTCTACACAGCTAGCGAATTAATTTGAGAACCAATGCTTCATCTGAGACAGGGTGATGAAGGATATATAGGAATCAGTTAGGTGGCAGATGTCTAAACAATGCCTGATTAGATGAAATGTGTTTTCCTTCAAATGTATTAGCATAAAGTGTCGTATAGCCTCAGAAGTCAAAAACATCCAGGTAGTTATAAGAGCTAATGAGTGACAGAATTTTTCCAGGGTCCCTTCATTATAAGCATGAATGATTACTTAGTGTGGGGTGAACAACCAGATTAATTTTTTTATTTATTTTTTTAAACAGCAGGTTCTTATTAGTTATCCATTTTATACGTATTAGTATATATATGTATGTCCCAATTCATCACACCACCCCTCCCCCACCACTTTCCCCCCTTGGTGTCCATACGTTTGTTCTCTACATCTGTATCTCTATTCTGCCCTGCAAACCGGTTTATCTGTACCATTTTTCTAGGGTCCACATATATGCGTTAATATACGATATTTGTTTTTCTCTTTCTGACTTACTTCACTCTGTATGACAGTCTCTAGATCCATCCACGTCTCTACAAATGACCCGATTTCGTTCCGTTTTATGGCTGAGTAGTATAACAATGTATATATGTACCACATCTTCTTTATCCATTCGTCTGTCGATGAGCATTTACTTGCTTCATGACCCGGCTATTGTAAATAGTGTTGCAGTGAACATTGGGGTGCATGTGTCTTTTTGAATCATGGTTTTCTCTGGGTATATGCCCAGTAGTGGGACTGCTGGGTCATATGGTAGTACTGTTTTTAGTTTTTTAAGGAATTTCCATAGTGTTCTCCATAGCGGTTGTATCAATTGACATTCCCACCAACAGTGCAAGAGGGTTCCCCTTTCTCCACACCCTCTCCAGCATTTATTGTTTGTAGATTTTCTGATGATGCCCATTCTAACTGGTGTGAGGTGATACCTCATTGTAGTTTTGATTTGCATTTCTCTAATAATTAGTGATGTTGAGCAGTTTTCATGTGCTTTTTGGCCATCTGTATGTCTTCTTTGGAGAAATGTCTATTTAGGTCTTCCGCCCATTTGTGGATTAGGTTGTTTGCTTTTTTAGTATTGAGCTGCATGAGTGGTTTATATATTTCGGAGATCAATCCTTTGTCCATTGATTCGTTTGCAAATATTTTCTCCCATTCTGAGGGTTGTCTTTTCATCTTGTTTGTAGTTTCCTTTGCTTTGCAATAGGTTTTATGTTTCATTAGGTCCCATTTGTTTATTTTAGTTTTTATTTCCATTACTCTAGGAGGTGGATCAAAAAAGATCTTGCTGTGATTTATGTCAGAGAGTGTTCTTCCTATGTTTTCCTCTAAGAGTTATATAGTGTCCGGTATTACCTTTAGGTCTGTAATCCATTTTGAGTTTATTTTTGTGTGTGGTGTTAGGGAGTGTTCTAATTTCATTCTTTCACATGTAGCTGTCCCGTTTTCCCAGCACCACTTATTGAGGAGACGGTTTTTTCTCCATTGTATATCCTTGCCTCCTTTGTCATAGATTAGTTGACCATAGATGCGTGGGTTTATCTCTGAGCTTTCTATCCTGTTCCATTGATTTGTATTTCTGTTTTTGTGCCAGTACCATATTGTCTTGATTACTGTAGCTTTTTAGTATAGTCTGAAGTCAGGGAGACTAATTCCTCCAGCTCCGTTTTTTTTCCCTCAAGACCACTTTTGCTATTTGGGGTCTTTTGTGTCTCCATACAAGTTTTAAGATTTTTTTGTTCTAGTTCTGTAAAAAAATGCCATTGGTAATTTGATAGGGATTGCATTGAATCTGTAGATTGCTTTGGGTAGTATAGTCATTTTCACAATATTGATTCTTCCAATCCAAGAACATGGTGTATCTCTCCATCTGTTTGTATCATCTTTAATGTCTTTCAGCAGTGTCTTACAGTTTTCTACATACAAGTCTTTTGTCTCCCTAGGTAGGTTTATTCCTAGGTATTTTATACTTTTTGTTGCAATGGTAAATGGGAGTGTTTCCTTAATTTCTCTTTCAGATTTTTCATCATTAGTGTATAGGAATGCAGGAGAATTCTGTGCATTAATTTTGTATCCTGCAACTTGACCGAATTCATTGATTAGCTCTAGTGGTTTTCTGGTGGCATCTTTAGGATTCTCTATGTATAGTATCATGTCATCTGCAAACAGTGACAGTTTTACTTCTTTTCCAATTTGGATTCCTTTTATTTCTTTTTCTTCTCTGATTGCCGTGGCTAGGACTTCCAAAATAACATCGAATAATAGTGGTGAAAATGGACATCTTTGTCTTGTTCCTGATATTAGAAGAAATGCTTTCAATTTTTCACCATTGAGAATGATGTTTGCTGTGGGTTTGTCGTATATGGCCTTTATTATGTTGAGGTAGGTCCCTCTATGCCCGCTTTCTGGAGAGTTTTTATCATAAATGGGTGTTGAATTTTGTCAAAAGCTTTTTCTGCACCTATGTAGATGATCACATAGTTCTTATTCTTCAATTTGTTAATATGGTGTATCACTGATTGATTTGCGTATATTGAAGAATCCTTGCATCCCTGGGATAAATCCCACTTGATCATGGTGTATTATCCTTTTAATGTGTTGTTGGATTCTGTTTCCTAGTATTTTGTTGAGGATTTTTGCATCTATATTCATCAGTGATACTGTTCTGTAATTTTATTTTCTTTTGCGGTATCTTTGTCTGGTTTTGGTGTCAGGGTGATGGTGGCCTTATAGAATGAGTTAGGGAGTGTTCCTTCCTCTGCAATTTTTTGGAAGAGTTTGAGAAGGATGGGTATTAGCTCTTCTCGAAAATGTTGATAGAATTCACCTGTGAAGCCATCTGGTCCCAGACTTTTGTTTGTTGGAAGATTTTTAATCACAGTTTCAATTTCATGACTTGTGATTGGTCTGTTGATATTTTCTATTTCTTCGTGGTGCAGTCTTGGAAGGTTATACCTTTCTAAGAATTTGTCCATTTCTTTCAGGTTGTCCATTTTATTGGCATAGAATTGCTTGTAGTAGTCTCTTAGGATGCTTTGTATTTCTGTGGGGTCTGTTGCAACTTCTTTTTCGTTTCTAATTTTATTGATTTGAGTGTTCTCCCTCTTTTTCTTGATGCGTCTGGCTAATGGTTTACAATTTTGTTTATCTTCTCAAAGAGCCAGCTTTTTAGTTTTATTGATCTTTGCTATTGTTTTCTTTGTTTCTATTTCATTTATTTCTGCTCTGCTCTTTATGTTTCCTTTCCTTCTCCTAACTTTGTGGTTTTTTTGTTCTTCTTTCTCTAGTTTCTTTAGGTGTAAGGTTAGGTTGTTTATTTGAGATGTTTGTTGTTTCTTGAGGTAGGATTGTATTGCTCTAAACTTCCCTCTTAGAACTGCTTTTGCTGCATCCCATAGGTTTTGAATCATCGTGTTTTCATTGTCATTTGTCTTTAGGTATTTTTTGATTTCCTCTTTGATTTCTTCAGTGATCTCTTGGTTATTTAGTAACATATTGTTTAGCCTCCATGTGTTTGTGGTTTTTACGGGTTTTTTTTCCCTGTAATTGATTTCTAATCATATAGCATTGTGGTCAGAAAAGATGGTTGATATGATTTCAGTTTTCTTAAATTTACTGAGGCTTGATTTGTGGCCCAAGAGGTGATCTGTCCTGGAGAGTATTCCATGTGCACTTGAGAAGAAAGTGTAATCTGCTGTTTTTGGATGGAATGTCCTATAAATATATGAATTAAATGTACCTGGTCTATTGTGACTTTTAAAGCTTGCGTTTCCTTATTAATTTTCTGTTTGGATGATCTGTCCATTGGTGTAAGTGAGGTGTTAAATTCCCCCAACATTATTGTGTTACTGTCGATTTCCTCTTTTATAGCTGTTAGCATTTGCCATATGTATTGAGGTGCTTCTATGTTGTATGCATATATATTTATAATTCTTATATCTTCTTCTTGGATTGATCCCTTGATCATTATATAGTGTCCTTCCTTGTCTCTTGTAACAATCTTTATTTTAAAATCTATTTTATCTGATATGAGTATTTCTACTCCAGCTTTCTTTTGATTTCCATTTGCATGGAACACCTTTTTTCCATCCCCTCACTTTCAATCTGTATGTGTCCCTAGGTCTGAAGTGAGTCTCTTGTAGACAGCAAATATATGGGTCTTGTTTTTGTATCCATTCAGCAAGCCTGTGTCTTTTGGTTGGAGCATTTAATCCATTCATGTTTAAGGTAATTATTGATATGTATGTTACTATTACCATTTTCTTAATTGTTTTGGGTTTGTTTTTGTAAGTCCTCTTCTTCTCTTGTGTTTCCCACTTAGAGGAGTTCCTTTAGCATTTGTTGTAGAGCTGATTTCGTGGTGCTGAATTCTCTTAGCTTTTGCTTGTCTGTAAAGCTTTTGATTTCTCCATCGAATCTGAATGAGGTCCTTGCTGAGTAGAGTAATTTGGTTGTAGGTTTTTCCCTTTCATTACTTTAAATATGTCATGCCACTCCCTTCTGGCTTGTAGAGTTTCTGCTGAGAAATCAGCTGTTAACCTTATGGGAGTTCCCTTGTATGTTTTTTGTTGTTTTTCCCTCACTGCTTTCAGTAATTTTTCTTTGTCTTTAATTTTTGCCAGTTTGGATACTATGTGTCTCGGTGTGTTTCTCCTTGCCTTTATCCTGTATGGGACACTCTGCACTTCCTGGACTTGCGTGGCTACTTCCTTTCCCATGTTAGGGAAGTTTTCGACTATAATCTCCTCAAATATTTTCTCGGGTCTTTTCTCTCTCTCTTCTCCTTCTGGGACCCCTATAATGCGAATGTTGTTGTGTTTAGTGTTGTCCCAGAGGTCTCTTAGCCTGTCTTCATTCCTTTTCATTCTTTTTTCTTTATTCTGTTCTGCAGCAGTGAATTCCACCATTCTCTCTTCCAGGTCACTTGTCCATTCTTCTTCTGGAATACTGCCTATATCCACTTCATTTAGTCGTTTTTCTGGTGTTTTATCTTGTTCCTTCCTCTGGTGCATAGCCCTCTGCCTTTTCATCTTGTCTATCTTTCTGTGAATGTGGTTTTTGTTCCACAGGCTGCAGGATTGTAGTTCTTCTTGCTTCTGCTCGAAGACAGTAGAAATCTTGGATGATCTTATTTTTGACTGAGAAAGAGGTGTATAGCAGGAAGACCACAGAATAAGCAAAACTATGTAGTGATTAGATTTTTCCTAGTCATTTAGAGTTCTGATTACCTACTGCCCAATTCTATATTACACTTGCCTGGCTTTATGCAGGAGCTATTGATCTACACTTATTTGTGTAAATCGATTTCGGGGGTGGAGGGCATGGAAAGCAGGGTGTAAAAATAGGTTTTATACCTACAATACAACAAACACATGAAAGAATGCTCAATATCATTAATCATTAGAGAAATGCAAATCAAAACTACAATGAGATATCATCTCACACCGGTCAGAATGGCCATCATAAAAAAAAACTACAAACAATAAATGCTGGAGAGGGTGTGGAGAAGAGGGAACACTCTTGCACTGTTGGTGGGAATGTAAATTGATACAGCCACTATGGAGAACAGTATGGAGGTTCCTTAAAAAACTACAAATAGAACTACCATACAACCCAGCAATCCCACTACTGGGCATATACCCTGAGAAAACCATAATTCAAAGAGTCATGTACCACAATGTTCACTGCAGCTCAATTTACAATAGCCAGGACATGGAAGCAACCTAAGTGTCCATCAACAGATGAATGGATCAAGAAGATATGGCACATATACACAAGGGAATATTACTCAGCCATGAAAAGAAACGAAATAGAGTTATTTGTAGTGAGGCGGGTGGACCTAGAGTCTGTCATACAGAGTGAAGTAAGTCAGAAAGAGAAAAACAAATACCGTATGCTAACACATATATATGGAATCTAAGAAAAAAAAATGTCATGAAGAGCCTAGGGGTAGGACAGAAATAAAGACAGACGTACTAGAGCATGGACTTGAGGATATGGGGAGGGGGAAGGGTAGGCTGCGACGAAGTGAGAGAGCGGCATGGACATATATACACTACCAAACGTAGGGTGGATAGCTAGTGGGAAGCAGCCGCATGGCACAGGGAGATCAGCTAGGTGGTTTGTGACCACCTAGAGTGGTGGGATAGGGAGGGTGGGAGGGAGGGAGATGTCAGAGGGAAGAGATGTGGGAACATATGTATATGTATAACTGATTCACTTTGTCGTAAAGCAGAAACTAACACACCATTGTAAAGCAGTTATACTCCAATAAAGATGTTAAAATAAATAAACAAATAAAAATAAATAGTTTTTAGTAACTGAGCATCTGTCACAAAGGAGATGGTGAATGACCTAAAATTAAACAAATAAAGGATACAGTGTTTTTTCTGTGTGTGATTTGATATCACCTTTTATTTCTTTTTTAATTTAATTTTTTATTTTATATTGGAGTATAGTTGACTTACAAAGTTGTGATAGTTTCAGGTGTACAGCAAAGTGATTCAGTTATACATATATCCATTCTTTTTCAGATTCTTTTCCCTTATAATTTGTTACAGAATATTGAGTAGAGTTTCCTGTGCGATACAGTAGGTCCTTGTTGTTTATTTTATATATAGTAGTGTGTATATGTTAATCCAAACTCCTAATTTATCCCTTCCCCATACCTTTCCCCTTTGGTAACCATAAGTTTGTTTTTTAAGCTGTGGGCCTGTTTCTGTTTTGTAAATAAGTTCATTTGTATCAAGGATACATTCTTTTGACTTAGGCTGGGTTTCCCGAACCTCAGCACTATTGATTTTTTTTTTGCGGTACGCGGGCCTCTCACTGTTGTGGCCTCTCCCGTTGCGGAGCACAGGCTCTGGACGCGCAGGCTCAGTGGCCATGGCTCACGAGCCCAGCCGCTCCGCGGCATGTGAGATCTTCACGGACCAGGGCACGAACCCGTGTCCCCTGCATCGGCAGGCGGACTCAACCACTGCGCCACCAGGAAAGCCCCCAGCACTATTGATATTTGCAGCCCAGTGATGTTTTTCAGCAGGGGGAGTTGTAGGAAGGTTAGTAGCATCCATGGGCTCCACCCACTCAATGTCAGTAGAACCCCTCCCACCTCAGTTGAGCCAATCAGAAATGATTCCAGACGTTGACAAATGTCTCCCCTTAATTGGTGGGCATCATTGCCCCCAGGATAACCATTGATTTAGGTAAAGACGTATACAGAGACTGCCCCATAGGCAGGTGACACCACAGAATCCTTCCCTGGCTCTCGCATTCCCAGTGAGGGAATTACACTGCCAAGGAAGTGCCTCAAGGTGTGGAGATTCCCATCGGCTCCCCTAGTAGGATATCCTTTCCTCCTGTTCTCCAGAGGTCTTTGTGTATCTTGCCCATCCAAACGTTTTGGAGACCCCCGCTGCACTCCTGCTAACTCAGCAAGGAACACCAGTACCATTGAAAATAACCCTGGCCACCTTCCTGTTTGTTTACTCTTGACAGTCGATAAATCACAAGTCATTTTCACAGACTCTATTCCCTAGTGGGAGCAGTTCTACATGTCTGCCTGAGGTCTGTTCCTGTAGTCATTCTGATTTCCTATGGGGAAAACTCTAATAAATCTTCTCCCATTCAACTGATAAGGAAGAAATGTTTGCAACATAGAAGGTTAGATTATAATAGGATCATGCCCAAGCATATCAAATAATGAATTGTTTCGTTTTGTAAGTAAAGGTCCAATAACTAGTTTCCTAACATGGTTCCTAATTTGTAGCACTCTTTGTTTTTATGTGAAGTCCGTAAACAGAATTGTACTCTGAAGGAGTTTACCTGTTTCATCTTATTTGTAATAATCACACATTTTCTATAAGATTGAGTCACAAACGTATTCTAGCTCAACTCAGGTTCAGTCGTCACAACAAACATTGTTTTATTTAGATGTCATGTGGAGGTCAAGTTTCCCAGGTACGTAGAATAAATGAGTTTGTATGTAGTTCTGCCTCACCTTTCATCTAAAATCCCCAAAGTACTTTGTGGAATAGCCCTTTTATCTTTATAATACATCTGTAAAATTGAGAGGGAGCCGGTGATACTGAGCCCATTTTATAGATGAATGTGACCAATGGGATTAGGGTTTCCACTTTCATAGCCCTCTCTAATTGGTCTGGGGCAGTCTAGGACTGGGCAGTACCAGTATATTAAACTCTGATGATGAAATAAACACACACAGATCCTATCTTAACAGGAGAATTCAGCTTACTCTGTTGGCACTGGTGTATCTTGATGCTAATTGGAGTTTTTCACAGGTTTAAATCAAAAGGGTGCGGGGAAGTGGTGTGCTCTATTTCCCTGGAGAGAGCTTCTTCACTCTTGCCTGGTAATGAGGATGCTATTGAGAGACACTCACCCTCTGATATTATTCAAGAGCTGCTTTTTGAACTGGGGTTTACTGGCCCTGCTCTTTATTCCTCATGCACCAACCAACCAACGTACAAAATGGTGGATGAAGTCCCTTCATTATGTTTCTGATTTGGGACCAGCTGTCACTCATGGCCTTGGCCGTCTAGTGTGTCTCTGAGACAGTGTTCTCTAGGTCTTGAGATGGATGGGAAGGAAAAAATGAAAAAGCCTGTGGTACATCCTTGCACAGAATCTTTCCTTCATATATTTTTATTCCAAGAACTACAGGTGTACCAACGTGAGGTTTTGCAAACTTTGTTCATCTTTAAGAAAAGGTAGTTATGTGCTTTTTTATCCATAACAGTGAAAGAAGATATTTCACCTACACTTCCTGCACATATTTTTGTTGTAAGACCAAATGCTTGTTCTATAGCATTTAAGCCATAAGGCAGAGGAACTTAAATGGTAGTTCTCTGAGAAAGATGCTAATGGGAATCAGCTAATATAGGTACAGTGTGTGCATGAGAACACCCGTTTAGGTACAGAAAGAGTTCCCTCAGTAAGGATTCAATGCCAGCAAATGGTATCCAGCGCATAATAAATACTCAATTTGACTAAATGAATGACAACTACAAAGATGGACTATATCCTCTGTGTTATTTTTTAACATCTTTATTGCAGTGTAATTGCTTTACTATGTTGTCTTAGTTCCTGCTGTATAACAAAGTGAATCAGCTACACATATACATATATCCCCATATCTCTTCCCTCTTGCGTCTCTGTCCCACCCTCCCTATCCCACCCCTCTAGGTGGTCACAAAGCACCGAGCTGATCTCCCTGTGCTATGAGGCTGCTTCCCACTAGCGATCTGTTTTACATTTGGTAGTGTATATATGTCCATGCCACTCTCTCACTTCATCCCAGCTTACCCTTGCCCCTCCCCGTGTCCTCAAGTCCATTCTCTATGTCTGCGTCTATATTCCTGTCCTGCCCCTAGGTTCATCAGAACCTTTTCTTTTCAAATTCCATATATATGTGTTAACATACAGTATTTGTCTTTCTCTTTCTGACTTACTTCACTCTGTATGACAGACTCTAGGTCTGTCCACCTCACTACAAATAACTCAATTTCGTTTCTTTTTATGGCTGAGTAATATTCCATTGTACATATGTGCCACATCTTCGTGATCCATTCATCTGTCAGTGGACACTTAGGTTGCTTCCATGCAGTGGCTATTGTAAATAGAGCTGCAATGAACATTGTGGTACATTTCTCGTTTTGAATTATGGTTTTCTCAGGGTATATGCCCAGTGGTAGGATTGCTGGGTCGTATGGTAGTTCTATTTGTAGTTTTTTAAGGAACCTCCATACTGTTCTCCATAGTGGCTGTATCAATTTACATTCCCACCAACAGTGCAAGAGGGTTCCCTTTTCTCCACACCCTCTCCAGCATTTATTGTTTGTAGATTTTTTTGCTGATGGCCATTCTGACCAGTGTGAGGTGATACCTCATTGTAGTTTTGAGTTGCATTTCTCTAATGATTAATGATGTTCAGCATCCTTTCATGTGTTTGTTGGCAGCCTGTATATCTTCTTTGGAGAAGTGTCTATTTAGGTCTTCTGTGCATATTTAGATTGGGTTGTTTGTTTTTTCGATATTGAGTTACATGAGCTGCTTGTATATTTTGGAGCTTAATCCTTTGTCAGTTGCTTCGTTTGGGAATATTTTCTCCCATTCTGAGGGTTGTCTTCTTGTCTTCTTTATGGTTTCCTTTGCTGTGCAAAAGCTTTTAAGTTTCATTAGGTCCCATTTGTTTATTTTTGTTTCCATTTCTCTAGGACATGGGTCAAAAAGGATCTTGCTGTGATTCATGTCATACAGTGTTCTGCCTATGTTTTCCTCTCAGAGATTTATAGTGTCCGGCCTTACATTTAGGTCTTTAATTCATTTGGAGTTTATTTTTGTGTATGGTGTTAGGGAGTGTTCTAATTTCATTCTTTTACATGTAGCTGTCCAGTTTTCCCAGCACCACTTATTAAAGAGGCTGTCTTTTCTCCATTGTATATTCCTGCCTCCTTTATCAAAGATAAGGTGACCATATGTGCATGGGTTTATGTCTGGGCTTTCTATCCTGTTCCATTGGTCTATATTTCCGTTTTTTATGCCAGTACCATACTGTCTTGATTACTGTAGCTTTGTAGTATAGTCGGAGGTCCAGAAGCCTGATTCCTCCAGTTCCATTTTTCTTTCTCAAGATTTATTGTGCTATTCAGGGTCTTTTGTGTTTCCATACAAATTGTGAAATTTTCTGTTCTAGTTCTGTGAAAAATGCCATTGGTAGTTTGATAGGGATTGCACTGAATCTGTAAATTGCATTGGGTGGTATGGTCATTTTCACAATGTTGATTCTTCCAATCCAAGAATATGGTATATCTCTCCATCTGTTTGAATCATCTTTAATTTCTTTCATCAGTGTCTTATAGTTTTCTGCATACAGGTCTTTTGTCTCCTTAGGTAGGTTTATTCCTAAGTATTTTATTCCTTTTGTTGCAGTGGTAAATGGGAGTGTTTCCTTAATTTCTCTTTCAGATTTTTCATCATTAGCGTATAGGAATGCAAGAGATTTCTGTGCATTAATTTTGTATCCTGCTACTTTACCAGATTCATTGATTAGCTCTAGTAGTTTTCTGGTGGTATCTTTAGGATTCTCTATGTATAGTATCATGTCATCGGCAAACAGTGACAGTTTTACTTCTTTTCCAATATGGATTCCTTTTATTTCTTTTTCTTCTCTGACTGCTGTGGCTAAAACTTTCAAAACTATGTTGAATAATAGTGGTGAAAGTGGGCAACCATGTCTTGTTCCTGATCTTAGTGGAAATGGTCTCAGTTTTTCACCATTGAGAATGATGTTGGCTGTGGGTTTGTCATATATGACCTTTATTATCTTGAAGTAAGTTCCCACTATGCCTACTTTCTGGAGGGTTTTTATCACAAATGGGTGTTGAATTTTGTCAAAAGTTTTTTCTGCATCTATTGAGATGATCATATAGTTTTTCTCCTTCAGTTTGTTAGTATACTGTATCACATTGATTCATTTGTGTATACTGAAAGATCCTTGCATTCCTGGGATAAACCCCACTTGATCATGGTGTATGATCAATTTAATTTGCTGTTGGATTCTGTCTGCTAGTATGTTGAGGATTTTTGCACCTACATTCATCAGTGATATTGGACTGTAGTTTTCATTTTTTGCGCCATCTCTGTCTGGTTTTGTTATCAGGGTGATGGTGGCCTCGTAGAATGAGTTTGGGAGTGCTCCTCCCTCTGCTATATTTTGGAAGAATTTGAGAAGGATAGGTGTTAGCTCTTCTCTAAATGTTTGATAGAATTCGCCTGTGAATCCATCTGGTCTAGGGCTTTTGTTTGTTGAAAGGTTTTTATTCACAGTTTCAATTTCAGTGTTTGTGATTGGTCTGTTTATATTTTCTATTTTCCTGGTTCAGTCTCGGAAAGTTGCGCTTTTCTAAAAATTTGTTCATTTATTCCAGGTTGTCCATTTTATTCGCATATAGTGCTTGTAGTAATGTCTCATGCTCCTTTGTATTTCTCCAGTGTCACTTGTTTCTTCTTCTTTTTTCATTTCTAATTCTTTTGATTTGAGTCTTCTCCCTTTTTATCTTGATGACCCTGGCTAATGGTTTATCAATTTTGTTTATTTTCTGAAAGAACCATCTTTTCATTTTATTGATCTTTGCTATTGTTTCCTTCATTTATTTCTTATCTCATATGATTGCTTTCCTTCTGCTTATGCTGAGGTTTCTTTGTACTTCTTGCTCTCATTGCTTTAGGTGTAAGGTTAGGTTGTTTATTTGAGGTGTTTCTTGTTTCTTGAGGTAGGATTGTGTTGCTATAAACTTCCCTCTTAGAATTGCTTTTGCTGCATCCCATAGGTTTTGGGTCATCATGTTTTCATGGTCATTTTTTTCTAGGTATTTTTTGATTTCCTCTTTGATTTCTTCAGTGATCTCTTGGTTATTTAGTAGCATACTGTTTAGCATCCATGTGTTTTGTATTTTTTTTTTTACAGGTTTGTCCTGTAATTGATATCTAGTGTCATAGCACTGTGATCAGAAAAGATACTTGATATGATTTCAGTTTTCTTAAATTTACCAAGGCTTAATCTGTGACCCAAGATATGATCTATCCTGGAGAATGTTCCATGAGCACTTGAGAAGAAGTGTATTCTCTTTTTTTGGATGGAATGTCCTATAAATATCAATTAAGTCCATCTTGTTTGATGTGCCATTTAAGGCTTGTGTTTCCTTATTTATTTTCATTTTGGATGATCTGTCCACTGGTGAAAGTGAGGTGTTAAAGTCCCCTACTTTTATTGTGTTACTGTCGATTTCCCCTTTTATGGCTGTTAGTATTTGCCTTATGTATTGAGGTGCTCCTATGTTGGGTGCATAAATATTTACAATTGTTATATCTTCTTGGATTGATCCCTTGATCATTATGTAGTGTCCTTCTTTGTCTCTTGTAATAGTCTTTATTTTAAAGTCTATTTTGTCTGATATGAGAATTGCTACCTCAGCTTTCTTTAGATTTCCATTTGCAAGGAATATCTTTTTCCATCCCCTCACTTTCAGTCTGTATGTGTCCCAAGGTCTGAAGTGGGTCTCTTGTAGACAGCATATATATGGGTCTTGTTTTTGTATCCATTCAGCCGGTCTATGTCTTTTGGCTGGAGCATTTAATCCATTTACATTTAAGGTAATTATCAATATGTATGTTCCTATTATCATTTTCTTAATTATTTTGGGTTTGTTATTGTAGGTCTTTTCCTTCTCTTGTGTTTCCTGCCTAGAGAAGTTCCTTTAGCATTTGTTGTAAAGCTGGTTTGGTGGTGCTGGCTTCTCTTAGCTTTTGCTTATCTGTAAAGGTTTTAATTTCTCTGTCAAATCTGAAGATCTGAGATCTGAGATCTGAGATCCCTACTGGGTAGAGTAATCTTGGTTGTAGGTTTTTCCCTTTCATCACTTTAAATATGTCCTCTCACTTCCTTCTGGCTTGCAGAGCTTCTGCTGTAAGTTCTGCTGTTAACCTCATGGGGATTCCCTTCTATGTTATTTGTTGCTTTTCCCTTGCTGCTTTTAATATTTTTTCTTTGTATTTAATTTTTGATAGTTTGATTAATATGTGTTTTGGCGTGTTTCTCCTTGGATTTATCCTGTATGGGACTCTGTGCTTCCTGGACTTGATTATTTGCTTCCCCATATTAGGGAAGTTTCCAACTGTAAGCTCTTCAAATATTTTCTCCGATCCTTTCTTTTTCTCTTCTTCTTCTGGGACCACTATAATTCAACTGTTGGTTCGTTTAATGTTGTCCCAGAGGTCTCTGAGACTGTCCTCAGTTCTTTTCATTCTTTTTTCTTTATTCTGCTCTGCAGTAGTTATTTCCCTTATTTTATTTTCCAGGTCACTTATCTGTCCTTCTGCCTCAGTTATTTTGCTATTGATTCCTTCTAGAGAATTTTTGATTTTCATTTATTGTGTCGTTCATCATTTTGTGTTTGCTCTTTAGTTCTAGGTCCTTGTTAAACTGTTTTTGTATTTCCTCCATACTATTTCCAAGATTTTGGATCATCTTTACTATCATTATTCTGAATTCTTTTTCTGGTAGACTGCCTATTTTCTCTTCATTTCTTTGGTCTGGTGGGTTTTTACCTTGCTCCTTCATGTGCTGCATATTTCTCTGTCTTCTC
>NW_021703773.1:7479668-7570104 GCF_005190385.1 Monodon monoceros | reverse complement strand
AAAACAAGACCCATATATATGCTGTCTACAAGAGACCCACTTCAGACATCAGGACACATACAGACTGAAAGTGAGGGGATGGAAAAAGATATTCCTTGCAAATGGAAATCTAAAGAAAGCAATTCTCATATCAGACAAAATAGACTTTAAAATAAAGACTATTCCAAGAGACAAAGAAGGACACTACAAAATGATCATGGGATCAATCCAAGAAGAAGATATAACAGTTGTAAATATTTATGCACCCAACATAGGAGCACCTCAATACATAAAGCAAGTGCTAACAGCCATAAAAGGGGAAATCGACAGTAACACAATAAAAGTAGGGGACGTTAACACCCCACATTCACCAATGGACAGATCATCCAAAATGAAAATAAATAAGGAAACACAAACCTTAAATGACACATCAAACAAGATGGACTTAATATTTATAGGACATTCCATCCAAAAACAACAGAATACACTTCGTTCTTAAGTTCTCATGGAACATTCTCCAGGATAGGTCATATCTTGGGTCTGAAATCATGTCTTAGTAAATTTAAGAAAACTGAAATCATATGAAGTATCTTTTCCGACCACAACACTATGAGACTAGATATCAATTACAGGAAAACAACTGTAAAAAAGATAGAAACACATGGAGGCTAAACAATACGCTACTAAATATCCAAGAGATCACTGAAGAAGTCTAAGAGGAAATCAAAAAATACCTAGAAAAAAATGACCATGAAAACACGATGACCCAAAACCTATGGGATGCAGCAAAAGTAGTTTTAAGAGGGAAGTTTATAGCAATACAATCCTACCTCAAGAAACAAGAAAAATCTCAAATAAACAACCTAACCTTACACCTAAAGCAATTAGAGGAAGAAGAACAAAAAAACGCCGTCAGCAGAAGGAACGAAATCATAAAGATCAGATCAGAAATAAATGAAAAACAAATGAAGGAAACAATAGCAAAGGTCAATAAAACTAAAAGATGGTTCTTTCAGAAGATAAACAGAATTGATAAACCATTAGAGTCATCAAGAAAAAAAGGGACAAGACAATTCAATAGAATTAGAAATGAAAAAGGAGAAGTAACAACTGACACTGCAGAAATACAGAGGATCATAAGAGATTACTACAAGCAACTATATGCTGAAAGTGGACAACCTGGCAAAAATGGACATATTCTTAGAAAAGCACAACCTTCCGAAACTGAATCAGGAAGAAACAGAAAATATATACAGACCAATCATGAGCACTGAAATTGAAACTGTGATTAAAAATCTTCCAACAAACGAAAGCCCGGGACCAGATGCCTTCACAGGCAAACTCTATCAAACATTTAGAGAAGTTCTAATACCTATCCTTCTCAAACTCTTCCAAAATATAGCAGAGGGAGGAACACTCCCAAACTCATTCTGCGAGGCCACCATCACCGTGATAACAAAACCAGACAAAGATACTACAAAAAATGAAAACTACAGTCCAATATTACTGATGAACATAGATGCAAAAATCCTCGACAAACTACTAGCAAACACAATCCAATAGCACATTAAAAGGACCATATACCATGATCAAGTGGGGTTTATCCCAGGAATGCAAGGATTCTTCAATATACGCAAATCAATCAGTGTGTTACACCATATTAACAAATTGAAGGATAAAAACCATATAATCATCTCAATAGATGCAGAAAAAGCTTTTGACAAAATTCAACACCCACTTATTATAAAAACTCTCCAGAAAATAGTCATAGTGGGAACTTACCTCAACGTAATAAAGGCCATATATGACAAACCCACAGCCAACATCATTCTCAATGGTGAAAAACTGAAACCATTTCCACTAAGATCAGGAACAAGACAAGGCTGCCCACTCTCACCACTATTATTCAACATAGTTTTGAAAGTTTTAGCCACAGCAATCAGAGAAGAAAAGGAAATAAAAGGAATCCAAATTGGAAAAGAAGAAATAAAACTGTCACTGTTTTCCGATGACATGATGCTATGTATAGAGTATCCTAAAAATGCTACCAGAAAACTACAAGGACTAATCAATGAATTTGGTAAAGTAGCAGGATACAAAATTAATGCACAGAAATCTCTTGCATTCCTATACATCATTTCATACAATGATGAAAAATCTGAAAGAGAACTTAAGGAAACGCTCCCATTTACCATTGCAACAAAAAGAATAAAATACCTAGGGATAAACCTACCTAAGGAGACAAAAGTCCTGTATGCAGAAAACTATAAGACATTGATGAAAGAAATTAAGGATGATACAAACAGATGGAGAGAGATACCATGTTCTTGGACTGGAAGAATCAACATTGTGAAAATGGCTATACTACCCAAAGCAATCTACAGGTTCAATGCAATCCCTATCAAACTACCAATGGCATTTTTCACAGAAGTAGAACAAAAAATTTCACAATTTGTATGGAAACACAACGGACCCTGAATAGCCAAAGCAATCTTGAGAAAGAAAAACGGAGCTGGAGGAATCAGGCTCCCTGACTTCAGACTATACTACAACGCTACAGTAATCAAGGCAGTATGGTACTGGCACAAAACCAGATCAATGGAACAGGATAGAAAGCCCAAATTTAAACCCATGTACATATGGTCACCTTACCTTTGATAAAGGAGGCAAGAATATACAATGGAGAAAAGACAGCCTCTTCAATAAGTGGTGCTGGGAAAACTGGACAGCTACATGTAAAAGAATGAAATTAGAACACTCCCTAACACGGTGCACAAAAGTAAACTCCAAGTGGATTAGAGACCTAAATGTAAGAACACTCTTATGACATAAATCACAGCAAGATCCTTTCTGACCCATCTCCTAGAGAAATGGAAATAAAAACAAAAATTAACAAATGGGACCTAATGAAATTTAAAAGCTTTTGCACAGCAAAGGAAGCCATAAATAGGACGAAAAGGCAACCCTCAGAATGGGAGAAAATATTCGCAGATGAAGCAACTGACAAAGGATTAATCTCTAAAATATACAAGCAGCTCATGCAGCTCAATATCAAGAAAATCAAACAACCCAATCCAAAAATGGGCAGAAGATCTAAAAAGACATTTCTCCAAAGAAGATATACAGATTGTCAAGAAACACATGAAAGGATGGTCAACATCATTAAGCATTAGAGAAATGCAAATCAAAACTACAATGAAGTATCACCTCACACCGTCAGAATGGCCATCATCAAAAAAATCTAGAAACAATAAATGCTGGAGAGGGTGTGGAGAAAAGGGAACCCTCTTGCGCTGTTGGTGGGAATGTAAATTGATTCAGCCACTATGGAGAACAGTATGGAGGTTCCTTGAAAAACTAAAAATAGAACTACCATATGACCCAGCAATCCCACTACAAGGCATATACCCTGAGAAAACCATAATTCAGAAAGAGTCATGTACCATAATGTTCACTGCAGCACTATTTACGATAACCAGGACATGGAAGCAACCGATGTGTCCATCGACAGAAGAATGGATCAAGAAGATGTGGCACGTATATACAATGGAATATTACTCAGCCATAAAAAGAAACGAAACTGAGTTATTTGTAGTGAGGTGGATGGACCTAGGGTCTGTCATACAGAGTGAAGTAAGTCAGAAAGAGAAAAACAAATACCATATGCTAACATGTATATATGGAATCTAAAAAAAAAGGTTCTAATAAACCTAGGGGCAGGATAGGAATAAAGACGCAGATGTAGAGAATGGACTTGAGGACACGGGGAGGGGGAAGGGTAAGCTGGGACAAAGTGAGAGAGTGGCATGGACATATATACACTACCAAATGTAAAATAGATAGCTAGTGGGGAGCATCTGCATAGCACAGGGAGATCATCTTGGTGCTTTGTGACCATCTAGAGGGGTAGGATAGGCAGTGTAGAAGGGAGATGTCAGAGAGAGGGGATATGCGAATATATGTATCCTATAGCTGATTCACTTTGTTATATAGCATAAATTAACACACCATTGTAAAGCAATTATACTCCAATAAAGATGTAAAAAAAAAAGAAATATATATATATATGTGTATGCGCCTGAGCCCCCCTGTATGAGTAAAGGAATATTTTCTATAGAATAGATTTTTTTAGAATTTTTTTTCTCTGTTAGTTGTCTTTAGTCCTTTATGCCTCTCTGACCACCCCCGCTTTGGCTCATTCTCTCTCTAATAATTCTTGGAACTCTAATTTTAACCACCTAGAGCATGTCTTTGTTTGGGTTTCTTTTTCTTGTAAGATGGCCTTTTTGAGATATGAAAGTGGATTAGATCTGGGCCCAGTCAAAGCCTAGAGCTGTAAGTTGTTTAATATAGACATTCACAAAGTATTGTTTAGGGTTTAGAAAGTTTCTCAAAGAGAAAAGTATCTCACACTTCTAGAAAAATGTATACACACGCATACAACTGACACATGTATCTATATTAACATATATGACTAATGAGCAGAATTTTTTGTATTTATCTCCTCATCTGATATGAAAGCAATGTCTACTAAGCAATATTTTACAGCTGCTAATATTTTCTAATCATTCTTTTTTTTTCAGTTTTGGGCCAGCAGATTTGTGGCAATATGACGTACCTTATAACTGGGGTGGTGGGCCCGGAAACAAGAGAATATAACATTTGGGAAGTCAGAGGTCACTTGGACGGTGGGCCTCATCAGATCTTTGCCAACTTTTAATTTTTATTTTATTTTTTAAATAAAGTTATTTATTTATTTATGTATGGCTGCGTTGGGTCTTCGTTGCTGCGTGGCTGTAGTTGGCGTCGAGCAGTGGCTACTCTTCGTTGTGGTGCAAGGGCTTCTCATTGCAGTGGCTTCTCTTGTTGTGTAGCTCGGGCTCTAAGTGCGTGGGCTTTAGTAGTTGTGGCATGTGGGCTTTAGTAGTTGTGGCATGTGGGCTCAGTAGTTGTGGCTTGCGGGCTCTAGAGCGCAGGCTCAGTAGTTGTGGCGCACGGGGTTAGTTGCTCTGAGGCGTGTGCTATCTCCCTGGACCGGTGCTCGAACCCGTGTCCCCTGCATTGGCAGGCGGATTCTTAACAACTCGACACCAGGGAAGCCCCTTGCCAAATTTTTAAGTCAGTGGCTTTCAGGGGTGTAATTATGTCTCCCTTGGTGAGAACACATATAGCTTTCATTTTAAAAGAAATGCTAGCCTTCATTAGAGAGTGTCATACATTATCATTTGTAATATCTTATGACAGTATAACCCATTCTGTATTATTTCATAGGTAGAAAGGAAAGGAGAAGCTAGGACTCAAATTCTTGTGTGCCATTCGCAGAGCCTGTGCAAAAACAGTGCTATTTTAAAGGCTACTTGGGAAAATTGGAATGGGACCTCTAAGGCGATAGACCTTGAAAACGGTATTATTTATGTGAAACTCTGGGCTAACAGATCTCAGCTCCAAGTGCTGTCTAAGATTTTCATAATTAAACAAAGGGCTGGCACAATCTCATAGGGAGCTTATTTCTGCAGGTCCTTTCTCAGATACATATGGTGGCATCATCTCACATTTTAATACCCTGATAATCCTCTCAAACACTCCAAGCCCTGTGGTCAGCAAAGAGCTGGGGCATCTCTGTAAAGCCCACTCCCATTAGTTTATATTTGCTGTCTGAGACTTTTACCTTTCCCCTGACTCACTGGCCTCAGAATGACTTCTCTGGCCGAGATTCTGACCCTGCTACTCCTGGAGCTGATTTTAGTCTTGCAGAGCTACAGAAACGGCTGATCTAAGCATGATATGCTCACATTAAAATAGCAAGCATTAACATGAGTGCTGAGGCCTTGCCTTGTTTTATGGCCGTTAAATTAAACACGTGATCTGTGGGACCCGTGTGTTACTGAAGGCAGTTTTAGAACCCAGGACCGGGGATCAAGAGATTTTTTATTTTACTGTATCTTTGCTTTTTGCCCATATTTTGCTAATGGTATAGATCATATTCTTGAGTTTTCACAGTTCTATTATACAAAAGCAATAGAAACAACATGACAACAGCATTGTTTTTAGAGATTTTTCTGCCTTCTCACTTACTCCAGGTCTTTCAGTGGACACATCTTAGTTGTCCACCTAGATTGACACTCAGGCTTTAACCAGTAGGCTTATACTTTCCCTGATAAGCCAAGGGCCCTGGCTAACAGTGTTCCTCTGGACCCCAAGTCATCAAATCGATCAGGAGAGGAGGCATATCAACAGATTGCTTTCCTAGCTGGGCTTCCTGGCTAATCTCAAAGCATTTGCTAAATTTAATTAGTACATACTCTGCAGATTACTGGGAAGTACCGGTTTTTGGCACGTACAGATTTAATTTTAATGAGGTATTAAGCACCTATAAAACATCTTAATGATGAACTAAGCTCACAGAAGATACATCTTTGCATAATTACAAATGACTTTTCCCCTCTATCGTTAGTTACAAGGAATTTTTTTTTTCCCCTTCTCCCGCCCCAAATCTGGTAAAATACGTGTCCTTTGTTGAATTAGCGTAACACCCACTGAGTGGTTCAATATCTCAGGTTGAGGAAGACACTACAAAGTAATACTTAATGGAAGAGACTCAGTGCTTCTGGTCATGCTGCTAATTCTTGGCTATGGGAAGTGCGAGTTTTTAGTCTCCGTAATTCAGGGTTTCTCAAGCTCAGCGCTATTGACATTTGGGGTCACATCAGTCTGTTTGTCGGGGGCTTTCCCTGTGCACAGTAGAACGTTTAATAGCACCCCTGGCTTCTGTCCAGTAGATGGCACTAGTACCTCCCCCCGGCTGAGACAGCGAACAATGTCTCCAGACATTACCAAGTCCCATGGTGGCGCTGGGGAAACAGTTACCCGTCAGTTGAGAAACAGTGCCCTAATTCTGTCCTTTTCTCCTGACTCTCCTTCATGGAGACCATATCTGTTTTAAAAGCTCTACAGTTGAGTTTTTTGAAGCAGATTGGTCCTTGCATAGCTTCAAAATCATTGAATGGCTCCTACTTGTCTAAAAACGTTTTGGAATGCTGATGGGTAAGGAAGGAGAATGGGAACGAGAACGAGGTCTGGAGAGGCTGTTTTACCATTTTAATTTAGCTGCATCAACAAAATTGAAATATGATAAGGAATAAACCCCTGGTCTTTATCAGGCTAATAATATCCTAAGACCATCATCATTCCCCAACCTCAAACACAGCCCGTCATTTTACTCATGGTACCTACAGGAAACAAGGGGGACCAATGAAGCTGTCCCAGGTGTTGGGCCATCTGCTACGTTTGTCACCAGTTGAAAGATCCACTCCTGCCCACAGCTTCACGATGCACATTTCAAATTAGAAACTGCAGTGCATCATTGGAATTTGTAATCGCTAACAAATCGTCACACATCCAAACTCTGCAGGGTTGAAACTGAGGTTGGTATAGCATCAGGGGTTTTGATCTCCTGATGCTTCTCTGTAAGAATAGGAAGGAAAAGTTGAGATGCAAATGGTTAACAGAGAAAGGGGCGATGGGGTTTCTCTTGGGTCTATTGAAGACAGATCTATGGCCATCCTCTGAGCATTTAGAGAAAACCCCTATTTCTCATCAGCACCTTGGATGTCAGTAACCCATCCACAGGGGGCCAAAAAATTTGTCTTCACCATAGCTGTGTTGATTTATGCTGATTCACCATCTTCTTTCTCCCTCCTTCCATCCCCCTAGTTATTTATATGACCTTGAGAATTAAAGTTGATTATGGGCTTCAGAATGGAAAGCTTCTCAATCACCCTCAGCTCCTGGGTCCACAACCTAGAACCATTTTGAGCATTTTTAAAGCTCTCTGGGCTAATTTATCATACTGAGAATGACTCAGTGAGCAGTCAGTGGGTGCATGCTGTCACCCTCACTCAGGTGGTCCACCCGTTACCAGCCTATTTCTGCCCTCATTAATGAAGACCATCTGAGATTCTAGTTCAAGAAAGCATAGCATTTTCTCCCTTCCTGTGAAAGTTCTTCTTGGATCATCTTGAAGGGTTATGGTTAATCACATATGTGCCTAGCTAGCAGAAATGCATGCAAACCACAAGATTCCTTGAACCCACTTGTAACATTTCTCCATCAAAACAAATATATTTAAGTGAATTCTCACTTGCTTCTAGGACTATTCCTCTTCTTTTCAGTTTGTGTAATCTAAAGGAGGTGAAATCACTCAGTCAGATGTTCTACACCGGGAATTTCCATTGACATAGATACATGTCAAGCAGAGAGACTTGGAACAGTAACTAGTGGAATTCTGGACATGGTTTCTTTTTGGAATAGCTGATATAAATATAATAATATCTTGGGACTCTAAACAAAGGTCCTTGGAGCTAAAAAAGATCCATTCCATGGATCTGTTTGAACAATTTAAGAATCCAAGCAATCAGACCATCAGAGAGTGACTTTTGGGCAGGGTATGCACAATATCCCCTAGCTGTGTTTAATGCCTCCCACATCTAGTTTCTTGAGAGTTCTCTCTTTCTCTCTCACACACACACACTGCAACCTACTCACCACCCCAACTCTTCATTCTACACAAATCTGATTTTGCTTTCTTAATATAAATGTCTCTTGCAGGCACTTTGGAATCCTTGGACAAGCTTGCCTGAGCTAGCTACATAGAGGAATTTCCTCTTGGTGGGTGACAGAGCCCTTATTTGCGCTTAATTTACTGTTTTGGAGGAAGCTGAAGCAGCACTTGGTCTCCCTAATTAATCAATTATTGAATCCATTGGGCATGCATAGAGTTCTGTGAAAAAGATGCATGCATGCTGCCTGCTTGCAGTTTTAGCCTCCAGGTGACCCTTTAACAGAACAGTGAAAGAAACTGGAGGAAGAAACACATGCAAATCGTTAGATTCCTTGAACCCATGTGCAACATTTCTCCATACCAAAAAAAAAAAAAAAAAGGGGTGAACTCTTGCTTGTTTTAGTATTCCCAGCCTTCTGTTAGCATATGTCACCTAAGGGGGAATGTTTTTCCTGGGCAGGAATCCTGGAGTCTTATTACTTGTGGAAGCATTATATGAATGAGGGTCTCTGAACTAGGACACCTCCAAGTACATATGGGTGTTCTTTGGAAAATTCATAATGACAGGCAGAGGAATGACATTATTCTCTTGAGACTTTTGTTTTCTGCCCTCCTAGACTCTTGCTGGTCAAGGTCAAGACAGATGAGACATTGATAAGACTTAGACCCAACTCCCTTTTGTCTTTAGCCCACTGGTCCTTGATAAGAGTGAAGTCTGTGTTCTTTCAGGCTTGAATTCCTGAAAATCATTTTACTTTTTAGAGTTTTATTTTAAGAATATCTGTATATGTGTGTGTGTCTGTTTTCTTGACTGAAGGATTCCCAAGTTAAACCAATAGTATTTTCTCTCTGTTGAGTTCAGTAAAGACTGTTGACCCATGTAACGTAAATGACATGAGAACACATGGGGAAAAGAAAGATTAGAGTAATATTAAGTAAAGTTTTTATTGAAGGCAGGGCATTGGCTTACAATTTAGCAAATTTAACACTTTCTGAGCACTTACTACCTATCAGGTATCAGGCTAGGTTTGGAAAAGGTAGATGAAACAATCTATGCTTTAAACTCACATAATTAGGGGATAAGTGAAGTTGAGAAATAGTTTGAATCAAGAAAGACTCTGGAATGAAGCACCGAGAGAGCATTGGAAGAACATTGGAAGGTGGCCAAGAGCCAATTAAAATCAGCTCACCATTGTCGTCTCTTGTTTTTTCCTGATGTCATCTTTAGTTTGGACAGTATTACTAATACACGGCTTCAACCCAGTCATTGAAATAATCAGGACTGTAAAACTACGGTCACCTGTCTCATGATTGATATTTGTCAGTAATGCACTAGGAGGGGGAATTAAAAGATGGTATTTAGTACTTTAAGACTAATACTACTATATGTACATATCCCTCCTCTGCTGCTGCAAGAGGAGGTATACATGTACATATAAATGAGTTTGTGTATCTGTCATAAAAGATAGATAGCATAGACACAAAGTTACAGCCGTGGTTATCATTGAATGATGGGATCATTGATGATGATTATTTGTCCTTTATTTTCTACATTTTCTTTTACAGTAAACGCGTTACCAGTGAGAAAGAGTAGTATGAATTTTAAAGTAATAACTCTGACTTGATACATATACTTAACATAACAATATAAATGTGTATTTGCTTAGGTGAAAATGGAATACTACCATTGATGTACTGTATTTTTTCTAGCACAGAGAACCAATGCTTACTTCTCGTTAGTATTCATCCAGCCCTACCATCTAAATGTAACACATTTGTTAACCAATAATTGTATTTCTTCAAACATGGATATAGCATTGAGTTCAAACACTTATTACCACTGCAAATAGGAGGATGATTCATTAGCAGATCTTAATGATGTTTCTATCTGTTTGACTTCACCTGCATCTTATAAACAAACAACAAATGTACCCTTTGAAAGTAACTGTTTATCAAGAGAAAATGTCTGATATCTGTGCCTTCCTGGTTAGCTATAACTCTAAACATAATCACACGTAGACTCTATCGCTTTTATACACAGTGAAGAAATATTCAAGTTGCTGCTGTAATCAAAAATGAGGACCACATAAGCCAGCGGTAGAAAATAATTTATTTCTTGAGACCATGGTACATTTATCAAGATGCTTCATTATCATTAAAAAATCCTGGTTTTGAGCTCCTGTGTGGGGTGTGTGTGTATGTGTGTGTGTGTGAGAGAGAGACAGCGTGCATGCAAGAGCTTGTGTTTGTGTACATTCAATGATGTGTCTTTACATCCAACATTATACAAGTATTACATTTTTTTTTCTAAATTTTATTCAGTCTTTTTAATACTTCATTTTCATGTTAGGGGAAAGGAGATCTGCAAGGAGAAGTTTACTGGTTTATAGCATGAGTTTTCTATGATTATTGTCTGGATCCTAACCTTTGAAATGAGTGCTGTAGAGACAGATGCCCTCTTTGTAGATTATACAAAAATACAGTTGCCACATTCTTATCTACAGTTGTCTTTTGGCCTGGTTTATCTATTGGCAACGTGCAGGCACTTCCTGGTTAATTGGAAATGAAAGCGAACCAGAAATAATTATAGACAGTGGGTTTGGAATTCTTTTATCTTTTGCTCTAGATTCAAGAAATCTGCTTACCTAAGCATTGTGGAAAGGAAGGCTTTGTGTTTCTCTACATCTTTACTTCCCAAGTTAACAAGATAAAGTAGTATCCCGGAGACAACTCGGATAATTTGCTCTTCTCATTCGTATGAACTATATAGTCAAGGGATCCAGAGTTTCCGCTATGGTCGGGTCATTTATTTCTTACTAGAAAATAATTGAAGTCACCTGATACATATGTTGTACATCACTTCAGAGTGTATCACATACACCTACTGAACCATCTGGAGTCCCTTCTGCCAACAGTGAATCCTAGGACAGCATCTACAGAAAGGAAAGAATGAGTGAGTGTTCCAATTAAAAAAGAAAAAAAAGTCAAATAGCTCTTCTTTATAGACTGTGGTCTTCCATAAGCTGTTTGATCTCATCATTAAAGTACAAAATTATTATTTAGTGATGTGGCCTAAATCTAGAACTTGAACCCTTTACCCTGAGATAATATTTTAGGATTGTTAACCATCATTAACAGGTGGGACACGGGTACCTGTTCCCACAATATCCTCATAGGTCTGAATTCTTAAGGGAAATTAAAGATCCCCAGCTCCTTCTAAAGTCAGTAGTGAGAGAAGCTTCAGAGAACAAGAGTCAAGATAACTTGCGGCAATATTCAAGTCAGGATCTAATAATGTAAAGTTATGTCACTGACAGATTGAGTTCATTATATTTTGGCATGATGTGGTGCTAAGGAAGTCTACTGAACACTGAACAAGGGGAACGATGCCTCTCTAGCTAATAGATTATAATCTAAATACCGAACGCAGATTTCAACGTTCACAGAAAGTCCAAGCAACTCTCTAGGATCTCGTAAGGCAATGCAATGTCAAGAACAAGAATTATCAGAAGGGGGTGATTTTGCATTTTTATCACATAAGTTTTAGCTTATCTTTGAGATTACGTTCTTAGAGACAGAACAAAGGAAAGGGAGCTTGTCATATTTTCATAATCACATTTAGGCATCAGATTTTTAGAATTGTTGGATGAAACTATTTCTGGAATGGGGACAAGTTCTCAAAATAATATAGAACTATTGTAGTTAACAGGGAAAAGAAGTTGCAAACCTGCAACTCAGACCATGAAGACTGAGATTTGAAAAAGCAACCACTGAACCCATATCTAAAAATTCCATAGCACCAGGCATTTAGGATAGAGACTAGTTGATGATTAAGACTCTAGCTTCTGCTCCATTACTGACTTGATGTGAATCTTGTTGTCACTTAGCCCATCGTATTGTTTTCTCTCTGAGGGAATGTTAACTTACAGTGGGTGTCCAGATCCTCCGTTACCTTAGGTGAAGCAGTTTCTAATGTGGTAGATTGTTGAGAGCAGGAGTATTTTTATTCCTCCTTAATCATCACGACCCTGGATTACAAAGAGGAGACACTGTAGAAAACAATTGCTCTGTTTTGATGCAGTACCGGGCTGGCAGTTGCAGCAAAGAAGCCAGAGAACTTGTATTTGCATTGCTTAGTACTCATGAGCATCTTTGCAAATCATGATTTTTAATGAGAATGAGATACCTTGTCAAGAAATAGGCTTTAAAAAAACTCTGTTCCTTTGAATCCCTTCAAGATCTTATATTCTCATCCTGTCAGGTTTTTGGCTCTGTGGTCAAGTGACAGGTCTGCTCATAGAACCTTCCTTATCTATCAGGGATAGTGGGGTGTCCCTGTGGTCTGGCCCCTGTTGTATTTACTGTTCCACACAACAGAGTCAGTGTGTTGGTTTTTTTTTTTAATTCCTTCCTTTCTTCCTACCTTCCTTCCCTCCTTCCCTCCCTTCCTTCCGTCTTTGTTGTTGCGCGCGGGCTTTCTCTAGTTGTGGCGAGCATGGGCTACTCTTTGTTGCGGTGTGTGGGCTTCTCATTGTGGTGGCTTCTCTTGTTGTGGAGCACGGGCTCTAGGCACACGGGCTTCGGTAATTGTGGCACGCAGGCTCAGTAGTTGTGGCGCACGGGCTTAGTTGCTCTGCGGCATGTGGGATCTTCCCGGACCAGGGATCGAACCCGTGTACCCTGCACTGGCAGGCAGGTTCTTAACCACTGTGCCACCAGGGAAGTCCCAGTGTGGTTTAAAGGATGGCCCTGGGTGGGGAGTAAAGATACACAATCTTTATGTTTCTGGTGCCTACATATAAGGTGGGCCAATCCAGGTAGGATTTTCCATGGAAACAGTATATGTGAATAGGACTTCCCAGTTGCCAGGCCAGAGCAGTAAGGTTGTGTGTAAATATAGGGGACCAAAGAAGAAGAAAGGCATGGCTGGAGAGACCCAAGGTTAGAAGCTAAGAGTCACCATGCAAGATGCACAAAGGATGAGAATGATGGAAGCAGGAAATGGGAAAAAAAAGGGAAGAGAACAAGGTCAGGAACAGAAGTGGAAGCTAGGTTTGGAGAGGATGAAACCAGACAGTTTGAGAAATCAAATTCTAGTTATGTGGCATGAATCAGGATATGCTCTACTTGAGAACTATAAAAGAGTGTATATAACTTACAGTTTTAGCTTTAAATAAGAATAAGAAAATTCACCAAAACAGTTTAAAATATGAAACACTGCTGGGTGGACCCCGCCTACCCACCTTAGTCCCTGTCTCTCCCTGCTAAAGATCATTTCGATTTTGAAATTTGGGCTACTCATTCCTTTACTTTTCTGTCTTTTTTTTTTTTTGTTTTTCTGTTTTACCTAGAAGATACATCCCTAAATGATGTGTTATTTAGTTGTGTCTAGTTTTGAATTTTACGTAAGTGAAATAGTACTCTTCCATGTCTTATCTAATGTAATTTTAAGTGATTGAGATGCACCCAAGTTGATGTGTGTAATTCTGGTTCATTCATGCTCACGGCTGTGTACGGTTTTCCTATGTGAATATGTCACAGTTTATTTAGTCATTCTCCTACTTAAGGACCTTTGGATCGTATCCAGGTTTGAGATACATGCAAACAATGCTGTTATTCCCACTCTTGACAGACTTCCTGTCCAGATGTGCTGGAGTTTCTCTAAGGTACGGAGGTAAGATTAGGCTGGATAATACAGTTTGTGCATATCCACCTTTGCCATGCAATGCCAAATTATTTTTAAGAGTGGTTATATAAAAGTAAACTCTCAGCAGCTCTACGTGATCTTTATGGCTCCACATACTCGGCAGACACCTCTTATTTTCAAACCTTCCATGTTTTGCCAGCAAGCGGGAGGGTAAACTGGTCTTTTATAGAAGTTAAACATGCTTGCATTTATTTAAAGAGTCAACTAGTTTAAGAAAGCTTGCTATAGGGCTTCCCTGGTGGTGCAGTGGTTGAGAGTCTGCTTGCCGATGCAGGGGACACGGGTTCGTGCCCTGGTCCGGGAAGGTCCCTCGTGCTGCGGAGTGGCTGGGCCCGTTAGCCATGGCCGCTGAGCCTGCGCGTCCGGAGCCTGTGCTCCGCAACGGGAGAGGCCACAACAGTGAGAGGCCCGCGTACCGCAAAAAAAAAAAAAAAAAAGAAAGAAAGAAAGCTTGCTATAAAGAAACCATATCTATTGCTCCTCAGCGTTGACTACTTATAACCATTTTAGATTTTTTTTTTTGCTATTTCCATCCATGTTTCAGTTGCTGTCTTGATTTCTCATGTGGAGACACTGCTTACTGTATTACTCATAGAAAAGGAGGATCTACCTTTCTCTTTCCTTTTGACCCTCATTAAGTACTTTCCAGCCCCAATCTAGTTACAGTATACTTTTTGTTAGATTATCTTATGATGTATATGAGTAGGAGTATATAAAATCTATTCACAAATGTGCAAGTTATAGCATGATTACTTTTATTACACAATATTCTGTTTTCCCTGGAGAGTAATTATTAGATTTTTTTTCATTTTCTTAATTTTCTATGTGGTTATCAGCTATTCACACACCCCGATTTTTTGCCAGGTATGAAAATCTTCTCTTTATATATTCAAGAATATTAGATATTGAACGTTTAGTGAATGTTACTATCTTGAAGAAATCTTTCCTGTAGCCTTATCTGCTTTTAACCGGAGTGATCTCTTTCTGGGCTAGACTTTATTCTTACGGTCTCCTATGACTCTAAATTGAATTTCATCACTGACTGTTTTTAAGATCTTCTTATTGTCTTTGGTATTCATTTTCACTATGAGGATTTCTTTTTATTTATCCTGTTTGGAATCCATTGAATTTCTTGAGTAGGAGGGTTGGTATCATTCATTAATTTAATGAACTTTATTATTTTTTCAATGTTACCAGTCCAATATTTTATATGTTCTCTGTTAGACCTTACATTAGCGCTACATTAGGTCCGTGCTTCTCATATTTAGCCTACAAAAAAAGTCAGCTGGATGACTGGTTATGGAACAAATTCCTACCACATGGTAGGTTTGCGTTGTGTCTTGAGAATGTGCCGGTAAGGATACTCTCAGTCTTTGGACCACACTTGGAACAAACTCTGTTAGAACCTCTCACTCTCTTTCCCCATGCCTCTTAACCACTTTATCATATATGCCATTTTTTCTCTCTCAGTGCTACTACTTTGCATGTCATTTCTGGAGACGCATGTATCAGTTTACAAAGTTTTTCTCCAACTGTGTCAATTTTATATTTTGAGTTTTATTCATTTGCTTTAAATTTGAATAATTCTCACTTCTATAAATTCCATTTGTTTCTAGTTCAGTGTTTTCTGATCAATTCTGATAGACTCATTTTCATGTGTTATACATTCATATAATTTTATTGGAATAGGTTGGGACTATTTTGCACCCTGTACTTGTGAATTACGTATCATCAGTCTTGTGAATCTGATGCTTCTTTTTTTGTTGTTTCTGCAGATTGATTCATAGGACTTGTTGGCTCATGTGCTCTAGAGGTATTTTTTATGATGAGCTTGTGTTTGTGGGATTTCATCAAAAGGAATTCTTCCTGACCTATGCTTGGAATATGTTTCTCTAGATAGGATTTGGAGATTGGTTTTGCTAGGTACTTCAAGACACTGCTTATTTGATACTTAAATTTTTTCTTGAGATTTTTCTTATATGGATCCCGGCCTCACTCTTTGGAAAATGGACCTTGGGTGAGGAACTCTCAAGAGACGCTTTTATTTTCCCTGTTCCGCTCAATGTCAATTCCAAGAAAAGCCAAGTTTTCTGTGGACTGCACTTTTTTCCAGTGCATCTTCTCTGAGTTGTTGCCCTCCGTTGTTACCGTCTTTGTGCAGGGTCTCTGATGACCTCCTGTTCTACTTAGATGTCAAGCTTTTTCTCTGTCCTGTGTGTGTCTCTCACTACCCCAGGGATTGGAAGGCATACTGATGCAAAATGCCTACTCCTAGGCTCACTTACCCAGAAAACATCTTGAGATGTCTGGCCTCTAATTTTTACCTTACTTTATCACCAGTCTAGCCATGCTTTTAAAGAGTTTTTTTTTTCCACATGCTACCAAGCATGTTATTCTGTGCTAGTAAGAATGTCTTTGCACATCTGCTCTGTCTAATTTACAGAAACAGAATTTCCAAACTTTTTTTGGGGGGGGGCGGGGGGGGGGGACAGAGCTTGGTATATCTTTCCATGGTGTGAGTAGCTAACTTAAGTTAATATACGAGGCCAGAAATTACAGATCGATAGTGTGATTTCAAGTAACTTGTGTCACTCCTTTGCCCCTGGGTCTCTCAGATCAAAAGCAAGGGAATTGAGCTACATCAACTCTTAAGTTTCTTCCATCTCTAAAATCCTATGATTTGACAGTGGTGAAAGTGATGCACAAAATCTACTTCGTAATGTCCTATGACATTCAACAGAAACTAGTGGCCATATAGAATATGCTTGCTCATAAAATTAACCTCTTCAGTTTTTTTTTTTCTAAAAAGAAAAATGATAATAATTCTACAAAAGTTTCTTCCAGCCTGCTTCCTATAGCCATGTTTTAGGAGTTCATTGGATCATAAATTGTTTCACATGGATCCTAAAAATGTTCAAGCTACCATTCTCTCCATAATTAAGTTTTTCATATTCTTGCGGTTTTAGCCAATTATCACATGGATATTAGCCCAAAATATTGTCATCTTCTCTTATTGAGATGAAAGTCTCCTGGTTACGTAACCAAGTCTTCACATACATTGTTTTCTCAGTTGGTGATATTGGGTGAGTGCCCATTTCTTTAAGGTATTTAATTGGTATCTAAGGAGTCATGCCTAGAAATGATAGACTTTATAACTCTCTCATTCCTTGTGTATTCCAGCTGCTCTATTAGAATAACATTGATCATTTCTGTACTTATTCTTAAAAAGAAGGCTCGTGGTCATCATTTTAATAATAACTACTTCATAATAAACATAGTTAGGTATTAGGGATCCCCAGAGATCGATTTTATTCCTTTAAGAAGTTTCTAATTTAGTCGAGGAGACAGAATTTATGAAAAAGTATTAACAATAGAAGACAGAAGATGCTAAGGCCCAGTTTGGGGTGTAAGACAGGAAGTGCTCTAGAAATTTTGAGGAGGAAGATAAAATAGTCTGATACAGATGAATAAATCATCATGAGGAAACACAGTCCCTCTTGCCAGTTTTGTACAAACGAGAAGAAAACATGCCAACAGCCAAATTATAATAAACAGCTATAACGTGTAGGCTTTTGTCTAGAATTTACAGATTTTGCTAGGTGTAACTTTATATTCTAAGTTTGAATATTTAAAGCTGGGCCCAACTTTAGTCATATATTTATACGAAATGCTATCTGAGTTTGTGTGCGAATAATACTCAGCTTAGGCACTGTTGATATTAACCCTTTCTTTGTTCAACAGGAAGGACAGTTACTCTTTTAAGTTATATTTAGGTGACCCAAGTGTAAGCCTCCTCAGTGAATCACCTTCTTCTTTACCTGTTAGAGCCAGGATCTGTCTCCTGAGCCAACTGCCTCTCAGGTGATGTGAGGGTGCAGTGCGTTCCTGCTGCCTGCTCCCCTCTCAGTACAGATCTCTGCTTGCTTTGCCCCCGGCCTCCTGAACCTGTCACAGTACGGTCAACTTCAGGCCAAGGGATGTGTGTTTAGCAGGACACACTTGATTTCATTATCTCCAGCCTTTCCTCCTCCCAGTAGCACCAGCCAAAGCTAAAAGGTGTATCAGGTTTTCCTGAGACATCGAAGGTTAACGCAAAGGGAATTCTAGCATAGAAGCGAAACATCAAATACAGTAGATGACATAGGGCTTTGCTCACCTTGCAAGAGAAAAGGATTGAGTTAACCCCATCACAGGGTTTCCCCTCTGGAACATACCCCACTTCCTGTCTTTCCTTGTTCTCCTCCCTCTCTCTCCATAGAGAGACCATCAAGTCAGACCTCAGAGAGTCAGTTTCCTTGAACTTTTGTCATGCAAGCCGTAACCATCTTCAGGGAGCTGCACCCCAAAGCTCCACCACTGTAGCCTTGAGCCCTAGTCCGGAGTCCGCCTCCCTCCCGTTAGTTTTCAATCGTGGCAGTGCAGGTACCAAGAACAGTACATTCCCCGAAGTCTGGGTTCTTCACTCTGGACTGCGCACAGGGAAGCTTTAGCAGCGCAGCTCAGAGTGGAATGGGTGCTATGGTTTGTCCATTTCTGTAAAGAGTAAAGTGCACATATGCCTCCTTATTCTTTCTAGCTTACAGAAGCTTTTTAATAATAGAACAAACAGGCAGACACACACTCACACAGACACACACACACACACACACACACACACACATGCTCCTCCCAAAACAAGTATTACTTTTAAGATAGGTTAGAACCACATTCAGCCCTTTATCATATTATATATATATATTTTTAATTAAAGTACAGTTGACTTACAATATTGTGTTCGTTTCAGGTATACAGCAAAGTGATTTGGTTATACATATATATGTATATATCTATATTATTTTGTTTCTGATTCTTTTCCATTGTAGGTTATTACAAGATTTTGAATGTAGCTTCCTGTGCTATACAGTAGGTCCTTGTTGTTTTTCTGTTTTACATATGGTAGTGTGCATCTGTTAATCCCATACTCCCGATTTATCCCTCCCACCTTTCCCTTTTGGTAACCATAAGTTTGCTTTCTATGTTTATGTTTATTTCTCTTTTGTAAGTAAGTTCATTTGTACTATTTTTTAGATTCCACATATAAGTGATATCATGTAATATTTGTCTTTCTCTGTCTGACTTACTTCACTCAGTATGATCATCTCTCGGTCCATCCATGTTGCTGCAACCGGCATTATTTCATTCTTTTTTATGGCTGAGTAATATTCCATCGTGTATATGTGTGTATGTATATACACACAATGGAATATTACTCAGCCATAAAAAGGAATGAACTAATGCCGTGTGTGTGTGTGTGTATACACACACACCACAGATGATACTGTAGTTTTAAAAAATAATAGAATCAATTGCTTTTTGATGCCCATTCTCTGTCCATACAAAGATCTGGCTGAAAGTTTGAAATTGCTGGAAGTTTTGTGTTGTTTACATGCATCTCAGGCTAGATTAGATTCTCAGGTACAATAGGTACTTACACTAATCTCCATATGCAAAAGAGGGGCAGTACAAAGGTTTATGGTTCTTATCCAAGAAACCTGAAGGGCTAAGTAATAGTTACACATTATAATTCTTGAACATCTCCAGCATTTTGCCTGAGATTGTGATTACTTTTTACAGTACTTTAAAATTAGCAGAATTTCTACAAATTTGACATCAAGAGAGGGGAATTTTTCATCTGTAAAGAATTATTAACTCAACCAGGCAAACTATTATGACTTCATATGTAAAATGGAAATTTAAATGAACTTGGGAAAGTCAGGCAGCAAGCCGAGAACGGTTGCTCTGTAATTTGTTACCATCGAAGACATAATGACTACATACGTGTGACATAAGAAG
Source organism: Monodon monoceros (assembly GCF_005190385.1). Lineage (NCBI taxonomy): Eukaryota > Metazoa > Chordata > Mammalia > Artiodactyla > Monodontidae > Monodon > Monodon monoceros. Next base: position 7,550,026 of record NW_021703773.1, on the reverse strand, counting down.
GCATCTTAACATTATGTGTGAGTTGGCAAATGTGGTTTTTTTTTTAACATCCTTCTAATCCTTAATAGAATTCACATCTTCTTAGGTTGACTTTATTTCTCTTTGGAGCTGAAACATGACATGGCCTCAATAGACTAATGATTTTTTAAGGGTTAAAATATTACAAAAAAGAGACACTATTTTGTCTGTCTAGGAAATTGTTTTAAAACTTTTTAAAATGTTTAAAATGTTAATTAGAAGTATATTACATCCATCCTTATAGAGGTATTTTATAAGTGATGTCTATTCATTATAGATGTATCAGCATATACATACCAACATTTAGAAAATCACTTTAACTGGGATTAAAACTAGGGTCTTTTTTTTCTCCAAATGTATTACATCATCTTTGGAGCTAGAGGACATATCTTTTGCTCTTTCCCATCCCATTTATCACTGGACCAAGTATAGGACACACTTGTAGATGCTCTATGAATAGATATGTTGGTGGTCTGAGAGTACCCAGATGTTACATGATGTTATAAAATAGGAATAGCTGATGTGATTAGATGGGGGGAAAATTAGGAAGTGACCTTTTGGAAAGATTCATGAGTGAAATATTTTTTAAATGTCTGATTGCATGGAAAAATGGAAGTCAGTGTGATAGCCCATGTGGCAGTAGAACTAGGGTGCATCGACAAGAGAATAAGAAGTGGAATGGCACCGTGGCATTATCTGAATGGCTAAAATTATACTATGCATTTTTATCACACTTTGTTGCTTTTCTTTTTTCTTCCTTGGGCCTTAGTAACAGAAGTAGAAGCTGATTTATGAGTTGAGAGTCAGTAAGAGTGTCAGATTTCTATAATAAGATTATACATTAAATGTAATGAAGGGAAAATATGCTTACCCAAACCAAACAACAGCACTGTGATTAAACGACTCAAATCCCGCGATGGATTTGTTCAGACAATACAGCGGGTAAAGTGACCTCCTCTTCTCCTAGGTTTGTGGTCAGTTCTGTGAAATGATGATGTATGTCCGTTATTATTCCAGTGACATAGCAATATGATCATAGAAGCAAAGAGGAACAAGATGGAAGTAGTAAACCGAGTGACGTGCTGTGGGTACTGTGGAGGTTTGTATGGATTAATCACCTATGTTCTGTTTTATGGTGACTGCTGACTTCCTCAAAGCAGTTTGGTCGTGCGCCTCTGTTTATTCATGAGTTTGGAGTTCAAGGTACATTTTTGCAAGCATGTGCATGCACAGGTGCCTGCACACCCACATATACATACACAGAAGCTTGAGCTCATGCTTTATCTTGAAGGTGATGGCAATGTAAATGGGTATTGGCCTCACCACAACTACAAGTTCAACAAGAATAGCTTCTGCATGGTACCTCCATGTTGCTGGAGCAATGGAGGGAGTTTTGTGAAAGGTCTTAGTAGTAACTGGACTTCTAAAGGGTCAATACTTGAAAACTTTGGTAAATCCCAGCTCTAATAAAACGTTGGTAAATCCCACCACACCACCTATTCTTGAAAAGGAAAAAAATAGAGTTAGGAAGTCAGCCCTGTGGAAAATATCACGAATGAAGAAAACCATTTATGGGGGAATGAGTTAAAGATTTCATTTCCCAAAATGTCCATCCATTTCCACCTCGCCTTCATTTTCCCATCCTTGCCTGAAATTTCACCATTAGAGAGTCGTTTCTTAGATTAAGCTTTTTGTTGCAATTAAAATGCAAATATTTGGGGGTATGTGTCATTTATGTACTTTCTGAATAATTATTTTCAGTTTCGGATTAAAATATACACACTACTATATATAAAATAGGTGATTAACAAGGACCTACTGTGTAACATGGAGAACTGTACACAATATCTTATAACATAATGGAAAAGAATATAAAAAAGAACTTTATATATATATATAACTGAATCACTTTGCTGTACACCTGAAATTAACACAACATTGTAAATTAATTATACATCAATAAAAATTTTTTTAAAATAATTATTTTCAGATCCTATCTCTGTGGGCAGAACATGATAGAAATGGAACAATTAAGGAGCATAAAAAGAGAGACAGGATGAAACAGTGAATCCAGAACAAAAGGTTTTATCTGTGTTTTAGTTTTGCCTAGGGCTGGCTGTGTGAAAGGAAGTTAGCCTGATGAATGTGGTTTTCTCTTGGTAGCTTCCTGCACTCACTTCTAGTTGCTCCGCTGCTGTTTCCTACTTTAATATTCATGCATTGGAGGTCTGAGATGTGTAACCGAGACGTCATGGTGCTTAGCATTGCCACATACAGATACTTTTGAGAGCAACTTCATTAAAGATCATTTTCTCCCGGAGCATTCTATGCTCTACAGTGGTGGTTATCACCCAGCGTTTAGTTTTGATCCCTGTAATGTATGCAGAGTCAAAGACACCCTTCATCACTCTGCTTCTGTTGCGAGTTGGTTTATGTTGTAAAACGGGAAATGGGAAAGAAGGGAAGCAGAGTTGCGTATATACAGTAATCTATTGAGATAAAGTAACACCATGGGACTAGACGATTAGAGAGGAGGGGTGGGAATAGATGGATTCTCTCTCCCCAGGGCTGTCTATTTACAGCAAATTCTGGCTAACAATAACCTACCGCCTACCGCCCACCGCCCAACTCTGCTGGTTCTAATTTCTCTTATTCCATGAATTGACTTTAGACCAAGCCACCATTCCCCTCCCCCATACAATTCTAGGCCTGAGGTGTGTATTTAGGAGTTCTGATCACTTGGTGACTAAGGATGACTTGTAAATCCTCTGACACTCCTCTCAGGTTAAATACTGCAAGGCATGGCATTATACACATAGAGTTGCCTCAGACAAGAAATGTTTATGAGAATCATTGGTGTAGGGAGGAGCTTATCTGAATGATCCTGTTGTTCATTTCTAATGGTTGAAATACTGAGACCTCTTTTGGTGAGGATAGAGAAAACTCAGGATCTTAAATCTAAATTTTGGGTTAGGCTTGCCAGTTCTAATGTCTTCTTTGTTTCTGGTTTAATTTTTAGTTTAAAACACTTTTTAATTTAATTTTTAAAATATTGTTTGAGTTTAATTTTTTATTGAATATAGCTGATTTACAATGTTATGTTAATTTCTGCAACTAGAGATTATCGTACTAAGTGAAGTAAGTCAAAAAGACAGATACCATATGATATCACTTATATGTGGAATCTAAAATATGCAACTGAACCTATCTATGAAACAGAAACAGAATCACAGACATAAAGAACAGTGGTAGTTGCCAAGGGAAGAGTGGAGTGGGGGAGGGATGGAGTGGGAGCTTGGGGTTAGCAGATGTAAGCTTTTATATATAGTTTAATTTTTTATTGAAGTATAGTTGATTTACAGTGTTGTGTTGGTTTCAGGTATACAGCAAAGTGACTCAGTTATACCTACATATGTATCTTTTTTTTTTCAGATTCTTTCCCTTGTGGGTTACAAAATATTGAGTATAGTTCCCTATGCTATACAGTAGGTCATTGTTGGTCATTTATTCATAGGTAGTAGTATGTATCTGTTAATCCCAAACTCCGAATTTATCACTGTTCTAGTTTAATTTTTAATTTCCTTGTTTCTGGTTTAAATCCCCAAGGAGGTATTTGTGGCTAGGAAGGAAAGGGTTGGGAATGGGCCCCGAATGGCTGCCTATGAAGGCAAGAAACCACTGAAAGATTCTCCTAGCGTAATGTTTGTATCTGCAATGACTAGCTTTCCTTCCTGCCCGTATACAGCTTTTTTTTTTTTTTTTGCAGTACGCGGGCCTCTCACTGCTGTGGCCTCTCCCGTTGCGGAGCACAGGCTCCGGACGCGCAGGCTCGGCAGCCATGGCTCATGGGCCCAGCTGCTCTGCGGCATGTGGGATCTTCCCGGACCGGGGCACGAACCCGTGTCCCCTGCATCGGCAGGCGGACTCTCAACCACTGCGCCACCAGGGAAGCCCCCGTATGCAGCTTTTGACGTAATGCTCAGGACCCTACCCCCACTTGTAGGTTGATCTTTATGTCAGGTTCTAGAACCAATCCTCACAGATAGCCAATAGGCACATGAAAGGATGCTCAACATTACTAATTATTAGAGAAATGTAAATCAAAACCACAAGGAGTAGTTCTCATTGTTCTCTCACACTGGTCAGAATAGCCATCATCAAAAAGTCTACAAATAATAAATGCTGGAGAGGGTGTGGAGAAAAGGGAACCCTCCTACACTGTTGGTGGGAATGTAAATTGGTGCAGTCACTATGGAAAACAGTAGGGAGGTTCCTCAGAAAACTAAAAATAAAGTTACCATATGATCCAGCAGTCCCACTCGTGGGCATATATCCAGACAAAACTGTAATTCAAAAAGATACATGCACCCCTATGTTCATAGCAGCACTTTACAATAGCCAAGACGTGGAAACAACCTAAATGTCCACTGACAGATGAATGGAAAAAGAAGATGTGGTATATGTGTGTGTGTATACACACACAATGGAATATTACTCAGCTATGAAAAAGAATGAAATAATGCCATTTGCAGCTACATGGATGGACCTAGAGATTATCTTATTAAGCAAAGTTAAGTCGGAAAGAGAAAGACAAATACCATATGATATCACTTATGTGGAATCTAAAATATGAAACAAATGAACTTATCTACGAAACAGAAACAGACTCACAGACATAAAGAACAGACGTGTGGTTGCCAGGGGAGAAGGGGCAGGGGAGGGATGGATTGGGAGTTGGGGATTAGCAGATGTAAACTATTATATATAGGATGAATAAACAACAAGGTCCTACTGTAGAGCACAGGGAACTGTATTCCATAGCCTATGATAAACCATACTGGAAAAGAAAAAGAAAAAAACAGAAGCAATCCTCTGCTAGGCTGGGGAGCTCTGAGGAGCCCTGGCCAATCCACGGGACACACAGGGCACACCAGCCTTCCCACCAGCCCAGAGTAGAGCTTATCTCCACTTCTCTGTTCCTGTCTTACCACAGTGACTACTAGCCTGTAACCACCCTCAGTCCCAAGTGAGGTACATGTAATTTAATAAGCAAACATTCAAACCAGTATCTGTATTTTGTTAATGATTTTCTCACTCTAGAAGCTTCTAGTCTGGGACTCCTGAGTGCCCCCCTGCAATGAAACCTGAGGCTGTTCTGACCGAGGGAGAGGGGCAGTCACTCATTTCCAGCTGTATGTGCTTTCTTTCCGCTTCTCCACATTCTGTGGCTGAGGACCTAGCATCATTCTGTCAGCATTATCTTCTCCTAGGAAAAAGGACAATGGGTTGCAGAACACATTTTCTGCTGCCAGGCCTGAGGATCCTCATAGACCTGTATCAATTCCAGCACTTGCTCTGTATGAACTTTCTAGGAGGTGTGCTTCCTCGTTATCTCTTGCTTTTAGCAGAGTCAAAAGGGAACAAAACAAAAGCTTAAAAAAAAAACTTGAAAACAACTTGTGGGGCTTCCCTGGTGGCGCAAGTGGTTGAGAGTCTGCCTGCCGATGCAGGGGACACGGGTTCGTGCCCCGGTCCGGGAAGATCCCACATGCCGCGGAGCGCCTGGGCCCGTGAGCTGTGGCCGCTGAGTCTGCGCGTCCGGAGCCTGTGCTCTGCAACGGGAGAGGCCGCAACGGTGAGAGGCCCGCTTAAAAAACTTGTGCCCTGTAGTTTAGACTGATGTAAGTGAAATCTGGTTCTATAATAAGATGTGGTCCAGCAGTTAGAGTTACAGAGTAGCCTGGTGGAGTGAAGGCAGGCCCTGTGCTTTATTGAACCTGCAGTAGTTCCTAAAGCACATGATGCCCTCTGTTGATACTGCATTACCGCCAAGGTTGATAGGGATTGCACATGTGAGGATGAGAAAATGAACAGCTGCCCTCGGTCTGTGATTTGTGTAAAAAATTATGAGCCTTTAAGAGATGAGTCTTGCTTTAAAGCAAAATAAATACAGAGAAAGGGAAAGGGTCGTATAGCTCCAGGGTCCTGAGGTGGGGATAGGAGGAACCCAGAGCAGGTTACCCCAAGCCCTCCCTTTATAAATCTATCACACCCCTGCTCACATTTTCACACAAGCAAATCCAGACTAAAAAAGAACAGCCCTAAAAAGGAAAAGAAGTCATAAACGGTCAGTCTGCAGCCACAAGTTTGCTGGAAGAGGAGAGGCTGTTACCACGCATCTCCTTTAGTGTGTCCTTTAGGGGGGTTACTTATTACCAACCAGTGTGTACAGATACATCAATGAATAGATGGGCTTGAGCTAATAGACATGTACCGATACAGAGCTCAGGGCGGAGGAAAAACAGCTGACACATTCCTTGTCTTTAGATGGCCGGAGCCTGGTAGAAAATGATTGATCTTTTTAGCACCTCCTGGCCAAACAGCCATCCTGTCCTTACTCCAGTTCATTGTAGTCTGAAGACAGATCTAGTCAGCTTGCACTCTTGCTGGTCTTAAGCACTAGACACATTGGTACTGTTAATTGGAGTGGTAGCTGTAGTGTATTTGGTGGTTTGAGCCTTTTGGCCTAAAGGTAAAATGAGTATTCATGACAAGCTAAAAATCCACAGGAAGATGAGGGAGGTACCCCTTTCAGGAATCACATCTGTATCTGCCTAGACCACTCGGGTGCCAGTGATGGTGGCAGTGGCTGTCAAGAGGGTGGTATGTAGGGATGAGGGTGAATATGTGTAGATGTGGGAGAGAGACAGAGATTGGGGGGGGGGGCGATGTTTTTCAAAATAGGGAAAAGAATTTGATGGTAATTGTCCAGTCGAATGCCCTCATTTCAATCCTAGGTACTATGTACTTTGTAAAACGATTAAAAGAAGTATGGAGCGGTTGTTTATTTGGCTGTGTCCTACTTACATTAGAAAATGCAGATGAGAAGTGGTTGGTTGAAAAATAAAGGGTAAAGAACCTTGTACTTTTTAGTTTTTTAACAAGAGGATGATTTATAAACTGAAAAGAACAGGCTCTAAGAAAATGACGTGTGACCACCAGCTAGCTGTTGACCTTTTTTATATTAAACTGGTTCCAGTTTTATCTTGTGTCCAGAGATTGATGGACTGCTGTTTTCAAGGAGTGCTGATATTCTGGATCTGGGTGTGATATATCTTCACTCAAGAATTGTAACGTTATTTTATAGTTTGACCTATGAAGTCATCACCACCAACCTGAAGCCCACAAACAAACCTTGTTTTCATTGATGAGGACTCAACAGTGCCTGGTGTAAAATGTACTTTAGGGCTTCTCTGGTGGCGCTTCCCTGGTGGCGCAGTGGTTGGGAGTCCGCCTGCCGGTGCAGGGGACGTGGGTTCGTGCCCCGGTCCGGGAAGATCCCACGTGCCGCGGAGCGGCTGGGCCCGTGGGCCATGGCCGCTGAGCCTGCGCGTCCGGAGCCTGTGCTCCGCGGCGGGAGAGGCCACCATGGTGAGAGGCCCGTATACTGCAAAAAAAAAAAAAAAAAAGTACTTTATCCTCAAATCAGAGACACCGGTGGTTGCGTGTTTGGGGGATGTCTGTTTCACTGGATGGGTCCATTTGCTTAAGTCAGTGATCAGTTCTTTAAAGCGTCCCACAGCACCTTAAGGATAACATGTACAAAACAGATACTTCAACTTGAAACTCTGGGACCCTTTGTCTTAGTTAAGGGTACCAGTTGCCCAAGCTGGGAACTTGTGAGTTATGCACGTTTCCTCAGTTCCTTGATTCATGCTTCCTCTCATTTTCAGTTATGGCTACTTATTAATTCTATTCATTCTGCTTTATGTCTTCTCTATCTTTACTTCACTGCCTTATTCATCATTTCTCCTGCTTAGCGGAGTAATGACTTTCCATCTTTCTTAGTGGAGTAATGACTTTCTAATCCCCAGTGTCACCTGGCACCTTCCACATGGATGCCAGAATGATTTTTCTTCAGCAAAACTCCTTTAATTAAAATCTATCACTTAGCCATAAAAAAGAAGGAAATAATGCCATTTGCAGCAACGTGGATGGACCTAGAGATGATCATACTAAGTGAAGTAAGTCAGACAAAGACAATATCTTACGATATCACTCATATGTGGAATCTAATTTTAAACAATGATACAAATGAACTTATTTACAAAACAGAAAAATACTTACAGATATTGAAAACAAACTTATGGTTACCAAAGGGGACACGTGGCTGGTAGGGAAGGGGGGATAAATCAGGAGCTTGGGATGAACATACACACATTACTATATATAATGTAGATAACCAACAAGGACCTACTGTATAGCACAGGGAACTCTACTCAATATTCTTTGATAACCTGTAAGAGAAAGGAATCTTAAAAAGAATGAATATATGTATATGTATAACTGAATCACTTTGCTGTACACCGGCAACTAACACAGCATTGTAAATCAACTATACTCTAATAAAATTAAAATTTAAAAAGCAACAATTGGAAAAAAGCATCCGTCAGTGGCCGCTCAGTGCCTGAAGGTTGAGTTCAGCCTCTCTGAGTGGCATGCAGGGCCCGCGTTCAACCTGCCCTTGTTCTGGTCTCATGTTTTTGAACTGTTGACTCTGCACCCTGAGTGAAACCACGTGAGATGATGTGTTCCTGGAATCTGCGACCACATTACATTAATTTCTTTCCTCACCCTTCCACAAAAACCCTTCTGTTCAGGTTCACTTTCAAACTCCCAATATCCCCATGAGGCAGAGGAAAGAAGGTACCTTTCCTTCTCATTTTACAGAGTAAGAATACAGCATTATCTCCATGCTGACATAATCATAGGTACTACACAGAACCAGCTCTCGAACCATAGGTACTACACAGAACCATAATACTTATGTAGATTATAGAATTTTTGAATGATTGGTGGAGAAAGTGTGATGTATGCTTTTACCATCTAGCAGACTACTGGTCTTCTGCAGCTTACATTCAGCTGATTGTCAAAAAATTTATTTTATTGAAGTATAGTTGATTTACAGTGTATTCATTTCTGCTGTACAGCAAAGTTATTCGCCTATATATATATAGGCATTTTTTCATATTCTTTCCGTTATGATTTTTAAAAATATTTATTTATTTGGCTGCATCGGGCCTTAGTTGCGGCATGCGGGGTCTTTTGTTGCGGCGTGCAGGCCCTTCATTGTGGTACATGGGCTCTAGAGCACGCAGGCTCAGTAGTTGCGGTGTGCAGGCTCTCTAGTTGTGGCTCACAGGCTCTAGAGTGCACAGGCTCAGTAGTTGTGGCGCACGGGCTTAGTTGCCCCACGGCGTGTGAGATCTTATTTCCCCAACCAGGGATCGAACCCACGTCCCCTGCATTGGAAGGTGGATTCTTAACCACTGGACCAACAGGGAACTCGCTCCATTATGGTTTATCACGGGATGTTGAACAGTGTTCCCTGTGCTGTACAATAGGATCTTGTTTATGCATTCTATACATAATAGTTTGCATCTGCTAACCCCAAACTCCCACTCTGTCCCTCCCCCAGCCCCACCCCCCGCTGGCAACCTCAAGTCTGTTCTCTAAGTCTGTGAGTCTGTTTCTGCTTTGTAGATCAGTTCATTTGTGCCATATTTTAGATTCCACATATAAGTGATATCATGATATTTGTCTTTGTCTGACTTACCTTTGCACGATAATCTCGAGGTCCATCCAATGTTGCTGCAAATGGCATTATTTTCTTTTTATGGCTGAGTAGTATTCCATGGTATATATGTACCACATCTTCTTTATCCATTCATCTGTTGATGGACATTTAGGTTGTTTCCATGTCTTGGCTATTGTGAATAGTGCTGCTGTGAACATAGGGGTGCATGTATCTTTTTGAATTATAGTTTTGGATATATGCCCAGGAGTGGGATTACTGGATCATATGCCAGCTCTATTTTTAGTTTTTTGAGGAACCTCTATACTGTTTTCCATAGTGGCTGCACCAATTTACAGCTGATTTTTTAATGAACTGTATACCCATTTAAGATACACATATGTACATTTATTTTTCCCAAAATAAATAATCAAATATTTAATTCCCAAGTAGGTTGTACTTTCTTTTTTGACAATTTCGATCATGGTGTTCCTTTGTTGAATGTGTTAATAGGATCAACTCTCCAAGTGTTCGGAAATAAATCTAGAATCACCACCTCTTTCCCAACACAGTTTATGGTACACTAGGGCTTGCAGAGTAATTTTGGTTTTTGGTAAACATATGTCCATGAAGCAATAAGTAAGATGGACAGGTGGATTTTTTAAGGCAAATAAACTGCTAAATATGTTATATACAGGCATTGTAAGGTGATAGAACAATGAAAGATAGGAGTGGAGAGAATTGCAGGCTAATCTCTACATTGTGTAGGAAACAGTGTCTCCCCTAGTGATATTAATGGAATATTGTAAGCTCATTTTAGTACCAAAATTTAAAAAGGGAGGAAGGGGTTATGGAGTAAAACCTTTTAAAAAATCTCATTTTCAGCAAGTTTGAAAAAAAGTCACGAAGGCAATTTAGTTTATTTTTTAAACATTCCCTGTAGTGTTATGAAGACCAAACAACAGCTTTGAGCTAGTTCATAAAAACCAGCATGCACAGACAAGGAGGATAAACTGGATAGAAAATAAATAGGAAACTGTCCAATTTAATTGACCAGGCTGATTAAAACAAGAAACGTAAACACCATCCCCAAATGAGAAAATGTTGGATGTACAAAGTCACTTCTCTTTAGATTCCTCTTGGAATGTTTGTAATCCATGAAACTACTTATGTTATTTAAAAAATAAAAACAAATGAAAAACTCACTTCTGTTAATGAAATTGTATGGTCAACTGAAGTTAAGTATGACATGTGAAAGTAACAATTTCATTTAAATTTCCCTCCATGGATTTAGAGATTAGAGTTTTAACATAGTGACTTATTATCTGTGATCTGCACAGTGTGAGATTATGCAGAAGTTAAGGAGTTGTCTAAAATAGCCGGGTAAAGACAGATGTGAAGATAGAATACGATATGGGACAGTCACTTAGTCTGCTAGCCATCTAGAAATGGATTGTTTTTCTAGTTAATGTATTAGTTTAGGAAAAGAAAGATGCAATTTAAGACAATTTGTTTCATCTCTCAGAGACCAGGAGTATTAGAAACCTTTTGAGGACAAATATTTGTTTGTTTAATGAAAACAGCTTTTTTTTTTCCTGCTTAAAAACATAATATAGATGGTAGAAAATAGGGTAATGTACATTATGGTAAAGTTAACAAACAACCTGGGAATCTCAGTGGCTTTAAAACAATTTTTTTTCTCTGTCACATTACATGTCCATCACGCCTCAGCTGGGTGCTCATGGACACTCCTACTGCAGTTCCAAGGTTAATGGGGTAGCCATTCTTCAAAACCCTATGAGCTGTTGTGGCAGAGGGAAAAGGAGAAAAGACGAGAGCATCTCAATGCAGGAAATTAAATACTCAGGCCTGAAACTGACAAAGTCACTTCTACTGACAACTCATTGGCCCAGAACTAGTCACATAACGCCACCAAACCCAGAAGAATTCTGGAAGTACAGCCATACTTGTAAAGGAGATGGCCAGATATATTTGGTGAATGGCTCATACTGAAAATTAAATCAATCTAGGAATCTGTAAAAAAAGAAAATTTTGATCACTGAAAATTCCAGTACCCAAATAACAGTTGGTGAACTGCCTTCAAGATATTTATGAGTGTCTTTGAATGTAGAGATAATAAAAATATAGTTTTATGATCTGCTTTTAACACTCAATTATGTCTCATGGAACTGCATCATTCTTTTGATGGTTGCATAGTATTCCACTGAGTAAATGTGCATAATTGATTTAATCTGTTAATGAGCGTTTAGGTTGTTTACAGGTTCTTCATTATTATAAACAAGGCTGTAATTAACATCTTAGTGCATATCTCTGGATTTTTACTAATGATTATTCAACTGCAACCAGTGGAAATTTACATTAGATGATATCAGTGTTTTCAGTTTGGGTAAAGTTTGCAACATTGTCCCACAAAAGGATTTACTAATTGTACTAATTTTTACTATAACCCTAAAGTCACTGAAAACATCTATTTCTTTACACTTTTGCCAAACCTATATAGTTTCACTATTTGCCAAAGTAATAGGCTAACAGTAATATCTCATTTTCATATTCATTATTAGAGCAGTTGAAAGACTTTTTATATGTTAGTCCTCCATTTGTATTTTTCTCCTCTAAATAATCTGCTTGAGTTCGCAGCTCATTTTCTGTTGCAATGCTGGTTTTCTGTTGATTTTATCATGATCTTTATATATTAGAAACCAGGCTGGTATTCATTCAGTACATTCTGGTAGAACATAATAACCAACATCCATTTCTATTGTATGGGCACCATGCTGCATAAGTTGCAAAATATATTTACTATCTCCCTTGGTTTTAGTATAATACTACTTTGTCAATACTTTGTCATATGTTGCAAACGTTTTTTCATGCTTATCCATGTGTATGGCATCTTTTTGGTATATTGAACTTTTACACTTTAATAGTCTTTATGGCTTTGGCTTTTATATCATGCAAGAAATCCTTCTCCACTGTAAAGTTACAAAAATATTCACCCATGCTTTTTCATGGTACTTTTGTGGCTTCATTTACTGTATTTTTAATATTTTATATGCCTGAGGTTTGTTTTGCTGTAAGGAGTGAGCTAGAGATACCACTTTATTTTTCAAGTGGCCAATTAACTTTGGGGAAGTTTCAGTGAATATTGAGGAAACTGAACAGAGGGGGACAGTGTAGGTTTATTATTATTATTTACATTAAAAGTAACAAAGACAAGTGGAGCCCTTTTATTAACATGCTGTAGAAGGAGCTTCATGTTGAAATGGAGCCTGGGACTTGACATACACTCACCTTTTACTTCAGTGGTAATTTTAAGTCCATAAAATATTTTTCTCTCTCGACTTCCATGACACATACATTTCTACTTTCTCTTACCTCAATGTCATCAATGTATTTCTGCAGCCTCTTTTTCCCTTTTCTGCTACTTTTCTTCAGTGTTGTATCTTAAACTTTTTTTTTCATCTTTCTGCATGATTTCATATATGCTTATAGCTTTGGATACCAATTATCCTGAAGACTGGAGTAAGTATGCCCAAAAAGTTGTTGACTATGTAAGTCTGGAGCTGAAGAGAGATCTGGGTTGAAGTTATTTCAGTTACTATATACATCTTAAGTTTAACTAAAGGCGTCACTGAGTTAATTATTCGAGTACTTAGCCTATTTTGTGGTTGCCATGTTCATTTGATTTTTCTTTCTCACTTTCTTTTGACTTCAGAATGTTCTTTTTATATTAGGGACCAAGGGACTATTCAGTCAGCAAATATAAGTACACCATCCAAAAATGACCTTTTTATCTGGTGTTCTCTATATCAGTTACCCAAGTCAGATATATGGGTGCCAAATTTTGATTGCCTTCTCTTGAAATATTTTATCAAATCAACCACAAATTTCTATTCATTCTGTTTTACCCCTTAAGTTATTGTTAAGACTCTTTATTGTACAGACATACCTGATGTTATTGAGCTTCACCTTATTGCAGATAATGTGTGTTTTGTTTTGTTTCATTTTTCTTTTTGCAAATTGCATGTTTGTGGAAATTGTGTCATCAGATGATGGTTAGCACTTTTTAGCAATAAAATATTTTTTGACTAAGGTGTATACATTGTTTTCTTAGCCATAATGCTGTTGCGCACTTAATAGACTACAGTATAATGTTAACATAACTTTGACACGCACTGGGAAACCAAAAAATTTGTGCGATTTGCTTTATTGTGAAATTTGCTTTATTCTGGTAGTCTGGAACCAAACCCTCAACATATTCAAGGTATGCCTGTATACCCATTGTAATATCCAGTTCATCCCACCACAATCACTCCCCAGGGTTATGGTCACAGCCTCCTAGTGATCTTTCTGCTCCTCACTTTGCCTGCCCCGCCCCATATATTCTATACATCGTATCCAGAGTCGTCTTTTTAATGTGAAATTATTATGTCAACAACCGTCCAATCTTTTTCAGTGAATCCCTATTTTCAGATGATGAGATTCATATATTTTCATGTCAAATAGGTAAGGAAATCATCTATCACTTTCTGAATTCTGCAAGAAAAAATTCCAAAGCCACTTCCACCTGTCGAACTTGAAGCATCTATGAAGCTTACAAAAATAAATGCTGAGTAGATGTCTAAATATAAGAGGCTGTAACTCAAGAAGGTCAGTGAACTAAAGATAATTTGGGAATGTTCTTGGGCCCCCCAAAAACACTTCATGTTTGGATAGAGAAGATGCCAACACAGAGACAGAGCAGGGGTGACCTGAGGCTACAAAGAGAGAACACGTGGCATCATCAAAACCAATGGAAGACACAATTCAAGAATGGTTCTCATTACCCCTGAGAGTCAAAGAAGAATACAGAACAGTTTGCACTGAATGTAGCAACATGGGGAACATCGGTGACGTCAGCAAGAGCAATTTCAGTGAGTTGATGGGGTGGAAGCCCGATTGAAATGTAATGATAAGGAGTAATTGCTAAAGAATTCAAGAGAGATGCCTGAAATGCAAGGAAAGGAAGGGTTTTGTGTTTGCTCACTTGTTTAAGGTGGCAGAATTTTGAGCATGTTCAAATATTTCAGCTCTTTCGTGCTAGTTATTTTCCTAACTGTAAAGACGTAGTTAACAATGGCCACCTCACCAAGTGGTTTAAGATGTGAAAGAGCCTAGAATAGCCTCTGACATGTGGCAGTCTCTCTTCCCTTCTCCTCCTCTTCCCCTGCTTCAGCTCCAGTGGGCCTATCATCCTATGTAAGAGTAAAACCCACTGCATTTAGTTACGGTAGAAATTGTTTTTTGTCTTTCTTACTAATCTGCAATCTCTTATCTCTTTTTCTTTAATTTTTTTATTGAAGTATAGTTGATTTACAAGGGTATGTTAGTTTCAGGTGTACTACAGAGTGATTCAGGGACACGTGTGTGTGTATATTCTTTTTCAGATTCTTTTCCATTATATGTTATTACAAGATATTGAATATAGTTCCCTGTGCTATACAGTAGGTCCTTGTTGGTTATCTATTTTATATATAGTAGTGTGTATCTGTTAATCCCAAACTTCTAATTTATCCCTCCCGCCACCCATTTCCCTTTTGGTAACTGTAACTTTGTTTTCTATGTCTGTGAGTCTATTTCTGTTTTGTAAATAAGTTCATTTGTATCATTTTTTTAGATTCCACAAATAAGTGATATCATGATATTTTTCTTTATCTGACTTCACTTAGTATGATAATCTCTAGGTCCATCCATGTTGCTGCAAATGACATTATTTCATTCTTTTTTTTATGGCTGAGTAATATTCCTCTTTAGTGTGTGTCTTCCTAAGTGCTGGGCACATTCTGGTATATATAAGCATAATCTTAACTGATTAAATTGAATTGCCTTTTCAGCTTTAAAATTAGGAGACTAAATCTGTTGCCTTCTGTACAAAATATGTTTGACTCTCCTGTACTCCTTCCAGGTTGGCAATGATTAATTAACAAGGCAGCAGGTTCTATTCTATTTATAACAGGAGAGCAACATGAAAACAACAGGAATAGTGGTGGGCTTACCTTTGCAAAACAGCAGCATTACATTTTTGCACAAAGAACTTTTGTTCAGAGCAGGTAATGACAGGCTTACTCACAGTTTTATTCCTAATCAGCATTTTGGAGAGAACACAAGGGGTGATGTGAATTACTGTCTAAAATGTAAAAGCACTGTCTGAACCACTAATCTAGAGAAATCATCCATACAAGACTTCAGAGTTTGAATTTGGCTGTTTTGCACTTGAGTTATTATACTAAGCACGACTTTTTTTTTTTGTACAGCATGTATTTTTTCCTCTTTCATGGTGGCTTTGTGTCTGTCAGCTAAAAGGAGACTTGCATGGAGTATCAAAGGGATGAAAGGTGAATGAGCATAGAGCCTTTTTTTTTAAGCTCCATTAACTCAGTGGCATATACCTGGGCCGTAGATGCACTTTGCTGATTTCATTTTGAAAATGCTGTAAGCTGGGCTCTGATAATTGCCTTCTGTAATTGGAACAAATTTACGATTATGCTAATTCATTCTCAGCCACCCAATATATGGAAGCTGAGCTCATCCATATCTGTCCCTGCGTTTCCTTTGTAGATCATTACATGATTAGCCTTTCAGTGTAGCTGATAGAAACATTTTTATTCTGAACAGATCTGGTTTCTCCAATGGTTTGCGTGTATGCACGTGTCAGCGGTATGTTTGCATTTCTTTATCGAATGTAACTCAAGATACCAGTTTTTAAAACCAGTTACAATATGAACATTTTGAGTCTTTAATCCTTACTAAGATGGCTATTTTCTCAACACTTGAGTATATGTTACCTGGTTGTAAGGAACAGAAAAAGGGAACTGTTAATTAATATCCCCTCACTACCACTTTAAAACCTGATTTACATACCAGCAATTACGGGAGGAAACGTGAATGCAGAAACTATTTTGAGTCTCTCTGAAAGCCAGCTCTTCGTAATGTTGTTAAAGAGTTCTTCCTATCCTAAAATAATCCCTTAAAATGAAGAGGCACAAGATACAATGTTTTAGGTCACTCCTTGGGATATCCAATCCAATTCAAAGCTTGAGAAGCTTTGGAAGCATCTCCTAGGGGTTGCTTTATCAAATATTCAAAAACCAGCATTCCTTTTCCCGTAGCAGATGGGAGTGAGCAAAGGTAGAATTAGCAAAGAGCAAGATCCATTGCACTAGGGAAAGCACAGCTGAAAAATTGATGGTGGCAGACACCCTCCCTTACGGATCATCTTTTGATTGCAAATCTCTCCCCATTTTTATATTTCTACTTCATCTGTTCAGTGTTGTCTTTTCCCTCTCATCATCATTCTTGTAAATGCTTTACATTAATGTAAACGTGTCTCATTTTTCACTCATGACAATGTTACAGTTTCAGTAAACAGTTGATCAGGGTGTTTACTTTCCGAGACCATTTACCTGTCAAAATGAATTAAAACAAACAAAAAAATGAGGCTGCACCTGGCTTTCATAACTGAAATGGGGAAGTCAAAGGACAACACTGATCTGACAAGAGGCATACAATGTCAGAACATAAAGTTCCATAATCGGAATTCAGGCTTCTACAAAGGAACTCCTGTCTGTCATTTCATTCAGCATCAGTGAGTGTGATTCTGTCTGTGATCATTAGGTTTCTCTCGTTTGCCTGGTTCTGCAGCTGTGGCTTCACAATTAAGCTGAATTTCTGCTTCCTTTTGTGATGCATTATCAGATCAGTGGAGCTAAATGGCAGCAACCCCAGTATAGGTGGCTTTGAAGTCAAGCTGTCCAGCCTGGAGAGAAAAGGAAGACAAAAGGAGAAACACGAGAGCAGTGTTATAAGTAACTTGAAGGAAATATTATCAAGGAGAGCAGAGAGGACAGATGACATCTAATCTGAAAGTAGCAAAACAAGTGATGGCCTAAACTAACATGAGAAGGTAATTGGCTTCGTTCTGAGTAGAGGCATATGTCCCTCTATTGCGATAGTTGAGTCCCAGTTAAGACTTGCTTTAGAATGCCGAGCCAAATCATGGGAAAGATTAAGGAGCGGCCGGCCCTGCATGGGGTCAGTAAGCGACAAGAAAATGGCTGATGTTTTGTGGCAGGAAAATGATTTGAACGCTACCGGTTCTAGTTCTACCGTTTTCCAAGTATGTCACCTTAGGTGAATCATGTAATCTGTAAAATGGGAAGGATAAGATTTTCTTTGCCTGTCTTGGGGTTGTTGTGAGGATCAAATGAGATAAAGTGTTGTATAGCAGTGTGTTCATTTGAGAGTGGAAAGACAGCGATCAGTATCTCTGTGGGTTCCTTTGCCTTTTCTTCGTGGTCACAAGATGCCCGCCCTAGCTTCACAATCACATCCATGCCCAACCAGGTAAAAGGCCAGAAATACCTATCCCTTTTCTCAGGAAGGCAAATGATTTCCTGTAAGTCACCCAATAGACTTAGATACAATTGGCCTTCTTGAGTATTTAGTATTTTAAGACTACAGGCTGTCATCACAAAGATTTCAGGGACTACTTGTTCCATTCATTTCTGCCCATTGCTCAAAAGCAAAATCAAACACCAGATAACTTGGTGAGGGCTACCATAACTTCTAATGAGCTATACAGGGACAGATATTAAGTTTGAATAATTCTTTGATGTTAAAATAGTTCTGGTCACATTATGAACATGCTGACATGCTAATATATTATAACCAAAATGTGTGCATTCAAATGAGAGCTGGCCTTTAAATCAACCCTCTGGGAGACAATATACTTACTCAACAATGTTGCTTTTGTCAAGATATTTTTTGCACCCCGTCCTTAGGAATGATTGTAAAATCCCCAAATATGTTTTCAAAATTATGTTTAATGTAATTTTGCAAATGGCACAGGGTCATTCCACCCAAATCTGGCAAATGATATGGATGACTGAACACAGTGGTTAAAAGCAAGACTTGGAGGGACTTCCCTGGCGGTCCAGGGGTTAAGACTCCACGCTTCCAATGCAGGGGGTGCAGGTTCCATCGCTGGTCAGGGAACTAAGATCCCACATGCCGTGATGTTTGGCCAAAAAAAAAAAAAAAAAGCAAGGCTTGGAGTTGAAACTTGGATTCAAATTCTGGCTCTACCATTAACTATATATAATATATGACTTTGGCAAAGTACTTAACATCTTTGTTTTTTTATTTGCAAAATGGGGGTAATGAAAATGGTGTCGACCTCATAGAGACATTTTAAGAGTGAAATTAACAGATGTACAGTGTTTAAAAGAGTACTTGGCACATAGTGAGTATACAAGAAATGCTAGGTCTCATTTTTTAGGCTGGGAAATACTCATTTGATCAAAATTCATGATGTGGCTTTAAGTAAATAAGAAACATTGGTTAGACTAATGTCCTAGGGTGTGGAAGTCAGGGGCTTCCCCAGGGTCCTATGGAGCCCCATCTTTACTTCTGCCTGGTCCCCTCCTACCCACTCCTGTGTCCTTGTGTACCATCTCTGGTTAGCCCCCAACAGCTAGAATGCATGCTACAGCCTTCTCTTGTTTTCCCGCAGAAATCCAATCACACTTGTTATTTGGTAAGGTGGTAACTTCACAAAAAAGTTTGAGAGGTTCTGTAGGGAATGACCACATTGTGAATGGTGACTTTCCAGTGTTTCCCTAGCTCGACCTCTCTCGTACACCCTCGTGTAGCCCTGTCTCTCCACCCTGTCCTATCAGACAAGGTTGCCTTCCCAAGCCATTCTTAGTTGTAGTGAGGAGAAAAAGCATTTATTACTCTTACATAGCTCATATCTTGAGCAACTACATGATATTCAACATGAGACCGTTTTTAGCCATTATGAAATATTAGCGGTTCCCAGATTATAGTTAAGAACAACTACGCTAAAAATGTCTCTCTTCTAGATCATATCTATGCTTGATCCTGGAATTTAAAGCAAAGAATAGTATCCCCTCCCTTGGTCCAACCCCTAAAATGCAGTTTGAAGTTGTATTGTATGTGTGTATGTATATCACACCAGTCTCTAAACTTGCAGGTATATCAATTTGGGCTAAAAAATTTACTCAACAGGTGCCATTGCATATCCTCAGAAGAAGGTTCTGTGCAAGATACAAGAACATTTTAAAATACTGTTTTTGTTCTTAAGGAGCTTGCCACTGAGTTGTGCAAGAAGAAAATGACCCCAAGCAATGAGTAGATGAATTGAAAAGCTTCTAAAGTCAGAAATCTGAGGTTATATCTTTAATATATATGAGCAACTCAATTTTATATTTCATCTAGCAAATCCCAAGAGGACTGGAATTGGGGGTGGGGGAGATAAGAACACTTGTTAGATGATACCAACAAATGGCCCCCATTAGCATTTTCTGTGGGATAGGAGGGGAGAGAGAGTTCCAGCTTGATACTATCTAGAATTCAAAAGACAACAGGCTTGGGATCTTGTATGGGAAGAGAGCTGGCCTATTAAAGTGGCTTCCTCTTTCTCATCTAGCTTTTACATTCCTAAATGATTAATAACAGCACTCACCTTCTCATGCTCTTATGGAATATTAAGAACAAGAACAGGAGCATTAGAACCTGACATGTGTCTGATGGAAATAAACCTTTAGGTGTAGAGTTTATATGTATACCTGCACAGGACGTCTTTGACAAAAGGTCAGAAGAAGCGAAATGTCAGGACTCATGCAGAGATTTTCAAATGTAACCCATGTCTCAGATAAGATAATCTCCCATGAAGCATCACTCTTCCAAAGGAGGCTGCCTCCCATCCAATTACCATGCTGCCTATTGTTGAGGAAATCTACAGGGTCGTCAATTACATACCTTCTGTCCCCAGCTAACCAGAATGACTGATCAGGAACCTGCTGTTGGGCATGAAATCTAATTGTCTTTGATGGTCTGCTTTTCCAGATTTGTTTATAAACTGGAAAAATCTACAAATTGCAGACCATCTGCACATAACACTATGCTAATGAACTCATGCATCCTGAAAATCCATTAGCTCATTACCTCTAAGTAGCTGGTTTCTTCCCACATTCCTAACTGGGATTATCCATCTAAACTAAATAAGTAGAAACCAGATGAAGAATTCTTTTCCTCTCAGGGCGTGATATGCCTCCCATGACATTCCAGAAAGTTAAGCCTCTCTGTCAAAGAGCTGACCTGTTAGTATGGGGTCATGTGGATCAGTGATAAAAAAAATTGTCCTTTAGCCTCAGGTGATCACTGTATCTATCCCATCATGCTAATTTGAAAATGTGAATTGCTTTTGTTAAGAGCTTAATGGGGGCTTTCCAGTGTTGACAACCTCTTATAAAATCATTTCTGAACTCAGTATTCATGCTCTTATGATACTTGTAGGATACTGTATATAAGTTCAAAAATTCTTAGGTGCTTGACATGAGAAAGCATTGAGAATGGGCCCTGATACATATGAACTGGAACATTCTAGGATGATGGGGGAAGCGGACTTACCGAAAGGAGTTAACTTCAGTGAAGGACATTGAGCTCCTCTTTGTGATAACGCTCACAAAGGGCCAGAAAGCTGGTGTGTTGTAGTATCTGGAGAAGAGGGAGTTCACGGATATGTTTTGTTTGACCCTCACAATATATTTTGTAATATATGAGCCATCATGTTAGAATCAAGAAATAGTACATGAAGATACACAGCCATGGCTTCTCAAGAAAGATGGAAAGATCTAGTTACACTAATCACAGTAGTGTGGACCCAACTGGTGGCTGCATATTTATTTGCACAAACCATGGAATCTACATTTTTGTCATTATCAGCACCAGGTCCCCGTACATCCTGATACTGAAGCTACATACTCCGTAAATGTGAAGACCACTGTGATACATTAAAAGCAACAGAAATTTTAATGCAAAAATGAGTTCACGGTCATTTTTCCTTACACAATCATTAATTTTTTAAAATACTCGTGTCTATCTAAAGTGGGGAAACAAAAGGAGAAAGAAAATAACATTTTTTAAGAAAAATGAGCGTGAGCTCATTCCTTCGTGGACACGAAGAATAATAGCCCCTTGTCTTTAGTATGTAAGCAACGCACGTGGATGTTTGCCCCCAGCTCCACTTCAGTAGTTTACGTTACCTCCCTGGCCCCTAGGAACATTCGAGTTTGCAACTGCTGCTGTAGGAATGCTTTTTTTCTATTATTTATTGAACTATTCTACATTAGGAGCACTTAGCTCATCAAAAATGTTTTAACATTTCTCTAAGTGACAAAAGCATAAATCAAAGAGCAATTTGTCACTTTTATAAGCCCAGAAAATACCAAACTGAGTTTCTCATAAAGATCCTGCCATCAGTTAAATGGATAAACTATTAGTTTACAAATAAAAAACAGCCCCGCAGTTAGGTGTCTCCTAATGTGCCGATTGTTTATAGACATAATTGGGTTGATGAACCTGAGTCATGACAGCGTGAACACCAGGTAGACCAGAATGTGTATGTACCTGGGATACCTCATTCATCCTGTATTGATGGTTTTCAAGCTATGATCTGGGGAGACCAAGTAGCAGACCATTGTACGTGTTCATAGTACACATGTAGGTGGGTGGCGGTAGATTGTATGGCAGGGTCAACTTATATGATGGTACAGGTGCGCTGAACATCTCCATTGGGCATGATTGACGTAGACAGGGAAGGATGTGAATTACCTCTCCTGGAATTTTACAAACAGTGGCCCTGGGTGTGGGCCATTGCAGCTTAGGGCCCCTCATTTCTGTAACTCCAATACCCTCACTTCTGCACCTGTTGTAAGTGCTTTCCTTATTTATCTGTTTTTCACTTGGGGCTTTCTGAAAAGCTTTATTTTTATTTATTTATTTAATTTATTCATTGAAGTATAGTTGATTTATAATGTTGTGTTAGTTTTAGGTATACAGCAAAGTGATTCAGATATATATATATATTCTTTTTTAGATTCTTTTCCCTTATAGGTTATTACAAAATATTGAGTAGAGTTCCCTGTGCTATACAGTAGGTCCTTGTTAGTTATCTATTTTATATATATAGTAGTGTGTATCTGTTAATCCCAAACTCCTAATTTATTGCTCTCCCACCCTTTCCCCTTTGGTAAACATAAGTCTGTTTTCTGTGTCTGTAGGTCTATTTCTGCTTTGTATATAAGTTCATTTGTATCATTTTTTACATTCCATATATAAGCAATATCATATGATACATATCATATATATCCTATGATCACATAAGCTTTAAATTGAGGAAACAGTCTATGGTTAAATATAAATTTGAATACCACTGTGCTACATAAGTAAAGGAGTTTTTTTAAGCTAAAGTGATTTTTTCCGATTACTAAATACTTCTTCCTTGAATGTTCCACAATTAACCACCAAGAAGAAAAACAACAGTTACCCCAAGTCTTCTCTTAAAAACCTCTGCAAACATATTACATTTTCTTCCAACCGTTTTTTAAGTGTATGTATGTTTGTGATTTCTTTTTTTTGTTGCTTTTGCAAATTTATGATAACAATGAACATAGTTTTGCATTTTGACTCTTCCATATATTATGAGCATTTTTAGTGCTTTCACTAGTGGAAATCAAGACTTTTAGTGCTATATAATATTATATTTTATCACTGAATCATTTATTTTAACAAAGGTCTTATTTGGCCTGTAGCTTTGGCATACTTTGTTTTTCTTTCATTCTTTTTTGCTACAAAAAATAGTTTATTTTGTTTAAATCCTTGTTTGTAGCCCTAATAATTTCCTTTGGTAAATTCCTGGGATCACATTTACAAGAACAGAAGGCTTTTACTATCTTTAAGCCTATTAGATGGAGATAATATTAGGAAGAAAATTAAAGCAGGACACCGGGAGTGAAGGAGCCTTGCTATACTAGAAAGGATTGTTAGGCAAGACCTCTCTAAGGAGGAAATATTTGATTAGAGACCTGAATGAAAAGTAGGGTTGAACCGTAGGGATACTTGCAGGAAAGGCCTTCCGGGTGGAGGGATCAGCAGGTGTTAAGGTCCTGAGGTTGGAACTGGCTTTGAGTTTTCTCGAACAGGAAGGAGACCAGTAGGGCTGGAGTAGACTGTGCAGACGTTACTTAGGGAATCTAAGGTGGGGAATTAACTCTGGGCCAGACCAAGATGGGCTTTGTTAGCCATGGTAAGGATTTGCAATTTTGTTCTTAGTGGGCTTCAAGGCTGTTGAAGGACTTGGACCCAGAAAGTGATATTACCTGATCACTTTGTGGAGAATCAACTGTAGAGGCAGGAATGGAAGCACCAGACAGACCAGGTAGTTAAGAGGCTACTAGTGTCGTCCCAGAAAGGAGATAATCGTAGAGCAGCAATAACAGAAATGCCCCATGCTCTGTGAGTTCAGCAAAAAAAAAAAAAAAAAAAAATACTCTATGTATGTGTGTGTCTGTGTATGCTTGTGTAACTTTAATCTTTGCTCTTTGGGTAGAAAAATGTCATTTATTGTTGTTCAATTTTTTTATTAGTGGTATAGAATATTCAATTGTTTAATTAGCATGTATTTTCTCTGTCTTATCTTGGATGGCATTTTATCATCAACTGATATGAGAGCTTGAGTGATTCAGATCAGTATCCCTCAGATCATCATATTATTATTGTTTGTTTTTTTGCCGTATTCGGACCTCTCACTGCTGTGGCCTCTCCCGTTGTGGAGCACAGGCTCCGGACGCGCAGGCTCAGCGGCCATGGCTCACGGGCCCAGCCGCTCCGCAGCATGTGGGATCCTCCCGGACCTAGGGCACGAACCTGCGTCCCCTGCACCGGCAGGCTGACTCTCAACCACTGTGCCACCAGGGAAGCCCTATTATTGTTTTATATATCAAATTTCTGGCAAATATCTTCCTAGTTTGTTGCCCACTTAATTTTATGTATGATGTATTTTATGTAAGTTTTCAATTTGAAACCAGACCTCTACTTGATGATTGTGGCTTTAATTTTCTCTGGGCCAAGATTTGTTTAGGAAAGCTTTCTTTGATTTCCAGGTGCTGGGACTCCTTTTCTGTTTCCAGGGTCACTGCCGCCAGGGCTCTTTCTGGTTATTTCCTCAGTAGGAATTATTTACTTACGGACCATGGCCAGACTTTCCCGACTTCCTGACCGGCTGTTTTGGGGGAAAGTATGGAAAAAGAAGATGACTTGAGGCGGAGACAGGAGAGAACGGCTTTGTAGGCGCTAGAAGTAACAAGGATAGGAAATTAACAGTCAGAAAGTCAGGCAATTTACACTCAGAATTTCTGGACCAGGAGGAGAGTGGAGTGGAACCAGAGCTCCTCAGACTTACTTTAAGCCGACCAATTTGTTCTTTCCAGTGACACAACAGTGATGGTGGTTTAAAAAATCCAACCCTGGGCTTCCCTGGTGGCGCAGTGGTTGAGAGTCCACCTGCTGATGCCGGGGATGCGGGTTCGTGCCCTGGTCCGGGAAGATCCCACATGCCGCAGAGCGGCTGGGTCCGTGAGCCATGGCCGCTGAGCCTGCGCGTCCGGAGCCTGTGCTCCGCAACGGGAGAGGCCACAGCAGTGAGAGGCCCGCGTACCGCAAAAAAAAAAAAAAATCCAATCCTATTGGCTTTACAGTGTTTCATCCCACATATTGGTGACAGCTCTTATTTTCTGGTGGTGATGTGGATTTAACTTCTTTGTTTCCATCTTGTCCATTAAAAGTAAGATCCATGAAAAAAGAGGCTACACTGGTTTTGTTTATCTGACTTTACTCAACTCTCAGGACGACCTCCAACGTTCAGTAAAGGTTGGAATATTTGTCAGATGAATGAATGAGTGGTCGGAAAATATGCAGTGTTAGTGGGGAGTGAAGGATATTTTGTCGTGGGCCGGTGGTCAGTTGTGTTTTAAAATTGGCTCCACTGTCCTGCTTTGTTAAACAGAGCAGTGCTTTTGGGCTCTGGGTCATCATTGGTTCTTAACCCACCAGGCTGGCACGTGGTGATGCCTTGAGGAGCTCCTGGGGTTGGTAGCCAGGCTTGCTTCCTTACTTCGCGGTCCTGTACCATGTTGCTTTTTCAGCTCTTCTTCATGTTTTAAAGCAGTTCTCAGCCCTCTTTTGGCTATTTTGGCATCATTTTCTCTTCTAAAAATCGACCTCATCTAGGTTACATTTTGGATGGCTGATGACTTTGGTATTCTATACTCTCATTAATGGGATGGTACTTGGGATAAATATTGAAGGATCGTTATAGGTTTTCTTCTGATAAATAAATCTCTTTTTTTAAAAAAAAATTTTTTTTAAATTTATTTTTGGCTGTGTTCAGTCTTCATTGCTGCACTCAGGCTTTCTCTAGCTGTGGTAAGCGGGGGCTACTCTTCGTTGCAGTGTGTGGGCTTCTCATTGCAGTGGCTTCTCTTGTTGTAAAGCTTGGGCTCTAGGCGTGCGGGCTTCAGTAGTTGCGGCACGCAGGCTCAGTAGTTGTGGCTTGCGGGCCCTAGAGCACAGGCTCAGGAGTTGTGGAGCACGGGCTTAGTTGCTCCACAGCATGTGGGATCTTCCCAGACCAGGGCTCGAACCTGTGTCTCCTGCATTCGCAGGCAGATTCTTAACCACTACACCACCAGGGAAGTCTCCAATAAATCCCTTTTTATAGAAGCCAAAAATATTTATTAGACCAAATTGCTGTCTAACAGACGTTACTTGATTATTGGCAATAAATTAGAATTCTTTAGATACAAACATGAAATGAGCCAACTAAAGCCAACTTACAATTATCTATGCTAGTGGTGGGCAGGGAGGGTATGGTGAAAAGAACCCAGATGCATGTGCTTCCATGTGGTGTCTTTTTGTTGTAGTCATTGCCGTTGCTTTTTGTGTTGAATTACCTTTTTTTTTTTTTTTTTTTGAAATTACCGTTTTTTTTGTTGTTGTTTTTTTTTTGTGGTACGCGGGCCTCTCACTGTTGTGGCCTCTCCCGTTGCGGAGCACAGGCTCCGGATGCGCAGGCTCAGCGGCCATGGCTCACGGGCCCAGCCGCTCCGCGGCATGTGGGATCCTCCCGGACCGGGGCACGAACCCGTGTCCCCTGCATCGGCAGGCGGACTCTCAACCACTGTGCCACCAGGGAAGCCCTGAATTACCGTTTTGATGTGTCTGTTAAATTCCTGTGTATAACACATGCTGATAACTAGAGCTAAATGGTTATTGTCAAACAAGAGCTGCGTCTGGTGCTACCGAGATGGCGTGAGAGAGTGGAGACGTTGTTTAGATGTGGTAGCAAAGGACAAAATGGGGAAGGAAGGCAGTTAGGTCTGGGAAGACTGGTCTACTTGATGAAATAAGAGATGTAGGGATGGTGCAGCCCAGCTGTGGGGAGGATGAGAATCCAGGGAGTAGAAGGTCTCATCTGGGTCTTCCTCAGGTGTCCAAGGAAAGAGAACTTTGGACCAAGGATAGGATTAGGGTGGAGATGGAAAGAGGGAAATAGGTTCTCTAGGAGCAAGCTAGAGAAAACAAACCAAAGATGGGACTAGCCTACGCTCAGAGGATGTGAAAAGTGAGCTCCTTTGGAAGGGAGACTGAGGCTTAGATGTCTGGGGTGCCTGATCCGACCTAAATGTCTGCTGAATCACTGAAGTAGTAACATAAATGATCACCAAAGAAACATATCCCCAAAAGCAGGGAATATTGAGATCTGAGTTTCATTTATGTGCCTATGATTACCCAAATCTGTGTTACATTGGCCTTTAGACATCATCGCACCTTTGTTAAAATGTGTTTAAATGGAAACATATTGACTTCAAACCCTGTCTGACAACATAATATCCTCTCCGCACAAATTACAAAGTCTACATACATGTGTTGATTTTTCTGAGCTCCATTTTGGGCCAGTTATTAAAATATCATCATCTTTATCGTCAGAGTTGGAACACAATGAAATATAATGAAATGACCTAATTACAGTCTTTCCTCTCTCCCACTGCATTTTTAGAAAATAGGTCAAAGTCAATAGGATATTTACATTCTCTTCCGGCCTCCAGTTTATTAGCTTGAGTGTTCATGTCCTAAGAATACCAAAAAGGATGGGATATGGAATAAAGATTTTAAAAAATCCTTGCTGCTACTCTGTTATGTTAGGTACAGCTCTCTCCCATATGCCCTAACTGCTCATCTTCCAACTCCAGGAAAGTTCTCTTTTTTTAATGACTTATAAACATTGCTGTCTTCTGATAGGTGGAATGGCTGAAAAACGAGGAGCCCATTGACTCTGAACAAGATGAGAACATTGACACCAGGGCAGACCACAACCTCATCATCCGGCAGGCGCGGCTCTCGGACTCCGGAAACTATACATGCATGGCGGCCAACATCGTAGCCAAGAGGAGGAGCCTGTCAGCCACAGTGGTGGTTTATGGTAAGACCAGCCCAAAGGCTAGGAATGGATAGAGAGGACAGAAAGCAGAGAGGTAGAGGGAGGTGCATTTCATTAAAGCTTTCAGTGTTTAGCACGGAAAGGACTTTGGGGGTTATCCATTATAGCGTTCTCTCCTGCCTCACCCCTCTGACAGGTGAAGGCAGATGCCTGTTTCTCTTTCATCCAGAATTGGACTTCTGGAGATAGTCAGTGACATTTTCGATCTCTTTTCAAAATAATTTAAAAAGTTGTTTGTTTTCTTCCATTGTGTTTATATTTGAAACGAAATGAGGTGGGCAACTTCTGCTTCCCACTCTTCGCAAACCCAACATCCACCAACCCCCCATCTTCCCCAGACCTGCTGTCGGCACCTCCTCTCCTGGCATATGAAATCCACCAAAAACAAACATGACTATTTGCTGAATATCTCAGGTATTGTATAAATGAAATTCCCAGCTATTGAAGTAAAGGCACTCCCTTCCACAATAGAAGAGCCCTGGGATTTATTTTTGAAGCACTTAAAGTTAATAGAAATTCAAATGCTGATATTTTCTTCTTATACTCTGGATTTTCAAGTGCTTTAGAGATATGTTGATGAGTTCTTCCTATGGTTCATCATTTCCTTGCAATGCAAATTCTCTGTATCCCTCCTGTATCAGAAGAGTAGACTGAGGGGTGGAGACTAGATCAGCCCTACTGTTGCCTCACGATGGGGCAGCCGGGGAGGGTCCTCTCCAGTCTCTTGGTACTCAACTCACAACACAACTCACAAGTGGCTTGCACATAGTAGGCAATCAGTAAATACCTCTTTCCTTTTTTTTCTCCCCTCCCCATTTTTCTCTCTCAGTAAATGGAGGCTGGTCTTCCTGGACAGAGTGGTCAGCCTGCAATGTTCGCTGTGGTAGAGGATGGCAGAAACGTTCCCGGACCTGCACCAACCCAGCTCCTCTCAATGGTGGAGCCTTTTGTGAGGGAATGTCAGTGCAGAAAATAACCTGCACCTCTCTTTGTCCTGGTGAGATATATGTAGATTCCCTTTTCCCTTCGGATCCACCAACATTATTGGGCTGGTGTGAAGCTTTCAGTAGAACCTTCCTTTCCAAAGTTACCATCTTCCAAGTTCTTCGAGTGGAGGCTTTGTCCAAAGTGCTAATGTGGAACTCATTGTAAGAGCAGGAACGTGGGTGAAATACCTCTGTTTGGGGGCATAATTTTTTGGGCATAATTTTTTTCTTAATACTCAGATGACCCTAGACGCTCACCATCAATAAGCCAAATGTTTTGACGTATTTTTATACTACCAGTGTTTAAAACCCTTCTCTCAGGTTCTCCCATTTTGTAGCATTCATCTGTATAATAGGGATTAAGTGAGTTGTCTGTGAGCACAAAACAGGTACCAAATCCTTGACCTTTTATCATCAGTCACCAATCAACTAACCTCATCGGTTTTACCTTTGTATTTATTGGCAATATAATTGGCAGAGATTGTATCACAGCAGTTTCCGTTTCGAATGTGGGCTCTGCTTGCCTTCCTCTCTGAATAGAGAGAGGCTTCATTTACCAAATATGGCTTTTATGAGTTCTTTTGCTTATCTTACTGGCTCTCACTGAATTTATACAATGAGGAGTAGCTGAGATGGAAGATGACTTTCTGAATGAAAAGCATATCCTCCCACTGAGAAATGAATTGATCCTGGGTCTCACATGCGTGATCAAACATTAGCTCCAAGGACACTGGACCAGAGACTCGTGTCTTTAAAATTGCGAGTCTAGTTCCACTCAAAGCTAAGGCCAGGCTCTCACCAGCAGCATATGCTTGGAGCTTTGTTTTGAATTTGCACTCAGTATACATTTATTGAGTGCTTACTATGTGCCAGGTACTGTGCAAGATACATGTATACATGTAATGTCATTTAGCTGTGTGCTGTGATTTTTATGACCCCCAGTTGACAGAAATAGTGAAGTCAGGCTAAGTGCTTACTTAGGGTTGCTCCACCAAGAAGTTGATAGAACCAAGATAAGGACTCAGACGTTTTGCTTCAAGTTCAGTATTTGTGTTTTACCCTGCTCTTGACTAGCTGCTCTAGATTAAAAATGGCAGTGTCTTCAGTAACCCACATAAGCATGGTTGGCCTGTTCCTGGGAGATAGTGGGATACTTGTCTCCAACAGCTGCTATAATCTCTAGGGTGGTTTTCTAGGGGAACTAGATTCAGTTTGTTCGTTTCTACATACAGCAGTGCACGACCCAAGAAATTCTATTTGTGTAAGTCTTGGCATCTTGGGATTTGGCTGACCTGTTTTAGTTTAATACTGTCAGTATATGTGGGTTTAACTTTTTATTATTGAGGGGCTTTTAGGAATTGAAGAGCATTTATCCTACTCTCTGTTCTAAACCATCAACCCACAAGGAAGCGGTGATTACCAGTCGTTCCTGCATATAGTGTATCTGTCCATCTAAGATGCATTTGGGCATGAAAGGTGGGGAAAGAATGGGTAATAACATTATTAGCTAACCCAAGGGCACGGGTAATTCAAATATTTGCCCAAATTCAGTAAATTGGTCTCATCCTGAAATAGCAAGAGAATTACGCCACTGCTTTTGTTAGCCTGTCTCTTTAGGAAAGAAACCACGGAGAGAAGATAAGCACATACATTATTTTGTTTTTGTGGTGGTGGTGACGGTTTAAAATCCAGCTCTGAGGACAACAGCGGCCCTGGGGTGAGTCTCCCAACAGCTGCCAGATTCATTCTAACGATGGTTCCCTCTGTTTCCCTTTGAAGTGGACGGGAGCTGGGAGGTGTGGGGAGAGTGGTCAGTCTGCAGCCCAGAATGTGAGCATCTGCGGATCCGCGAGTGCACAGCCCCGGCCCCAAGAAATGGGGGCAAATTCTGCGAAGGCCTAAGCCAGGAATCCGAGAACTGCACAGACGGTCTCTGCGTCCTAGGTAACACCTGCTGTTGCACGTCTTCTGGGTCTGTCCGGCATAGGAAAAGAAAGGCCATGACCGTTAATTCGGTGCGATAAGTTCACAGAAAACAGAATCTCCCAGAAAGAGAATATGGGAGAAAAGGGTCGAAAAGTAGACAAAGAGATGTTTAGTAGAGGTGGGGTCATGTTAAACATCGTTATCACTGTCAGTTCCACAGATGCGTACGTTTATGATGGGCGTAACTGGATATGATTTGAAGATACGTGATGAAAGAAAATGAGTTAGACTTTTGAGCTTAGCAAGTCTTTTCTTTTGGGGGCCAGCATGTTTAGGTTTGGTGAAATTCTGATACGGATCACCATATGCTTGTATTTCTCCCAGGAGTTTTACAGCACTATAAAGTGTTTCATGGTCCTCAGGGACCATGGTTCTGGAACAAAGGGATGTGTTGTGACTGGTGCCTTACAAATGGGGGGAAAATATGGCCCTGAGGGGGTGGGTGGGTTTTGTATCAAATTGGTCTGGCAAGGCAGGAAATAGAATGCTCATTTCAGAACTCCCAAGCCTTTGCTTTATTCCCGAGATTACATTACAGCCATCTTCAAGTGACTGTCTGCCTGGGTGTGAAAGTATGGGAGGGTCAAATAGAGCCACATAGAGATTGGTTTTACTTTGGTGCTGTCCTATACTAGCTTTGTGGTCTTGGGCAAGTCATTTAGCTGCTTAACTTCTCTGACTGTAAGTACCAAAAGAGTACCTATTTTTGGTTATTGTCAAGGCTCAGTGATAAAATAATGTATTTGAATATTTCGTGGAACAGAATAGGTGCTCAGTAAATATCAATTCCTTCTCTACTTGCCCACTCAGATGTGCTAAGGTGTATTTGCTTTTTCTTAGATCCTTCAAAAACAGGAGATTCAGGGCATACCTATTCTCTAGAACCAGGTTGCCTTCTTGGAAAACATCCAGCAAAAAAGAAACAGTGTAGTTCAATAGTGTGTCATCTTTTCAGGAATATATGTCCTTTTTATTTGGGAAGATTATGGTATGAAGGAAACATCTAAGTTGCATTTATTTTTCTGTATCAATATGACTAGCTATGCTTGAAAGCAAGCCTCTACAAACAGTGGTATTTTCAAAATAAGTCTAAATGGTTAATACATTGAAACATTGAAAGAAGCACTTTCTCATAGCCCATAGCTCCTTTGTTTGCTGGTACTACTGCTGAGCAGCCTGCGTGCGTCAGATACAAGGGTCTGTAATTAAAGGGAACTTACCCACCAGTCTCAGCGATGAAAGGGCCTGCTCTCGAATAAATACGTTCCGTCCCCTTCCTAAATGGAAGGAAACATTTTTTTAAGATCAGCTTTATTGATGTCTAATTTACATATGATACAGTCCACCCATTTTAATTGTGCAGTTGGATGAATTTTGACAAACATGTACTGTTGTATACACCATCACAAATAAGACAGAGAACATTTCCATGAATCCCAAAAGTCTCCTCATGCTCTTTTGCAGTCAGTCCTTTCCTCCTACCCCAACCACCTTCTACTTTCTTTCACTTGACATAATGCTTTTGACGTTCCTCCGTGCTGTTACCTCTATCAGTAATTAGTTCTTTCTTATTCTTAAGTAGTACTCCATTGTATGGATCTACCACAATTTGTTTATCCTTTCATGAGCTGACGGACATAGGGTTGTTACCATTTGGGGGCTACCATGAACAAAGCTTCTATGAACCCTGGTGTACAGATCTTTGTGTGGACATGTATTTTCGTTTCTTTTGGGTAAATACCTAGAAGTGGGATTGGTGGGTCATATCATAATTAGATATTTAACTTTATAAGAAACTTTCCACGGTAGCTGTAATCATTTAAATTTTTACCACTAAGATGTAACTGTGCTAATTGTTCCACATCTTTGCCAACACTTGGTATTGGTCTTTTTAAAGTAAGTCATTCTAATGAGTAAGTAGATTTGTGATTTTAATTTGCATTTCTGTAATGGCTAACGATATTGAGCAAATTTTCATTTGTGTTTATTGGTCATTCATCTATGTTTTTTGATGAAGTGTCTGTTCCAGTCTTTTCAAATGTAAGGAAACAACACAAATTCATTAGCAAGAAGTTTAAGGAAATGTGTCTCTGGCCACCCTTGACTACCACCAGATTTATGTGAAATATACCTTTAAGGTATGACTATTTTTAACATGTTTTTAAACATATTTTTCCATTGATTAGGACTCTAATCTCATATATCTTCTAAAAGGCTGTTGACAGGATAACTACGTGGGTACTGATTATAGTTTAGATGGTCATTAGACACTTCTGAAATATTAGAAATAAGAAAGTACTGGTTGAATTTTAGATGACCATAGTAATAACCTTTCCTAACAGCCAGTAACTGAGCTTGAGCTTGGGGAAAATTCTATGAATGTCAAGCTTCAACCTTGGTTGACTGACACTTTAGAGTTACTGATTGAAGACAGACAACGGTTAGCTCCTAATGTGAGAAAGAATTGTTATCAAATATGTAAATATTATTCATTTGCACTTGTATTGCAATATATAGTTATCTTTTAGTTGAGTAAGAATTATGTTTAGGGCTAAAAGGAATCACCAGCACTAAGAGGATAGTGACCAGTCTAGATCCCAATTTTAAAATCTGAGATATTGTATTCATCAGGGTTCTCCAGAGAAACAGAACCAATAGGATACGTATATAAGATACAGGCTATAAACATACGCACATACATACATACCTATGTAAAGAGATTTATTATGAGAAATTGGTTCATGTTATTTTAGAGGCTGGCAAGTCCAGAATCTGCAGAACCAATGTCCCAGTTCAAGTCCAAAGGCTGGCAGGCTGCTATAGAACCAGGAAGAGCCAATGGCCCAGTTCAGAGGCTTTCAGACAGGAGAAGTCTCTCTTACTTGGGAAGGATCAGGACTTCAGCTGATTAGATGTGACCCACCCACATTATGGAGGGCAATCTGCTTTTCTCAGCCTGTCCGTTTCAATGTTGGTCTCATCTGAAAACACCCTCACAGGCTAATGTCTGACCAAATATTGGGGCACCTCATGGCCCAGTTGGGTTGGCACATAAGATTAACCATCATAAACGCATATGTACTTGGGAAGTCCCAAAGCATAGTTCTTTCCTTGGAGCCAGTCAAGCCGAGGTTCAGGAAATTGCTTTAATTACTGAATGAAACCCTTCTTTGGACATTGGCCTTGTGTGGTTTTAGTCTCACATGTGCAGTTTAGTGGATATTCTGTTTACATTTTCCAACAGTGGAAACAAAACGGGTAGGGAAACAGTGAGGTTTAGAATATGTTCAGCACTGAAGGTTGAGAGCTCTGTTAAATCCCCTCATGAGTTTAAAATGCTGTGTAAGCCTTTCCTTTCTGTTCAATCTATTCGTTCCCCTGTTCCCTTTCCTACTTAAGCATGAGTTTTTCTAGCATTCTTTGCCTCTGTAATATGCATATTAAGATGTCTGTCAGACATGATCAGAGACTCTTGATGGCTACAATGACTAAGCTTTGTGATGGAAAAAGAGTGAAGCCTGTGAAATCATAGAGGTGAATGAGATGTATTTACACATCAGTGGGAAAGGGGTATGTTTCTAAGAGCTCAACACTGGGATGTATTCTGTCCTTTTAGACAGAGAGTGGCCACTCATGTCAACAGAAATGAATAGCATTTTACTATCTCTGCGGGAATCAATGAACAGCAGTCTAGTTAGATGATGCCAGCATTACTCTAAGCTTCTAGCTGGTACCTCGCCAGGGTGCTCTTGGTGAAACTAGCTGTGCTCTCAGGATAGAGATCCAGTGAAGGTTTGGTTTGATTAAAATAGCATTTGGCAACAGCTTTATGGAGCAGTCGCTTCCTGAAAGATCTAGGTCATGTTCCAATTTGGGGATTTCCTTCTTTTAAATTTTCTTCCCTTTATGCCAGATACGACCCTAAAGCAAGGCCTCAGTTCCCAACTTCTCTTGGCAGTTACACGATGACATTGCTTGGGCTGTTGGATGACCTACAATTCTTTGATTTTATTTAGCTCTCAACAAAGCATCTGGATTCCTTTTGTTGTCCCTGAGGGCTGCATTCCTCCTAGAGATGGAGCTGCCAGCTCTGAGTGATCACTTTAATATTGGGGTATGATTTTGTTGCTAGGTCAGTTGTGACTGTAGCACAGGACCTTAGTGTTATGCTGTCACAGATGGCCACACCTAAATGCCCTCAACAAGGAAAGAAATGCCCCAAGACCGGGGAGGGTAAGATTAAGCAGTTGGTACCAATAGCAGTGAGTCCGAGGTTCCAAATTACAAGCATAAACTAAACATCAGGGCCTTTACGCTAGAACAGTTCTTTTCGAGGAAGATAATTACATGGGATGACCGTCGAGAGACAAGAACTTGTGGATCCATGTTTTTTAAGCATTAACATCAAAATCAGGTAGTTCTCTGACCGCTGTCCTTTCTACTTGCTGAACTTAGCTGCTTCTGTGCCGGAGGATCACAGAAATGTCCATGTAAATGATATGTACCTTCCTCATTGGCAGGAACAGAAGGGTGAAAATAGTGGGGTGTTTAGTTAGAGTCTGAGAAGTAAGGGGAGCCTGCTCCCTCTCCTTTTTATTCCAGCAGATGAAAAACTAAGGGCTTTGGCTTCAGAGGATTGAGTGAATCTGCTTCAGAGGGGATTAGTGCCCAGATGTGCTGTGAGAACGAAGCCAGAGAAATGTCACAGGGACCCAAAAGAGAGAGGAAATCTTCAAGGCTGAGCTGCCTGAGAGCTAATCAGTCCTTCTTGTCAGGATGTGAGACAGGTCATTTCAACACTGACAGTTCAGAAATGGAAAGATCAGTTACATGGTGCTTTGTTTTCATTTCTCCTGAGTACACTGATAAGAAAAGTTGGAGGTGACAGTTTGGAAACCCCATCAAGGATAAAGATGTCTATACAATAGCAGGTTCAAATAAACATCCCCAAGCTACATCTCATAATCTAACCACATTGTCTGTTGAACCATCTACTTAAGTGACCTAAAGGAAGCACCTGAAAAGGTGAGCCTGTAATCACATCAGAGTACAGGTTGCCTTGGTAAGCGTTTTCTCTTGAATCATATTCTAAGCCTCATTGTTATCCATTACAGTAATTACCCGGGTCCCTTCCCTGTATTTCTTTAGGGCACTGAATAAGAGAACATTCACTCCAGAGTTAGCTAAGTGTATCTGAAACAACTCTTACTTTTTGCTAGTGGTTTACAGAATATCTGTTTCATATATGAGATTATAACAGATGGATGTCCCTTTACCAAAACGAAAACCGTCATGTCCTTTCTTTGGGCAGAGAGTCAGGACTCATATTGGACTCTTCTAAAACCTTTTTGTTGGATGAGGTCATATTTCAGGGCCTGCTGCACTACATAATTGGTTAATTATAGCACAGTGAAATTCTATATAGCAAAGAAATAAAAACGGCGTCAGCAAGATAACATGCTAGCACAATGCATTAAGTTGTCACGAAGTCTCCTACTGCTTGTTAATTCTCCCAAGTAGTTTTAATGTTAAAAACCCATTTCCATTCCATTTGTACATAATAGGTATTCCTTTTTCCATGGAGATTTTCCCTAGAAATACCCAATAGCTACCTTTCTGCATAACAAACAATTGATTAATTCAGAGTTGCCTTTATGTATACAGCATAGAAAATGTGGATATAATATTGCAGACCCACAGGAGTGATAAGAATGTAGATTTGGACATATGTGGTGTCATTAGCAACTTAGCCACGATCTCTCTCCCGTGCCCCAATAATGCTTTCCCGTTATGAGACCCAATGAGAAGACCAGTGAATAACACGCTTTAACGAGACAGAGTGAAGTGGCTCATAACAGAAGTTTCCGTTGTGCTTAATTAAAAAAGAAAATAGAGATAGCTCAATACTCATATGTCTTAGTGAAAGCATTTTTTTAAAATTCTACAAGGCTAAAACTTTTACTTTTGTGCCTTGTGATAAGAGGATTTGAACTCTAGTGCCACATCCTGAGTGGAATTGAGCATAAAAAGGAAAAAGAATGAGCCATATACAGCAAATTACCATAAAATGTCTCCGCTTTGTTATCCACCCTCTGTGGACTTTTCTGCATTTGTACCTTGTTAACAAGAAGATAAAGACATCTGATTGTCTTTTTGAGCATAATCCCCCTTCCAAGTAAGGACTGACCTTCATCCATTGGCCCATTGATGACTGATATGTATTCAGTAAACCACTAAAAATCTATGGCCTCAGGCATAGAAAATAAATTTTTGGTTACCAAAGAGGAAAGTGGGCTGGGGGATAAGTGAGGAGTTTGGGATTAACATACACACACTACTGTATATAAAATAGGTAAATAACAAGGACTTACTGAATAGCACAGAGAACTATACTCAATATTTTGTAATAACCTAAAAGGGAAAAGAATCTGAAAAAGAATATATATATATATAACTGAATCAGTTTGCTGTACATCTGAAACTAACACAACATTGTAAACCAACCATACTTCAATTAAAAAAAATCTGTGGCCTTTCTTTTCAACCAGCTCTGAAACAAGGACTTAAGATGCCTTTTTTTTGTTTGTTTTTTTCCCGCGGTACACGGGCCTCTCACTGTTGTGGCCTCTCCCGTTGCGGAGCACAGGCTCCGGATGCGCAGGCCCAGCGGCCATGGCTCACGGGCCCAGCCGCTCCGCGGCATGTGGGATCTTCCCGGACCGGGGCACGAACCCGTGTCCCCTGCATCGGCAGGCAGACTCTCAACCACTGCGCCACCAGGGAAGCCCTAAGATACCTTTTGTGATGCAGGAAATTTTCCCTCTGTCATCATCATCTCTTTATTTCTTCCCAGACGTGTGCCACGTGTACGTAGTCATGACAGAGTAACCTACATAAAAATTTCCTTCGCAGCTAATAGAAATCAATGCAATTATTCTGTTTCTTTCTTCTTCTTTTTCCTATTCCTGTCAACTCCCCCTGACCCACCACCACCATATTTCCCTATGAACGTTTACACTGGGCTTACATTCTTTTGGTGGAATTGGACAGGAAGTGCTGTCATACTCCAGAAACATGTCTGGAAGATTGTTTATCTCTGAGGCGTCTTGTTAACTTTGTTCATTTTATGAGAGGAATTGAAATAAAACACCTCTCCTGTAAATAGGAAGGACTTTAACATTAAATTTGGGCAGCTGGAGAACAGGATACTTAACCTCCAGATGACATTACTCAGAGAGGGTACACACGGTACACACATCACATTAGAGAGAGAGGAAGAAGACTAAAACAAAACAAAACAGAAAAACCCCAAGAAAACCAGATAGACAAATAAGAACAGATCCCCATGACAGTGTAAACTGGAGACAGAAAACCCAGTAGAAAGCTTAAAAACATTTCTTAAGGACGGGAAATTTTAGCCACAGGGCCAGATAGTTGATGGGAATACAAATTCATTACAAAGAAAAGAGAAATATTTTGTAGATGGCATCCCCAAGAAGCACAGGGAAGGCACTGGCTCCTAACTGGGGATTGCGAGAAGGTACAGAGGTTGAGTTTCCATGAGGGCTGGCCCAGGATGGGCCTGGGTTGAGCTGGCATTGAGAGCAAAGGCTGAATGGCCTTCCAGTGTCCTCTGTGATTCTGAGTTGAGATGTTATTCTCTTTCTGAAAAATTAGAAATGGACATGAACCTAGAATTGAGAGAAATGAATGAGCTGAGCCTATAGGATTTGAACATTTATCCTATAGGTAACAGGTTGAAGAATCCGGGCTCTGGCATCAGATTGCTTGAGTTTGAATTTCGGTTGCAATGCTATGAGCAAATTTCTTCATTTCTCTAAGCCTAAATTTATTCCTCTATAAAATAAAAGTTATCATAGTGTCTATTACAAAGGGTTCGTTTTGAGGAGGAAATGACCTAAACCATGCAAAGCATTTGACATCTGTAGTAAGCACTCCATTTGTGTAAATAAAAATAATGTGTGTGTGTTCTAGTAAAGGGATTCCTGTGGCAGAAAAAGTGTGCTTTCCATGTTCTGTGGAAGAATTGACAAGTGACACTTTAGATATTTTGTTAAAACATTTCCTAATATATCTGACTAATATAGTGTCTAATGAAATAAAATGTGCTTCACATTAAAATCTATGGGACACAAATTGTGTTCTTTGTATGAACCAGCTCTGAGGGGTAATTTGAGACATACCGTTAGTTGGAGGAACACGGTTTACAAGGACCCTAACAACTCATGAGGATTCTTCAACTTGGTGTCAGACCAAAGTGTCAATATCCTTTCCCAGAAACGTCTGAGAAGTAGCTGAGAGAACAGCTCTTGATTTTCCAGTCTTCCTTTGCAGGGGGGATTTAGTTAGGAGGAGGAGACAGACCAGGTGATCTTTGAGGTCCCAACAAGTCCTAAAATTCTATGATTGTAACAACTAATTAAAAATAACTCAAGGGGAAGGCCCAGGAGAGAAGCCTGGATGGTCCCCAAGTGAGAAAATCATTCTTCATTATACTGAGAGCTTCCCTCGTGTTATGAAATACACCTGTTCTAACAATTGTGTTAGAAAATAAATTTTCATAAAGCAAATTCTAATTTGTCAACGCTCATTTAAAAATCCTTTCTCACTGGTGGGGGAAAAATCCCCCATACGCACTACTAGACCATACACAATCTCCACATCCCAGGGTTATCGTCCTGGTGCCAGCTCTTCTGGATCAATGATAGCTGTTACATGTCAACACTTCCATCATTCGACATTCCCACATCCCCAAATTAGCGATTTGGGCATTATTTTTTGTATTTTTAAAAGCTATCTAATAGATTTGGTCAGTAACTAATGATATCCAGAGTCAGGAAGTTTCCAAAATTTAGGCTTTCTGTCATATAAAACAGACTCTCCCCATTTCAGCAGTTCTATGTATTCCAGATCCTACCTCTGCAGTATATTTAATCAGGACTCCACAAAACCCTGGGTAAGAAATATGAGTCTGGATTAGAGAAAGATTTAATGTCTGAGATCATAGAGTGGACCAGCCATAAAAGAAACGGCAAGAACCCAACCAGGGAAGTGATTTAAAACAGAGTAATCTACTCCTGTAAAGGATTCAGTGCTCTCTGGGGTGTGCTGAACAAAGTGAATTAATAGAGGTGGAGGAAACGTCTTTGTTTTGATTCTATCTTTTCTCCTTACGTTACAAATTAAATACGTGTGTGTCTTCAAGAGCATTGAGACATGTGATCCAGAAAGCGAAGATGATATGAACATCACCAGCATGCATTATCCTTAACCCTGGCCTTGTCCTTTTTCCAGAGAAAAAGGATCCTCCTAGAAAGGATCCTAGAAAAAGGATCCTTCAGCATCCTCCTAGAAGCCCCGGCCTTGCATACATGTGTTTGGGAGAGGACAATGTTAGTGTGCAGTGGAATAGAAAATTGCCGTGATCATTTAGAAACAGATCATGGGGTAGGGAAAAGGGCTCTGAACCGGGAGTAAGGAGTCCTAGGTCTTAGTTCAGTTGTTTTGTTACTAGCGTGTGACCTTGACAGATCTCTCACCATCCCTTGCCTTCTGTCCATAACTATCAAACGGGGCGGGGGGAGGGGAGGCGGGATACGGGGTGCTGGGTGATCTCTAAGCTTCATCTCAGTATAAAAACTTGAAGCCATTATGATTTTACAGATACTTGTCTTTTAGCCAGCTTTGAGGAGATATTCTAGTTCAGTCACACCTAAAATTCACCGTTTGGATGATGAATATGCAGGGTGATAGGGGGACATCTTTTAGATCTGAAACAAAGGTAACCCCATCCCCTACCCAGCAAAGCCAGTTGCCAGCCACCCCTAAGAACTGAGTCATCAAAGCAGGCCTCTAGCATCTGCTCCATTCCCTTCATTGAGAAGCTACAATGTCCTAGGAATTCATACAGAAATTAGGAAATTTAGGGACCCTGACTTTGTAATGATCGTTATTGAAAGTACATACAAGGCTGAGTAGCACTCATCTGTTCAACAAATATTTATTGAGTACCTACCATATTCCACTTACTGTTCCAGGCACTGAGAATAGATGAAAAACACAGATATAGACTCTGCATGCCTGAGGCCTGAGGAAGCTTAGAATAAATCTACAAGTCAAAGATTCACAATTCACAGTTTCTTTTTCAGCTTTTTTTTTTTTTTTTGGTAAGACAGGACTGATGGCCTGTGTATATCAGCTGCTAAGTATTTCTTTAGCAGTCAGTGAATAGTCATCATAACACCCTCCCCAGTCTCACCACCCCCACCCCCAACCCATTCCCTACCGACACCTCCCTGTGACCCAGCAACTAAAGGGACCGCCCTGGACACAGCAGAAAGTCACCATGACCCTATGTCAGGGCTGGTGCTTACACTGACAGGGTGCTTCTAAACTATTTTTAAATAATTTGAATATCACTCCTCCCTTAAGGTAAGGAAAGTGATCGTGATGACGTTTATCAATAGATTATTCCCTTAAGCTTGAATTATAGACCCTGAACATTTATGGTTAGTTTTGAGTGTGTATGTCTGTATACACATACATATATTTTCCTGTTGTGGATAGAAAGGAGGGAATCAAAGCAAAACAATTTACAGCATAGAAGAATTTTAATATGCATCTTCCCTCGGAGCAGAATTGGAAACGGTGCATTTTATCACTTTGAGGCCAATTGCCGATAAGACAGTCTTTGCAGACAGATGCTTAAACATCTTTGCTGTAACCCCAAAGCATACTGTACCCTGTATATCCATCATAAAAACAAACTAACCCACAGTGAATCAGTGGGAATGGACAAAGGTGGTAAGAAATCTAGACATTGAAATGATTTAGTTCAAAAATGAAATATGCAAATGCCCCTTGGGAGTATGGTCATTATGGATACTTATTCATCTGAGTTTAGGAAATACAAAAGACATTCCTATAAGAGACGTCAACTTTGAAAGAAGGAAGAGGGAAGACGACATCATCTCATGCACACAAATTGTGTGATTTGGCTGAGGGGCAATTGTGGAAGGTCTTTGTCATCGTAAGTCATATCCATGAGCTGTCTCTTGTAGTACCCATCTGATTTCCCCTAATTAATTCGATGGGATCTTGAACAGTTCTTTGGTAGAACATATTAATACAACTGATCTTCATTTACTGACGTACATCTCAGATCTTACGGGTTTTTATTCAGGTGGAGGGTTTTGCCATTCAGTCCTGGAATTTCTCTAATTACCCAGATATCTCTGAGGAAACCAGCGATGCCTCTAACAGACGTAACCAACTGGAAAACCCTGGGAGGAATCTCTCAAAACCTCCTGTTCTCTGTACTTGTCCTGCATGGATGGATGTGCTCAGAGTGCAT
The DNA here is from genome assembly GCF_005190385.1 of Monodon monoceros. Classification (NCBI taxonomy): domain Eukaryota; kingdom Metazoa; phylum Chordata; class Mammalia; order Artiodactyla; family Monodontidae; genus Monodon; species Monodon monoceros. The sequence goes on along the minus strand of NW_021703773.1, from coordinate 7,507,670 downwards.
TTTTTAAATTTTTATTTTATGTTGGAGCATAGTTTATTAACAATGTTGTGTTAGTTTCAGGTGTACAGCAAAGTGATTCAGTTATACATGTATCTATTCTTTTTCAAATTCTTTTCCCATGGGGAGGGGTAAATTGGGAGTGTGGGATTGACATATACACACCACTATACTTAAAATGGGTAGCCAACGAGAACCTACTGTATAGCACAGGAAACTCTGCTCAGGGCATTTTAAAAGGGGCAGTAGAGCTTACGATGGTCTATACAGGCTGGGAAGTGGGGAGAGGCAGCAAGAATTGAATTAACTCAGTAACGTGGGGTAAATACGGTCTCTGAAGAGTCATTTCTGAGCAGGATCTTTAAATTAAAAAAAAAAAAAAACCCGAAAGAAAAACGCAATGCAGAAATTAACAACTGAAAAGAGTAAAAAACGAGAGATGCGCTGTGTTTTCCATCGCCGGAAGAATTTCATGGTTTTTACAAGAGCTGGTGGTTGTGTTCCTGCATGTCCTACAGCCTTAGTGAGCTCTCACCAACCACAGGAGAACAGAATAGAATCCCTGCTTGTCATCTTCAGTGTCTGCCTGACACGTTCAATCACGGTGGTGTTGCCAGCGAAAGCAGACCTCGTGTTTATCTGATTATCTGCCAGTGCTAATACAAAGCAGAATCCACCAGATCCTGGGATTTCCTGCAGCTTTGGAGAGCATTCAGAGGGCTTCTTAATTATTTCTGGTTATGGGAGAAGAGGGAAAGCATGAGTAAATGAAACACACTGATAATCAATAACTTCAACTTTTTTTCTCCCAATCAGTAAATAATCAAGCAAATAGCTTTTAATTTCACTTCTCCTGCTACTGTTTTCCTTGCCATGATCCTCTGTTGCAGTGCCAGTTATTTGTGAGCTCATCATTTAAATATGATTTTCATGTTAGGAGCCCATAACTAGTGGTGATGACAAAAGTATAAAATCAATCAGATGAACACTTACAAAGTCATATATTTTGAAAGAAATTGCATAGTATTTTAGTGAGTATAAGTAAGATAAACTGTCTAGAGAAGGGAGAGGTTTCTTCCAACAGAGTAGTAATCACCAAAGATTTCATGAGGGAATCAGAAATTGATCTAGGCATTGGAGAGAGGACATTTTTATATAGGAGGCTTGGAGGGAGGAGGGTGTCCTTGGAGAGGCAAGAGCTTGGGCAAAAGCACTGAGAGTTCATCGATTGATCGGACTAGAATATGGATTTTTGCTGAGGTGCAGCGGAAACTGAGTCACATTTGATGTGGTGGGACCAGTTAATAGAAGACCATAAAGGTAGACAGAGAAATTGGCCATGACATGGAGGCTGTGGAATCATGGTAGATTCCTACGTAATGATGCTAGAGAATTCTTCCAGCAAACAAGGAACTAGCCAGAGAGAATGGGCAGAGAAGACTGAATCTGCCACACACTTCAGAATCAGCTCCTAAATAATTTGTGATTACAAAGACTGTGGAGGATAAATTAAAATAAAACTGAATTCAAGACATATCTTTTGCGCGGGGGTGGGGGGGTGGGGGTGAAAAAGGTTCCAAAGCATATGATCTATGAAGAAGGAAATAACGAAAATGGTCTTTGGAGATGAAAACATGGGACGTGTCTGGTTTAGTGAAAAGAATGGCGATCGTGAACTCTAATGACATGTGTCAGCTGCTGCCCAGCAGGAGAGAGCTGTTCCGGCTACTGTCCTGGTGGGCATTTAGTCCACACGGAGTGGCTTGATGCCTGAGTCTCAAGAAACGTATGTGTGTGGTATCCAAAAACCATAGAAGCCGATTTCAAATAATCACAAGGCACGGGTTTTGAGGGCAGCCCCTTGCCCAGTCTGTGGGTTGGAGATTGAATCCATCCATCCACATGTGTCATCTTGCAACGTTTCTGTAGTGTAGTTGTCAGCACGTTCGCCTTACACATGTGTCATCTCTCCTTATTCTGGCTCACTCAGATCCGTGGGATGTGGGCTGCATGCAGCTGGCCACAGTTTTTCCCTGGCAGAGAAAGGATAAGGCTGGATGAGGGTGGGTGGGAAGGTAGGAATGCAGCCATAAATAGCTTCTAAGAACAATGGAAATGCTTTGGGAGAATGCCATATAAAAGGGAAGCCAAAATTTAAAGAAAGGTGGAAAAGAAATGAATCACCACCAAAGATAAAAACGTAGATTGTGGGCTTCCCTGGTGGCGCAGTGGTTGAGAGTCCACCTGCCGATGCAGGGGACACGGGTTCGTGCCCCAGTCCGGGAGGATCCCACATGCTGCGGAGCGGCTGGGCCCGTGAGCCATGGCCACTGAGCCTGCGCGTCCGGAGCCTGTGCTCCGCAAGGGGAGAGGCCACAACAGTGAGAGGCCCGCGTACCACAAAGAAAAAAAAAAAAAGGGTAGATTTCCTCTCTCCCTCTCCCTCCCTCCCTCCCTCCCTCCCTCCCTCCCTCTCTCTGCCTCTGTCTCTGTCTCTCTCCCCCGCTTCTCTTCCCTTGCCTCATATATAAGTATATATACCTCTATGCACACACTCACCACACGCACGGCAGACACAAAGCAATATTGGCAATACAGCACTGAGACAAAAGCAGATTGCCGAACAGTATATAAAAGACAATTCCATGTTTTTGTAGGTAAAAATGATCAATTACTGTCAATTTCATGTAGTTTCCTGCTAATATATGTATAAGCATATATGTGTGCACGTAACCTTATATGTATATAAAATCACAGAGGAAAAAAGCCTAGACTTGTATATATAACAACATAATAGCGGTTATCTCTTGGTGGTGGAATTATGGGGGGGCGGTTTGCACTTATCTGTATTTTTTTGATATGGTAAGTGTAAATAATAAAAATGATTTTTAAAAGAAAACACAATTTAAAACACTATTAAAAATAAAATTTAAAAGACACTTGCACATCTTTAGCCTGTAAATACACAAAATCACTATAGGACTGAGTTATAATTACCATCAATTTCTATTTACCCAGAAGGCACCTCTTGGTGTATAAGTTAGACCCTGGGAAAACTTGTGATTTTCCCAAACTACAGCTCAGCTGCCACTGGCTCAGAATTACATTTCTCTTCCTGTAAGGGAAAATGGGCCCTTCTGTACACTCCAGCTACCCAAAGCCTTTTGGGAGGCAGAGAGGAACTGGAGTTGAGTACACAGAACCCCAGATTTGTTGCCAGGAAGTGGTGGTGCCCTCAATAATCACAAAAACACAAACCCCTATCAGGAGTTCTTGGAGAAGGGCCTAAGCATGGGTATTTTTTTTTAAAAAAAAGCTCCCCAGGTCATTTTAATATGCAGCCCATGTGAAGAACCATGGCCCTAATGGATTAATTTACTAAGGGGCCATTTGAACATGGCCTTGGAGAGAGGTAAAATTAAAACAGAGAGGATTTGGTTGACCAAGGCCAGTGACTGCATGGCCCTGAGCCTTGTGAGAAAATGATTATGCAAACAGAATAAAAGAACATGAACTGTGGGTGGGCCATTCTTGCAAAACATAGCGAGGTTCGTGGTAGCCCTCTCTTGAGCTCACGGTAGAACAATCTCTAATCAGACATTTCAAGCTGGGAAAAATGGTCTATGAGAGCAGCTTGCTGACAAGATACTGCTTTTCACAAAATACAGCAGAACCCAATGTTGATGCCAATGCCAGGGGACTAAAGCTCTTGGGCACCAGAGACTTCCAGCCTTTTCCGTGAGACGGTGCAGGCTAACACACGTGCTGGATCTCAGCATAACACACGCGATGGTAGAGGAGCGGCCCTTTGAATAATTTTGACTCTGCTTTCAGAATTCATTTCAGGTGGATTTCTGTGGAACGTCTTTGGTAGTTATTCTAAAGATTTATAGGAGTGAAAGCAGGGTAGCACAGGGGTCTTCTTTACATGGCAGGAAAGGGAAGTTTCGACTTGCCCTTGGTGTCAGCAAGCAGAGGACAGGATTAGGCACATGTCTCTTAACTCCCGTTCAAGGACCCCTGAAATTCACTGGAATTTCTGATTTGGAGCTGTGCCTTGTCTCCACGCAGTAGCACAGGAGTCATTGTGGTCCTCTGACAAGTATGATGATCATATTCATAACATGTTAAAGTTTTTCTTCATTAGCTGCTACTTATTGATGGCTGAACATGTGCTGGCCCGACGCTGCATGGCCTCATGGTTATCATGTTTAACCCCCCGGGACCAAGCTTCAAGGACATTTTTATTCCCATTTTACTGTGGGGAACACTGAGGTCACAGAGATAGATGAAGACAATCCAAGATTTAAATCCATTTCTGATCCTGAGAGTCTGCACTAATCCATGTCAGTAATGACGACGCCGGAGCTGGGAGTCATCAGGTCAGAGCGGAGGATGCCCTCTTCTGCTGCTCTGTGCATCCATGTGGCCCCCGCCCTCTATCTGGGGACTTTAGCCCTGGGATTTTCAGCTCCATTCACTCTGTCTTCTTTTCAGAGCTGTACCGGGTAGAACTCTACTACCCCAGTTTTTTCACATCTTGGCTCTATTCGATTTGTTTTTCTGAGGAGTAGTTATACATCTCACCTGTTTTTAATGGAGTTTCATTTTGCTACCTGGCATAATCTTCGTTCCTGTGGTTTAGAAGGAAGAAAATACTGTTAAGCTCAGCCAGAGTTCTAAACAGATGTTCTGCATGTCTCTTTGTGTTGTCCTAGCAATGCATCAGTCTCAGATGTCTTAGCCTTGGCCTGCCAGCATGGCTCTGCCCATGCCAAATGCTTAGAGCGTACAATAAGCAAAAACTGAAGTCAGGTTAAAACCACCAAAGTCGTTTTGTTCTAGTTCTTCAGTGCATTAGCATCTGGACTTTGGGCGGTACCACCTGCGCTAAGGAAACTAGTATGGCATTGAGTCTGTGCAGTAAGGGAAATGCAAGGTTTTGGTTTTAAGAAACCTGACTGTAAGAATCTGAATATGATCATATCAACTTGAACAAATTATTATATTTTATGAGGATTTCTTTTTTAAAGAAAGATTTGTCAGATATTACCCTTTGCCTGTTAACTTCCCCTCATCGTAAAAAAAAACAATGGTGGCCCCTTTGCAAAAGTGTGATTTACACACAACTTTTGTAAGCTACTTCCATCACAAATCAGATGGCAGAACACACAAGAGTTGTATCTAAAGCACACGGCAAGGCTTTTCTGTCAAAATCAGTATTAAGTGCAGAGAGTGGGTTAGGCTAAGAGATATTCCGTGAAGGATTCCGAACCTAGCTGTGTCTGTCTGCCTGGGAGGGGTTACGGTGCAGTCAGCCAGGTAATATTTATGAAGTTCTCAAATGTGTACCGTGCGAGATTTTGATTCAGTTAAAAACATAATCCAAAATGACAGGATCTCACCCCGCTTGGCTCGCCTTCAGGCAAAGAGAGGAAGGAGGCTACACAAGGTGACTTTTCAAGGTCCCCTGCCTTGTGGGAGTCTGTGAATCCTTGGCAACAGCCCCCGTGCTTGTAGTCAGACTGTGTTCCATCTACACCCTAAGAAGCCGCGAATGAGAGGATGGTGCACCCTGCAAATCCTCTGGAATTTGACACGGTGTCAGACCTGGTCTTCCCAGGTTTCTGCATGGTGGTGGAGTTGTGTTGGCCTGGGATGGGACCAGGGGCAGGAGGAAAGGTTAGTGGAGGGACTGTGGTGTAAGACAGAGCAAGCCACAGGCACCACGTCTCCAAGTGATTTGCAAGATGATTGCAAAATATCTGGTGATGGAAGATGGCGGGGGATGGTGGATGAACGGCCAGCCATGAAGAGAATGGATAAGAATGTCTAACTTGCTTTAGAAAAGACCAAGTGTCTTTTCTCTGTATCCGTCTCATCTGGCCGCTGCCCTGCTCAACAGCATGATTAAAAAGGACACCTTTCCGTTAAGAGAGATCATCCCCGTTTTAACAGATGATCAAGATCTGAAACAAAAAAGTGTGATTTCTTAAAAATAAACCTTCAACGCGCTCACAATACCGTAGCACCTATACCCAACGAGAATGGAAGAAAAGCAGAGTTTGGAACATTTTATCCAGACCATGATAACTGCAAACCAGTGCAGGATCCCTTTAAATATTTATTCATGGTTCATTTTTCTATCATCATATATAGTGAAATAGCATCCCTTACCTGAGCAGTCTTCTGGCTGTAGATAAAAAACGGACAGGCGACAAGCTCACTGCTCTCATCATGCCGATAAGAATCTAACAAATGCAAGAGAAAGAAACCAGTAAGCCTGAGGGATTTTTTGTTTTTTTGAAGGAGTGAAGCAGTCATCCTAGAAAAATATTGCAAAAGAGAAAAATTTTAAAAATTAGAATGAAAAGGATAAATATGAATAACATAACCCGTATTGTCTGCAGAAAGAGAGAAAATGTTTCCTTTATGGAGGTAGACGTAAAGGGATATAGGAAATATATCTGTTCCGTGTAAATTATTAAATGCAACTTTCTTTTTTTCTCTTTCTTTCTTTTAGATAAAAAACCTCTTCATGAAATAAAACCCCAAAGTAAGTTATTCTTCCTCTTGTGAATATCACTTATTCTCATATTTTTGCTGTTGTATTTGTTTAGGAGCCAAAGAGAATTGAAGTTCCTTCGAAAGATCCAGGGCTTTCGGGGGGCTTCTCATTGGGTTTGGAGTCACATATCAGAGGTTTAAATGGAACAGAAATATGCACACCCCCTCCCATCCTTCAGAGTAAAAGTAAATCTCTCCTCTTGATTCCGCCTGCCGAGAGCAGTCCATTTACCTGCAAATGTCATCTAGGACTCTTATTTCTGAGGAGATTTATCTCATTAAAATTAATAGCTATTTGTCAGTACAGGCTTTCATGAGAGCAGCCTTGGGCAATAGCCTGATTCCAAGACTCTCCACCTGGGAGGGGGCAGGGGGCGCCTAAGAGAAGAACCCTGAAATCCATGGCAACTGGGTAGACGAAGAACCAGTATTCCACAGTGAGAAGGCCAGGAATTGAACCTGGTGGGTGGGTGCTGGCTCGAGGTCTCTGTCCACTGGCTTGCTTCCTGGAGAGGCCTTTGCATTCTCTCCATCTTACGCATCCAGTAGATTTGGGGGACAGAGCACAGCTTGAATGATTGGCAGCTCGGCATTCAACCCCAGGGTGTTCAACCCCGGCTGAAACTGAGGGCCACCGGAGGCCGTTTATAAATCCCAACTCCCAGGCTGTACCCCAGTGAAATCAAAATGGGAAGAGGGGATTTAGAACACAGGAATCCCTAGTATTAAAAGCTCCTCAGGTGATTTCAATGTGCAGCTTGGATTGAGAACTATTTTTCTTAGAAAAATAGTTCTCGAAACTTAGATAAGCGACCACATGCATCAAAATCTTGAGTTATGGTGGGAGCTTGTTAAATATGCCCCCCCTCAGAATAGAACAGATTAATTTGAACACCCAGTGCGGGGGCAGCTCCTGAGAATCTACATTTTAATATGTTCCCCCAATGATTCTCAGAAATGTGTAAAGTATACCACGGTATCATATAGACGTCAGAGTCCATATAGAAGGGCATCCGCATTGCAGCTCTTAGCAATGGTAGAAAGAGAGAGCTCCCTAGCCAGTTTGGTTTGTAAATCTTGTGAAAGACGTTCTTGACCAGTATCTCCTATTTTGGTCGAAAATGAATGGCTTTTGATCTTTTAAATCCTAGGGTACTAAAATTCAAATAGCATGGGAGCGTTAACAGCTTCGATTAACCACCTTCTTTGAAAGAATTAAGACCCTATGAAAATAGACAGAGATCGGTGCCTTGGGATGGGGGTCAGGTGACATGAAAGAAAGATGCAGTAAAGCTGTGATGTTCATACTTCAGATGTTGCTTCGGGCAGGCTTGAGATAGAAAGATGCCATGACTTCTGGAGCCTGAGAACTTTACAGAACAACAGAAACAAACCTTCTTGTTTTCCCTGCTGTCTGCTGCCCATAAAGTCGTTATTGGGACTTAGGCAGTGGCCCTCCGGAGTCATGCATGCTGGATTTGGAGCTCATGGGAAGACTGAAGGTGGGGAAGCCTGATTGGGGGGTGTGCGCGTGCGCACGCATGAGAGGGTGGAGGAGAAAAGGGGGCACTGAGTGTTCGGCTTGTGTCTGGGCCAAGGCCTCAGAGGGACTGCTGGAGTAAGTGGTCCCCCAGAGCTTCCTGGTCACAGAGCCCTCACCCTCCGCTAGCCCCTGTGTGCTGCCCAAGCAAGATTATGGGTATCCACGTGGCGGCCAATGGGAGAGTTCCTCAGAAATGCATGTGTGTTTTTTGAACATTAATTTCACGCTTAGTTTGTGAGTCCTGTGCCATTCTAATTTGGGTACAAATTTGGGTACATCCCAGCCATAAGCCCCACAGTAGCTAGTTCTGGTCCTCGGGGACTCGTGAATGAGGTTTTGCTTGGGGTTCTCGCTCCTCTACACCATGCTTAATTGCTGGATACTGCCACGGAATCGCTTAAACTGTTTTAATTTGTGATTTCCTAAAAATAAAACCTTAACAGAATCAATGTGATTGCAAAAGGCTCCCAGAGGCATCAGATCCGGGTTCTGGAGGCTGCACGGTTAGGAGTGCGTTATATGAAGGCGGGCTGCGGTCGTTCGTTGAAAGAGAGGGGCTTCGCTGAAGATTCCATGAATCATCACTGATGCAAAATCAAAGTCAATTATGAAGATAATTGAGAAACAACCTGCTCCTATATATAGCTGTGCACATGATCCTCTGCCAGGCTGGTTGGATGGAAACCATCCCTCGGAGCCTCCCGGGCAGATCCGTGTGAGGCGGGCTGAGGATCCGGCTTTGAGTTGCGGGGAGGTGTGAAAAGAAAGTGAAATCTTAAGATGCCTGTTGGCAAATCTTAATGACAAACGGGGGGAAATATGTGCACAGCATCGCTCCTGAAAGCACTTATTGTAAATGAGATAATTTAATCAATTACGTTTCCTAATGTACTAAACCGAATGTTTCATTTTCTGCTTCGGCACATCTTAAATTATCTTCAGGTGTTTTAGGAGATTTAATCATAGTTAATAGAAACTTCATTACCAGCAAATGTGCTTTCAATAAATGTTGTGTAACAATGTCAGGAAGTGCAGTAAAATATAGTAGGTTCTGAATGGCAAACACGTACCCCCAGAGTCACGCTGAAAGATGGATGGTCATGTGCAGACAGACTCCTGGAGGCTTGGGGATGAGGCTGTCTGAGGGGCTGTGAGCCCCCAAGGAGCGACTGCTTCAGTAAGTTCACCTTAGGGATGAAAAGGATTCAGCTTCCCCCTAGAAAATAACTCAGAACATATTCTTTCTCCATCTCCTTTCCACGTAGTTGTTTTGTGACTAGTAGAAACACACGCTACACACGAATCCCATTAATCGTTCTAGAGTCAGTTACCTCCAGGACTTCGCCGGTTGAATGTCTCCCAATAACCTGAATCTCAGCTTTTTCAAAATTGAATGTGTCCTTTTCTGTCCCTGTTTTTAACCCAGGCCTCTTCCCATCTTCTCTAGTTCAGTGAATACTACGCCTTTAACTCAGCGGGGTCCCACACTTGGACAGCCTCCTAGACCCCTGTCTTCTTCCTCTCCCTTCTCCAGCTCAGTACCCAATGAATCACTACCGTCTAACCATTCTGCCACCTACATAGATCAAGTTCACTGACTCTCTCCCTTTTCCCTCTTGCGTATCCATCCCTCCATTCATTCAGCAGCTATTCATAAAGTGCTTCCCAGGGGCTAGGACATGTTCTAGGTGGTGGAGAATCAACACCTGAGCCAGACAGATACAGAGCAGAGTTTCTGCTCCCACAAAGCTTACAGTGAGGGGAGATGGAAAAAACCAGAAAATAAGAGTGCTCAGTGCTGTGGAGGTGGTGACGTGTTGTGAAGAGGAATAAAGCAGGATGAGGGGTTCAGGCGGGGATGGAGGGAGTGTTGCTTTTTTGTATAAGGTGTTCAGAGAAGGTCTCTGTAATAAAATCACATTTGAGAAGAGGCCTGAAAAAAAACAAGGACAAAAACATTCTAGATATCTGAGAGGAGAACATTCCAGGCCAAGGGAACAGCAGGATGCCAAGGCTGTGTGGCGGGAGCTTGTGTCCGAGGAACAATTAGGGCAGGTATCTGGAGCAGAGCGGCAAAGGGAAGAGTCATAATAGCTCAGGTCAAAGAAGTGGGGCACAGGGAAAAACTGCCAAGTGTATCATAGGCCATTGTAACGACTTTGACCTTTCATGTGAGCGAGATGGAAAGCCATTGAGGGTGTTTATTCATAGTGAATATTTTCAAGGATAAACTCTACCTGCTGTGTTGAGTGTAAACATACAGGGAACCAGAGCAGAAGCAAGAAAACCTGTTACAATGATCTATTGTAACAATAATCTATTAAAATAATCTAGGCTGTTTACAATACCCAGGCTATTATAATAACTTAGATTCAAGATGACTGTGGCTTGGGCCAGACAGAATGCATTGGAAATTGTAGAAACGGGCCATAATCCATTATGGATATCTTTTGAAGGCAGAGTCAAAAGGATTTGCTGGTGGATTGGATATAGAGTTTGAGAGAAGGAAAAGCATTAGGGATGATTCCAGAATTTGGGCTACGCAACTGGAAGGATGGACTTGCCATTATCGATCTGGGGAGAACTTGGTTTAGCACATCTGGAGGGAGACTTTCAAGAGTTCATTGTTATAAATGCTAGATTTGAGATACTTCTTAAACATCTAAATGGAGAGGTTAAACAGGCAGCTGAATATATGAGTCTGGAGGTCAGAGGAGAGTCCTGGCTGGTGACATAAATCTGGGGCTTGTCACTGTCCAGATGATACTTAAAGCCATTAGGCTGAATGAGATCACCGAATAATGAGTGTGAATAGAGAAGGTATCTGAGGACTCAGTGCTGGAGGACATCAACATTTAGATGTAGAGAAGGTCAGAAGTCACTGCAGAGGAGACAGAAAAGTAACAGCCAGTTGTAGTAAGAGAAAAACCAAGTGAAAAGAAAGGGGTGTCCCAGACAAAAATGTTTTAAAGTTCAGGCCACCTTTCTTCCTAACCAGGATTTCTACCATTGCTTCCTATATCCAATCTTGGCTGACATCAATTTATCTGATCTTTTGAAAACATCAGTTCTGGTCACATGACCTCTGTGTTTAAGCCTTTTCGTTAGCTGACCATTATTTTTAAGATAAAGTCCAAAGTACTTAGTGTTTGTGATCTGGTCTGAGATGGCTTTTCTTAAGCGTATCAGCTTCTCTCAAGCCGCTGAATCATTAGGTATTTTCCTTCCTACCCTCTCACCGTTTCTCGTATTCTTCAGCCAAACAAAGATTCTTAGTTGTCTGAATACCCTGGGCCCATATTGGCATAAACTTCCTTATACGTTCTGTTACTTCTGCCAGAAAACTTTCTCTCCCCCTAATCTTAACCTGTTGAATTTATCCTTCCTCCAGGTTTTGGCTTGGGTCTCACTTCTGCAAAGCATTCACCATCTTCCCCCCAGCCCCCAAGTCTGAGTTAGTTACTCCTGTAATTGGCTCAGTATCAAGCAGTTTCCCTATTTCTACACCATATGTTCATTGCCTTTATCCCAGGCTGGATTCCCTCTCTGCTAGACATAATTCCTGCCATCTGGTAGATGGTATAGGATCTTGTTCACCCTTATGCTTGTGGTGTTTACCACTGTGCCTAGTATGTATTAGATGTTCAATTCATACTTGTTATTATGGTCTTACATCTTCCTGCTAACTCTGCACGGAGCCTTTTATTGTTAAGGTGAAAATAAAGACTTTGCTTCTTTATATTTATTTTAACTCATTCATGTAGTAGATATTTATTGCACAATTATTCTATATAAATAGTCCTGGCCCAGTGAAGTGTGAAGGAAACAGTAAGAAAGGCTTCTTCCCCACAACTTCAATACAAGGTAGAAGATAATAAAGGATTTGAGAAGAGGGGGAAGTAAGGAGATAGTTTTTAATAATCATCTATTCTGTGCCAGGTGCTAGGTTAAAGTCTAAGCTGGTTGCTTCCCAGAATCATTTCTATCAAAGAATGACCCAAATGTGTCCTTACGTCTGAAAATTAGGTATTTCTCGTCTCCTTACTAACACTCCATTCTACATCTTTTCCCCAAGTACACTGCTTTCATCCATAGTGGAACAATGTGGATTCTGGGAATACACATTCTTTGTGATCCTCATAGGGTTAGGGAACTCCTCAGAAGATGCACAGTCTGCACTGGTAATTTGGACCATTCTCTTTCAGGCTGTGTAGACCTGGATGGTACCTTGAACCCATAGAACGATCTGCGACTTTGAACCATAATATCTTTAAGTTCTCAATAGACTTCTAGATTCTTCTAAACTAACATGAGGCAACTGGCATCAATGCTAATCATCTAGCCATGATGTAAAGCACATTTTTTTTCTATTTTACCCAGCATTTTTCATCTCCTGCTGATTATTTTCCATTACATAAACAGCACTTCCCACAAATTGCATGACTTGCTTTGTCCTTCAGAATCACTCCTACTGTGAATCAATTCAACCCATGCATATGTGCAACATTTATAATTTTCTTACTACTTTCAATCTTTTTATTACCTAATTTTTATTCCATTGTAAGTGTATACCTTTTCTTACTACCATCTTCAAGAATATCATTGACCTTACTGGACGTGATGGGATTTCGTTCATTAAATACTTCGGAACTAAGCACAGACACAGTGAATAAGTGACGGACCAATGTGTTCATCGGCATCAGAGGAACCCAGGGTACTCGCTAAAAATGTGAATTCACAGGCCCCATCTTTCCACGTGTTAGTATATTCAAAGTTAGAGTTTATATCTTTAATTTCCAGAATAGAAAATGAAAGTGAAGTCATTTTCTCAAGGACTGGAGTTCAAATCCTGCTTTTTGACTCTATTTCTCATTTTACCTTGGTCTTCGTATCTGATGGGAAAAAACACAGTTCTTTTTGCAGTCTGAAGGTAGACTTACCAGATAAAATACAGAACCCTTAGTTACATTTGAATTTCAGATCAACAGTGAATACATTTTAGCATAAGCATGTCCCAAATATGGCGTGAGAAATACTTCTGCTAAAGTTATTCATTCTTGATCTGAAATTCAAATTTAACTATGTCGTATTTGTATTTGCTTGATCTGGCAACTTCCCTCAGAAGGAAGAATAAAACACGTGAATGTGCATTATCAAGAAATATTTTTGGGGCTTCCCTGGTGGCGCAGTGGTTGAGAGTCCGCCTGCCAATGCAGGGGACACGGGTTTGAGCCCTGGTCCCGGAAGGTCCCACATGCCGCGGAGCAACTAAGCCCGTGCACCACAACTACTGAGCCTGCGCTCTAGAGCCCGCGAGCCACAACTACTGAAGCCCGCGAGCCACAACTACTGAAGCCCGCGTGCCACAACTACTGAAGCCTGTGCGCCTAGAGCCCGTGCTCCTTGATAAGAGAAGCCACTGCAGTGAGAAGCCCGTGCACCGCAACGAAGAGTAGCCACCACTCGCCGCAACTAGAGAAAGCCCGCGTGCGGCAATGAAGACCCAACACAGCCAAAAATAAATAAATTAGTTAATTAATTAATTAAAAGAAATATATTTTATAGAATAGATTATCTTTACTGTCAATCTTGGAAGAATGGTTAGAATTAAAACAAATATTAGAGGAGAGAACCTTTCAGTGAAAGCAAGTCTGAACAAAAAGAAGTCTACTGAAGTACAAGTTCTACTTGAAAAAAATGGATATGGGCAGACCTCATTTTATTGTGTTTTGCTTTCTTGAGCTTCGCAGATACTGCTTTTTTTTTTTTACAAATTGAAGGTTTGTGGACACCTTGTGTTGTCAGATGATGGCTACCATGTTTTAGCAATAAAGTATTTTCTAGTTAAGGTATATCCATTGTTTTGTTCAAACATAATACTATTGCACGCTTAACAGGCTACAGTATAGTGTAAACATAACTTTTAACTGGAAAAGCAAACAATTTGTGTGACTCACTTCATTACGATATTTGCTTTATTGTAGTGGTCTGGAACTGAACCCATAATATCTTTGAGTTATGCCTGTAGTCAGATTTAGCCAAAGAGTAGGGTCCCTATGGATGAGAAATGGGCAAAAGCAGTTGAAAAATAGAATGGGGCAGAGCAGAAAGTGTCTTGAGCTGTAAGGAAAGTCCCTGTTGGAGTGAACTCACACCTACTAGAGAGTTATTGAAAGGTCAGTGCCAGAACCGTGTTTGGAGAGAGTAATCCATGTGTAAAGTGGTTCAGAGTGAACAAAGACTGGGGCCTCGGTACCAGGTAAGATGAGACTGTGCAATGTGGGTGCCTCCTGTTGAAACGGAGATGTGAGAGGCGCTGGGGATCCGATCAGTAAGGCGTGTCAGTGGTCTGGGGAAGGGGTCGATGGAAAGAAGAGGAAAGATGACTCTCCGTCTCAAGCCTGGTCTCTGGTGATGTCATTACTAGAGAAAGGGAATTCAAGAAAAGAAAGTATCTGAAGAGATAAGAATGGTGAATTCATCAATCAGATGACAAATTTGAGATGTTAGCGCAACACATAGTTGCGTGATGGTATTATCCATCGAGCCGGAGGAAATGTTGGATGAGGTCTTCACATACGCGATGAGGCAGGAGATCTTGGTTTGAGACTGTTTGTCATCGGAGGAATAGTTAGCGCTGTCTGCGTGTGAGTGATGATCCGATTAGATGAGCAAAAGGGGCCAAGAACTGAGCTTTAAAGATCTTTTATAGAACTTTGAGAAGGAAGAGTAGTTCCTAAACAATAAGAAAAGAGATGTTAGGAGAATCAAATTTAAGGGACTTTTTCTTTCCCCTAGAGGGAGGGTTGGCTATTCTTGTGTTTCTACTGCAGAGCAGTGGAAAAGAATAAGAAAAAGAACATTACTACTAATGGAGTGTTTGAGACCAGTCTTCAAGAGGGAACAGTGGTTTGTGCAAGAGCCAGACTCTAAAAGGGTAAGAGAACAACCAAATAAGACAAATAGTGAACGAGTTACACCATTATACAGCCTGGCAATGGGCTTAGACACGTGTAAAAAGAAGTGAAGCAGGTCTGTAGATTCTGATAGAGGAAAGATCTACAAGATACTGTACATGGTGGGGGCAAAGAGCAACATACAGGAAAGGAAATATAATTTAGAAATATAAGGATAATAGAATTTTTCGAGTAAAAAAAAAAAAAGGAAATTTACTTTTTTTTCCCTGAAAGATCTCAAAGATACTATCAAGAATGGTTACTTTTATTTTTTTAATTTTATTTATTTTTTTTATTGGAGTATAGTTCATTTACAATGTTGTGTTAATTTCAGGTGGACAGCAAAGTGATTCAGTTATATATACATATATATCAGGTTTTTTTCATATTCTTTTCCCTTATAGGTTATTACAAAATATTGAGTAGAGTTCCCTGTGCTATACAGTAGGTCCTTGTTGGTTATCTGTTTTATATGTAGTAGTGTGTATATGTTAATCCCAAACTGCTAATTTATCCCTCCTCCCCTTCCCCCTTTGGTAACCATAAATTTGTTTTCTATGTCTGTGGGTTTATTTCTCTTTGGTATATAAGTTCATTTGTATCCTTTTTTTTTTTTAGATTCCACATATAAGCCATATCATATGGTATTATATGTCTTTCTCTGTCTGGCTTAGTTGGAGGATAAATTTTCTCTTGGTGTAGTGTAACTTTTTATAGTTCCTAAAACATTTTCTCATCATATGCATGTATTCTATTTATTCTTTTGTTTCAGCAGGACAGAGGTTAAATGGTTAGGGAAATTATGGAACATGGATCACAAAAGGTTCAATGTTAAGAACAAATGCTTTGGGCTTCCCTGGTGGCGCAGTGGTTGAGAGTCCGCCTGCCGATGCAGGGGACACGGGTTCGTGCCCCGGTCTGGGAGGATCCCACATGCCGCGGAGCGGCTGGGCCCGTGAGCCATGGCCGCTGAGCCTGCGCATCCGGAGCCTGTGCTCCGCAACGGGAGAGGCCACAGCGGTGAGAGGCCCGCGTACCGAAAAAAAAAAAAAAAAAAAAAAAAATGCTTTAAGTTCTCTTCAACAAAGAGCTAAGGATTTCGTGGATGTGAAAAGATACTGCATCTTTGCAAGGTTTATCAGAGTCGGGAGAAGGATTTGGGTGGGAGGTGATTAGGGAGACCAGGCTGTGTCTGCAGGCAGAAGGCAAGGCTCATGTGTGGAGGCAGAGTTGAAAGATGCAAGGCCGAAAGGGAATAATGAACAAAGCCAGGCCCCCACGGACGCAGGAGAGGGCGGAACAGAGCTGGCCTGACACAGAGGAGCAGCTGTTCAGGGAACAGGGAAAAGGAAAGGAAAAACGTGGGAAGGAGCAGAGGAATTCCGAGTTGTGGAGGAGGGAACTCACATAGGAGGGCCTCTGTTTTTTCAACTAGAAAAGGGGCCAGTGAGAAGCAGCGGTGTTGAAGAAAGGAAACAAAGTTCAGAGTAACTGTTTCGATGAAAAGCATTATTTGGTCATAGGACATGAATACAATAATTACTCGGCTGCAAGGAAGGCCCCGGTGAGTTTGCAAAGCATCGGATTTTTGATGATACCCACCAGTCTAGTTGGTGAGTTTCTCCAGCGGGGCAAGTTGACCTCAGTGCAGGGAGCCACCCTCTAATGGTTAAGCTATTTGGGAGTGAAGACAGATGGGTGTCCAAATGCTGCCTTGGCCATTTTCTCATGGCAAAGCCTTGAGCAAATCTCTATCTTATCTGCACCTAAGTCATCATCGTGAAAGAGGAAATATAATACCTACCTCAATAGACTTGGTCGTGAGGATGAGAATGTGATCACACCTGTAGCTCTCAGAGAAGCAAACACAAGCTTAGTGCTCCTTTACTGGGTTACCCTTGCCAGCAAGAGGTATTGTTGCCGAAATTCGGCCTGTGTACACTGGTGCCGGATGAAATCTCAGAGACAGAGTTTGGGATGAAATAGAAAGAGTGAGCTTTTTTGCTTTGGCAGGCAAAGGGGACCACAACGGGCTAACGCCCTCAAGCCTGTGTGTCCTGCCCTGGAGGGGGCAGTGAGGAGTTTCATAGGAGTGGTTCAAGGAGCAGGGCGTGATCAGCTCGTGGACGTCCTTCGGATTGGCTGGTGGTGAGGTAATTGGGAGTCAGCTTCATCAACCTTCTGGTTCCAACCGGTCTAGGGTCTGTGTTCTTGTGGGCAGCAGTCTTCATCTGGTGGCGGTCTACTTCCTATAAAAGCAATTTAGGAATGTGTGTCAGGCCTTTATCTGTATCTTTCAGGGAACTGGGAGTTCTGCTATGTGGCAGAATTATCATCTAAATTGTTTCCAGTTCCCCAGCCCAACAGCTATTCTTTATTTCTACATCTTAACGTTGCCCAATCATTAACTTTGGAGTCGAACTTTTACTTCAGAAGACAAGGACACAGGGGCTGGTACATGGTTTCAGTATCAGGCAGTGTGACCAGGACAGAGGTTAACAGCTAAATAGAGAATGAGCCAGAGAATCGATTCTGGAGCCAACTGCCTTGGATTGAATCCCAGCTCTGCTACTTACCAATCGTGAGGCTTTGGGCAAGGCAAGTGATTTTCTGGCCTCAGTTTACACATTTAAATGGGCACATTTTTACAAGGTTGTTGGAAGGATTAAAATGAGTTAATAAGTGTAAAGTAGTAGAACAGTGCCTTGCACGTAGTAAGTGCTATTTAAGAATGTGCTGCTGTTGTTATTAATGACAACAATAACGAGGTTTTGGAGGATGGCAAGTTGGAAAAGCGAGATGGTGATTGGTGACGGGATTTTGAGAGTCCAAGCAATGCAGATATAATCGGAATTGCTTACCATGGTTGACCATAGCTGACCATTTAAAAGCTATTTTCTGATGTGTTAAAGAAAAAAATGGTGCTTCTCAATGACAGCAAGTATAAACAACTCGAACAATAACTTGTTATGTTTCCGTGTGCAATTAAATACTTGGGTACATCACTCTGTATCTACATAGCACTGCCTGTGCTGGGATGAGGAGGGACTGGTCCAGAGATGGCTGTTTCCCGGGAGCCCAGCACAGCAGCTGGTTCTTTAGCTTCCTATTTATTTTGCCTCTCTCAGCCCTCTCTTTGTGAATATTTATAGTGTTAATTCCTTAGTAATTCACTGCCTCTCATGTATGCCAATTCAAGTTGCTGAGGTTTTTTTTTCCCTGAAACGGGAGCAGTGGTCATTTTATAATATCTAATGAGATAAAACAGAACAGCTTTTTTTTTTTTTTTTTGCGGTACGCAGGCCTCTCACTGTTGTGGCCTCTCCCGTTGCAGAGCACGGGCTCCGGACACGCAGGCTCAGCGGCCATGGCTCACGGGCCCAGCCGCTCCGCGGCATGTGGGATCTTCCCGGACTGGGGCACGAACCTGTGTCCCCTGCATCGGCAGGCGGACTCTCAACCACTGCGCCACCAGGGAAGCCCTAGCATATTGTTTTTAACTTTTTATTTTACATTGGAGTATAGTTGATTAACAATGTTGTGTTAGTTTCAGGTGTACAGCAAAGTGATTCAGTTATACGTATACATGGATCTATTCTTTTTCAAATTCTTTTCCCATTTAGGTTGTTACAGAATATAGAGCAGAGTTCCCTGTGCTGTACAGTAGGTCCTTGTTGGTTATCCGTTTTAAATATAGCAGTGTGTAAATGTCAGTCCCAAACTCCCTAACTATATGTCTTGAAAGGTATTTTGTTGTGCTCCTTTGTTCATTTGATGTACCTATCTGATCCTGTGAAATAGACTCTAATCTGATACGTAGTTAACCTCATAACATGGGAATTGAGCTAAATTTCCATAACTAAGTGGCATTAATATGTTCTTCCAGTGAGAGTCCTGTGGAGAGTGGCAGGCAAGCTAAGTAAAGAGCCCTTCGCTTTATTCCTTTGGGGACATAAGTTACTGTGAATGACTAGCTGTGATTATAATTCATGAAGACAGGAACTTGCTAATACCCAGTCCTTGAACTCTGAAGTTCGAAGGGGCTTTCTTTGAAAGGTCACTTAGCCTTTCTCGCCAACTTTGCCCAAAAATGAAATAACCGCAGACTACTGTCAAGTGACGCTGGTTTTCAGAGCCTCTGAAAGGAGATTTCATAAGCTCCCTCAGAAATACAGTGTGGCTTTTTTTAACAACCCTCCTTGTAGAAAAGGTCATTTTAATATCTAAGCAGAGTCCAAGTGCTATAACAAAAGGCCATGTCCTCCTTTTCAGCCCTTGTTAGAGCTGGTGGAGAGCTCGTTACTAGCCTCATCGTAAAATGAAGGTTCACTGGGCACCTACTGTGGCCTCTTCTTAGAGCAACGCTTCATGCGTGAAAGAGCCCCGCACAAGCCACTTTCTAGTTCTCCTTTCTCCAGGCCAAATGAACCCGTAAACATTTCCTTTCCAGGGTCCTAGCTTCCAACTATTAATCTTTGTAGCCTTTCTCTGTAGATGTTTCACACTCCTTCCAGGAGTGAACAGATTCCTCTGTAGTTTCTGACTAACTTGGAATATAAGAGATTTCCCAGTCCTTGTTTTTTTCTTTTTGTTAGCCTATAGATTACACACAAGTTTTTCTACCACATGTTGTCTCCTTCTGAGCTTGGCCTAAAACTTTCGCAACTCTCGGAGAGAGGAAAATAGGGATGAAGACACAGGAAAGACATCAATCACACGTTGATAGGTAAACAGAAATTCAGAGAAAAGTACCCTACGCCCACAAAAGGCAGGATAGCCTGATCAGTCAGGGGGTATCAAGGCTTTTGTTCAAAATCACTTGGAGGAAACAAACCAGCACCACATGAGTATGAGAGCAAGCAGACAGGTATAGACATGTATGTGTGTGGACGTAAAGGAAAAAGAGGGTCTCTGGGGCAGGGCTTCTACAATCAGCCTCAGACCGGGATCTCTTTCCTACTTCTCTTCCCGCAGTCTGAGACCAGGCAAGCGATCAACAAACAGTCGCACAATGATTCAACGCAAGTTTCTGTGGGAAATGATAGAGATAGAACTGCTTGTGAAGAACTTAAAGCAGTTATACAGAATGCGCTGGCAGTCAGATCATTAACCATCAGAAGATCCAAAAAGAGTTCTAGGAACCGTAAGTGACAGAAGAGTTTAGAAAACCATGGGTTGGCAGGGTTGGCTGGATTGGCCAGGACAGAGTCACTTTCTTGGAGGATGAGGCCCTGAGCTGGCACCTGACAGATGGGTAGATAGAGATGGGTAGGGCCTAGATGCCTAGTGGTATGGGGGGTACAGGGCAATGACCCGTCATTATAATCTGAAAGGTGAACGGGGCTTTTCGCTAGCAGAGGTCCACCTAGCCGGTAGGTTAATGACCGTTGAATCCGGAGTGTAGGCAGTGTGGAGCGCAGGAGCGCAGGGCTGGATGTAGAGAAAGCTTTCCAGTCCTGGGAGGAGCCTGCACCTTGTGGGCATGTGACTGGAGCAGCTCCCCTGGGAAGGAGCCAGCAGTGGCTTCTGATGTTCTGACGAGAGCCGAGTGTGTGCTCATGTGCACACGTACGCGCACGCACTCAGTCTTGGGGTGATTCTGCAGTGGCACCCCTCCAAGTGCCCATGTGCTCACAGACACCTACACCCAGCCTTCCCCTTCTCCCATGAAACTGTGGTGAAAAACGTGGAACTAAACCTCAGGTTCTCCTGGGGCCTGTCCTGCACACACATGAAAAGGGAATCAATTACGTTTGTGAGCACACAGGAACCCTTATAGGGAAACCCACTCTACTGTCCTGGAGAAATAGATTAGAAAATGATGGGGCAGAGGGGGGAAAAGAAAAGAAGAAAGAATGAGGTGAAGTGAAAGCAGATAGATAGAGAAGAGGAAAAAAAAAAAAGAGGAAAAAGAAGCAGGGTGACCCAACTTTAGAAGAATTTGAGCTATAAGGATGCCTGATTACATCTCTTGAGACGTGCACACGTGGCTTTGATGACGTGTCTACCTCTGTAGCTGCACCTGGATACCAGGGTCCCATCACCACCTTGTCTTTTATCAGTTTTAAACAAGAAACAACTGAGAATATGGACCACATATTAATTCACCCCTGTATCATTTCCGCCGCATGGTTGAGCCTCCACAAGTGTATGTTGACTGAATGAAATTATTAGATCCTGAACCTTCGAATTCCCCGGACAGATTGTTCTTGTAAAATAAATCCCCCTTTGCTTATCTTTCTGCAGGAGTCCATGGACTTCTGCTTTTAGATCAGACTGTCCCGCCAAGTGCCAGGGTGAGCCTCATAAGGAAGCAGTGCTCTCCGAACAAACCTCTCTCCCTTCTTTCCCTACCCTATCCCCAGAGTCCCCGTATTCATTTTTAAAAATCCTGTAATTCAGTATTTCATTCTCTTAAGTCAAATACATTCTGCACATATTCCTGGAAGAGGAAACACAATGAGCTATATCTAACATCCATACCTCCGTCTGAAGGCATAAGTAGGGTCCTTTCCTAAACCAGGACTTGTATCTGGAGGGCAGAGAATTCTGGTTAACCTAGGTAGCAAGAGGGTGGACACATAAAGAACAAGATAGGAATCCAGGGGAACAAAGACAGCTTGTTCCTGCTACTTAGTCTTGTTTCCGGATTTCGTGTCCAGTGATGTCCATTTTCAGCAGAAGTACTTTCACCCTGGTTATCCTCTGGCTCCTGGTCCTATTTTAGTACCTGGGAAGCTAAAGATGCCTTTGTGTCTACTTCGCCGACTCAGCAAGAGAGCAGCTGCATTCAGGACACCGTCAGACTCTTGCTCTGTGTGCTCGGTTGCCGAGCAGGTGTCTTCTCCCCAGATACACCTTTTAAGACGGTGATGTCATCAGTCAGCAGCGCCCAAGGACCTGGAGGGGAGGGGTGGGGGAAGGCTAACTGGTCCCAATCCAAAGTTCTCTCACTGCTCCTGGTACCCTGGCTGGCTGCACCTGTTGCGTTCCGTGTCCTCTCTCTGCTCTAACGATTCCCTCCAAGGAACTTAATTGAGTAGACGGAGGGTGAGACTGTAAGTGGGGTGATAGCTGCCGTCCTTTCTCCCCACGTGACATAGGTAGACATTTGGGGTTGGTATCAGTCATCATCCCCATAGTTCTGGGTGTCTAGGGAAGACCACCACCAATGCCCCATCCCTCTCCCTCTCCCATTTGGTCCATCATGAAGTTGAACTAAAGCCTAAATCACACCCTGTTTCTCCATACCTCCCAGGCTGTTGTGGTTACGAAAAGTGTCTGATAATCCTCTGACCTTTCAGTTACTGTTCTTTGGGATGACTGTGTTCTTCTCCTCACGAATTATTTTTATGTGTTGACCGCCCTATTACTGAACCGGTTCTGCTTGATTTCCTTGTTCCCTCTTTAATTTGGTGGCACCTTATTTTATAGTCCACTAACTTCGTTGAAAATAAATGGACTTGTATGGTTAGTATTACTCAGTCGGTAACGTAAGTACCATATTAGGGTGCAGTGAATGCAGAGTGAGTGCCGTGCAATTACAAGGTAAATATATGATGGGTTTATTTTATCTGCTAAGCCCAAAAGGGGTGACATAGTAATTACTTTTGGACCTGTTAAGTATACCTACTGCATAATCTGTAGGGAAATCAATTACGTAGTTAGTACTTGCCACCTTCCATTTTTACACGTTTTTAAGATTATGTGGTCTTGGGTAAATGTCATGCTGAGTTGCAGTAGCCGTTATGAATCTCTTCCGGAATGAACCACACCCAGTGTACATCTAGCAAAAGGGTTGGGAAGCAGCTACAGCTTACCTTGGGGTATGGGGAGACACCCACCATCTAAATTCAAACTAACGCTTTTATTTTTGCTTTGCCCATGCATTCAATAGGATGGAGTAGGAGAGGTATGGGAGAAACAGCATGTGCCCTCTTAGAGACCAGTCCTCTTCCACAAAAAAAAGTATTAGAGTCGAGCGTTTAATTGGTGCCAGAAAACATTTACCGTGGACATAAGAGCGCCTGGGACCAAACCCTTTTCATATCTCACAACAGGAAGTCGCTCATAATGATTGTAAATACCCTGATGTCTGTCACTATTCTGATGAAGCTCAAGTTCATACTTGTGAGCTCTGGTCTCCTCTCTCGACTCATAGACTATGCGTTACCCTCTCACCCTAGACCGCTCTCTGTGAATGCATGCGCCCCAGGTCATAGACAAGCAGAGCAATTCACCTGTATTTTGTCATTGTACGTGGGTCTCGTGTCTTCCAACAAAAATAAAATATAAAAAATACTTGGCAGGGCAATAGGACGTCCTAAAACAAGCAAATTAAGGAGTTGCCTGTTTTTCCTTGAAAAATATATTCTTTGCAAAATTGATTCTGTTCCAGATTCCATTATGTGGTGAGCTACCTTAATGCAGTTACGTTGTTTGACTAGCATCCCTTTGATTTATACAAGGCCTTCTAGAAACATGATTATTGTGTGAAAGAGAGTCCAGCTCGCAGCTAGCTACATTTGTCATTTCGTCTGATCAGTATCTCCCAAAATTCCGATAACATTTCATTCTGTGTCCCGGGGTGGGTCTTTGGCCCTGTGCCCATGTTGGCCATTTAGAATTTCTCTTGTGTCTTTCAGGCATTGAGAATGCCAGCGACATCGCTTTGTACTCAGGCTTGGGCGCTGCGGTCGTGGCCGTCACAGTCCTGGTCGTCGGCATCACACTTTACAGACGGAGCCAGAGTGACTACGGCGTGGACGTCATCGACTCTTCTGCATTGACAGGTGGCTTCCAGACCTTCAACTTCAAAACAGTCCATCAAGGTCAGCGGCATAGGGCCCCCCCCAACACTGCGTCCCCAGGACCATAGACTACATTCACGCAAGACCCTGGCGCTCTTTGGTCCTGTGTGAGGGTAGCTCTTGGCACTGGGAGCCGCTACCAAATTGTCTTCACTCCTTAGGACACCAGGTTCGATGGAGGAGTCTGCCTGAGTCCTTGGCTGCTGTGAGGATCAATGGGTCTCGATTTACTCCTACCGACATTTTATATGAGGCATCTCATTTAAATCTTTGATATGTAGTGAGCCTAACAAGTTATTTTATCTCAGATCACCCAACTTTCTATTTTAACCAGCCTGCTTTGGGGATGTATATTTAGTTAACGAAAGTACTGCTTATTCAAGGCTAAGGGCCAACGACTATACCAGACATATTTATTACACCACTTATTAGGTGGAGTTATTTTTGTGGCTTCTATTTTAAAGAAGTAAAAGGATTTTCAAGGATCTCTGATGGGCCAGTTAGCCAGGGAAAAAATGAAATTCCCAGCCTAAATGACTCTGCTGTTGCCAAGTTAAGGTGGTCTTTTGTTGTGGGGAAAGAAAATGTATCATGTCAAACTACAGCAATATTCATTTTTAAAACACAGAGTCATTTAATTCTCTTATCTGAACCACTCTATTCCTGATTGCGAGATGGGGGTGAGACAGATGGCTTTTATTTTACAAAATGAAATTGTCTCGCTTCCATAGATGAAGTTTTCTACCTTGACCCTCGTGGTCAACATTGTCCCTTTTATCTCTGTTTACTGCTTGTCAGTAGCAGCTGCAGCGCACGACAAGAAGTCTCACTGCTTGGCAGGGATGGAGTAGGGACAGGATGGCGAAGCAGGAACCCAAGCAGACTAGAAATTGGGAGATGGCCGGGAGAGACAGGATGCGTGACTGCTTACCACTCACTTCTGGCACCTCGGCTCCAGGTCCGGGTCTGAGTCTGGTTGATCTCAGATGAGAGCACATCCCCTCCATGTGGTTATAGAGCTTAGTATGTAGGATTTAATTAGAAATACATCCAGTGAAGAACTCATCTTTTTTTAAATTTATTTATTTATTTTTATTTTGGGCTGCGTTGGGTCTTTGTTGCTGCGCGTGGACTTTCTCTCGTTGCGGTGCGCGGGCTTCTCATTGCAGTGGCTTCTCTTATCGAGGAGCACGGGCTCTAGGCACGCGGGCTTCAGTAGTTGTGGCATGCAGGCTCAGTTGTGGCTCGCGGGCTCTAGAGTGCACGCTCAGTAGTTGTGGCGCACGGGCTTAGTTGCTCCGCGGCATGTGGGATCTTCCCGGACCAGGGTTCGAACCCATGTCCCCTGCATTGGCAGGTGGATTCTTAACCACTGCGCCCCCAGGGAAGCCCAAGAGCTGATCTTTGTAGTGTGTAAGAAACTAGAACTGTATTTCCATCAAATCATAAGATGTCAATGTCTTTGACCCTAACACTTGAAAAATAGAGACTATACACTAGTGTGAGAGGTAGCTTTGTGCACGACTTTGAAATCAGATAGACTTGAATCCAGAATTGCTGTAGGACCTAGTTAATCAATTATTCTCTCTCAGCCTCAATTCTTATAGCTATAAAGGGGGGGATACTAACATCTATCTCAGGGGGTTCTTGTAAGGATGAAACCACCTGGAATAAGGTGGGTCATAAACCCTTGGCTTATGGAAGGGACTCAGTAAATGCAGTGAGTATCGTTCTAGAAGCCAGTTGTTTCCTCTTACCTTGGTACAGGACACCAGTGAGTTCCATAGAGCACCACGCAGTATGTGAGAGGAGTGGGTCCCTGACCTGAACATTTGGGGAAGGCTGACTTGTATAAGTCGAAACACATCTCGTTAGGGTGACACTTCTCAGGATGTACTTGCACTGTGAATTTCTAGGAGAGGATGTAACCTTTCCAAAGTTACTTTACCATTTTCTTTGACCAAGAATTCACAAAACTAGTGATACAAGCAGAAACCCTTTATTAAAATTCTACTCTCCTCCATATTCATGGTGAGGCTACACCGTGCACTGATGCTCTGTTGTCTTAGTGACATCCCTTCTTGAACAAATATGGATGGAGCCCCAGCACGGTGAACTGTGAGGCTTAAATAGAATGGCACACGTAGAGTAGATCAGGGACCTCGAAGGACATCCAAAGAAGAACTTGGGGTCACTGGGGGATTGTCCCCGATCAAACTTGAATCAAGTTGGCTGCCAACTTTCTTCAACCGTGGACTCTGTCATATGTATATATTATGATAATCAAGCATTTTAGACTTGAGTCTAACTCTAGGAAATGTTTTTTGCTTCTTGGCTTTACTCTTTTTTTTTTTTTTTTTTAAACATCTTTATTGGGGTATAATTGCTTTACAATGGTGTGTTAGTTTCTGCTTTATGACAAAGTGAATCAGTTATACATATACATATGTTCCCATATGTCTTCCCTCTTGCGTCTCCCTCCCTCCCACTCTCCCTATCCCACCCCTCCAGGCTGTCACAAAGCACCGAGCTAATATCCCCGTGCCTTGCGGCTGCTTCCCCCAGCTATCTACCTTACTACGTTTGTTAGTGTGTATATGTCCATGACTCTCTCTCGCCCTGTCAAAGCTCACCCTTCCCCCTCCCCATATCCTCAAGTCCGTTCTCCAGTAGGTCTGCGTCTTTATTCCTGTCTTACTCCTAGGTTCTTCATGACATTTTTTTTTCCCTTAAATTCCATATATATGTGTTAGCATACGGTATTTGTCTTTTTCTTTCTGACTTACTTCACTCTGTATGACAGACTCTAGGTCTATCCATCTCATTACAAATAACTCAATTTCGTTTCTTTTTAAGGCTGAGTAATATTCCATTGTATATATGTGCCACATCTTCTTTATCCATTCATCCGATGATGGGCACTTAGGTTGTTTCCATCTCCGGGCTATTGTAAATAGAGCTGCAATGAACATTTTGGTACATGACTCTTTTTGAATTTTGGTTTTCTCAGGGTATATGCCCAATAGTGGGATTGCTGGGTCATATGGTCATTCTATTTGTAGTTTTTTAAGGAACCTCCATACTGTTCTCCATAGTGGCTGAACCAATTCACATTCCCACCAGCAGTGCAAGAGTGTTCCCTTTTCTCCACACCCTCTCCAGCATTTATTGTTTCTAGATTTTTTGATGATGGCCATTCTGACTGGTGTGAGATGATATCTCATTGTAGTTTTGATTTGCATTTCTCTAATGATTAATGATGTTGAGCATTCTTTCATGTGCTTGTTGGCATTCTGTATATCTTCTTTGGAGAAATGTCTATTTAGGTCTTTGCCCATTTTTGGATTGGGTTGTTTGTTTTTTTGTTATTGAGCTGCATGAGCTGCTTGTAAATTTTGGAGATTAATCCTTTGTCAGTTGCTTCATTTGCAAATATTTTCTCCCATTCTGAGGGTTGTCTTTTGGTCTTGATTATGGTTTCCTTTGCTGTGCAAAAGCTTTGAAGTTTCATTAGGTCCCATTTGTTTATTTTTGGTTTTATTTCCATTACTCTAGGAGGTGGGTCAGAAAGGATCTTGCTGTGATTTATGTCATAGAGTGTTCTGCCTATGTTTTCCTCTAAGAGTTTGATAGTTTCTGGCCTTACATTTAGGTCTTTAATCCATTTTGAGCTTATTTTTGTGTATGGTGTTAGGGAGTGATCTAATCTCATACTTTTACATGTACCTGTCCAGTTTTCCCAGCACCATTTATTGAAGAGGCTGTCCTTTCTCCACTGTACGTTCCTGCCACCTTTATCAAAGATAAGGTGTCCATATGTGCGTGGGTTTATCTCTGGGCTTTCTATCCTGTTCCATTGATCTATCTTTCTGTTTTTGTGCCAGTACCATACTGTCTTGATTACTGTAGCTTTGTAGTATAGTCTGAAGTCAGGGAGCCTGACCTCTCCAGCTCCTTTTTTCGTTCTCAAGATTGCTTTGGCTATTCGGGGTCTTTTGTGTTTCCATACAAATTGCGAAATTTTTTGTTCTCGTTCTGTGAAAAATGCCAGTGGTAGTTTGATAGGGATTGCATTGAATCTGTAGATTGCTTTGGGTAGTAGAGTCATTTTCACAATGTTGATTCTTCC